>NC_085866.1:24378886-24566386 GCF_034702125.1 Engraulis encrasicolus | reverse complement strand
TTCTCCCATTAAGACATGCCCTTATACATTTTGCTATTACCAGAATGGCAACGATCAAGTTGCAGTGTATTTCTATAGGCCCTGTGTTATGTAAGGGTTAACGTTCGGCGAGAAGGTCGCTACCGTGGAATAGCAGCACGACAGAGAGAATCTTTAGACCCCGACGCGGAGCGGAGGGGTCTTGTTCTCTCTGAAGTGCTGCTATTCCACAAAGCGACCGACTCGCCGAAAGTTAACCCGCTTATTATATGGATATACTTAAATGATTCACACATGGCGGGGACATTTCTTTAGGCCTATTTAATGTTAAGATTGTTGCTGCGCAAAACAAAACAGTGCCGTTGTGGAACACCGCTAGGCAACAGCTAGGTAGTCAGGACAACAGGTGTTGTCTATCACAGCAGCTGATTAGAGTCTTGTTGAAAAGTCGCTTTAGCAGTGAAAAGTCTTGTTGCCATTGACAGCGGTCTGTTATAGACCAACCCGTCCGTTATCGAAAAATAACAGACGTGCGAACGTTGGGGAGCCCCGTTGAAATGAATGGAGCATTCGACTGATGACGTCACAACCATATAATAAGTCATAGTAGTACTATGGTAGTTAACTTTTCATCAGATGATATATGAGTTATTGAATGTCAAAGGAAGGACATGTAGTAAAATCATATTCAGAGGTGCTGTTGATTACAATTAGTACTCAAGGCAGGTTAAATAACTTGTACTAAAGGAAGATTGCTTACTCTGAGAAGTCAAAAAAAAAGAAAGCAGGAAAAGGGTTCTTCTTAACTAACCTGGGACTGACACCTCTGATTATTTTAATTTCATTTCTCTTTATTTCATTGCATTAAAACGTAATGGCCGAGCTGTTTACAGAAGGCCATTTGGATTCCTGTACACTCTCCTTAGGGCATGAAACTTGAGGAAAATAAGAGCAATAAATTCAGTGTTGAATATCACCGCAGTTGTTCCTGCATCTGACCGCAGGTGAATCTGCTCAGTATTGGCCTGTCTGGCCGCACCTCGATATGGGGTCAATGAGTTGGTCAGTGCAAATGTGGAATCTCTCGTGTTGTCATACAGTGCCACCATGTGGTCATCATGGTGAATTGCATGAAAACTTTACAGTGCTTTTTCACTCATTGTTGTCCGCATTCATTTTAGATGGCAGGGTGGCACTTTAAATAAGTTTAGGTGATTCTAAATCATAACTGTTCCATAGCCCGTATTGGTCTATTTGATTGTCTGTGTTTTTCTGTGTTTATACTTTGGTGATCTGTCTTGCTGTCTTCTTCTGTTCTGTCATTCCAATCCTCTCTCTTAAGGACATGTATTCGTTTTGTGTTTGTGTGTCCTCTTATGTCCTTTCTTCCTCTTTCTTTCCTTCCTTCTTTTCCTCTTTTTCCTTTATTTCCTCTCTGTGTGTCTGTGTGTGTCTTCATCTGTCCGTGTGTCTGTGTTTGTTGCTGGGTGTGTCTTTGTGTCTCTGTGTCCGTCTCTTGTGCTTGTCTGTGCGTTTGTGTGTCTGCGTCTTTCTCTCTGTGTTTGTCTGTGCATTTGTGTCTCTACTTCTGTCTCTCTGTGTCTGTGTGTGTGTGTTTCTGTCTCTGTGTCTATGTCTGTGCGTGTCTGTGTTTGTGTCTCTGCGTACGTCTCTCTGTGTCTGTGTCTGTGTGTGTGTTTGTGTCTCTGTGTCTGTCTCTCTGTGTCTGTGTGCGTGCGTTTGTGTCTCTGTCTCTCTCTGTCTGTGTGTGTGTGTTTGTGTCTCTGCGTCTGTGTGTGTGCGTTTGTGTCTCTGCGCCTGTCTCTCTGTGTCTGTGTGTGTCTGTCCCGTCTATGTCCCCGTCTGTCCTTCCTCACATGCAGAAGTGTTTTAGACAATTCCTTTGTCTCCAGGCGGGAGACGTTTGAGTTTGATGACGACTGTGACAGCCTGGCGTGGGAGGAGACAGAGGAGACCCTGCTGCTCTGGGAGGACTTCTGCAACTACAACTCACCCGGCGCTGTCGTCACGGCAACGGGTGCCACCAGTGGAGACGCCACAGAAGGAGTGAGTGATGGGAGGGATAGTAGAGAAAACAGAGTTATTTGTCAAAGTTTTCCTGACTGAAAGCTTCTTTAGCCGTTAAGACACAAAGTTATACGTTTGCTGTTACCAGAATGGCACTGACCAAGTCGTAATGCATTAATAAAGATTCTGTGTTATGTCATAGTAGTGTAGTACAATGATTGTTAACTTTTGGTACATGTACATGTAAGTAAAAGCCTAGAAGCAGTGAGAGAAGGGATAGTGGAGAAACTGAGACACGGATGTATTACATATGAAAGTGAAAGCCCAACTGGGAAACTCCAACTCCCATTGTCTTTGTGACACAGCAATCCACAGCACACAGGTGAACACTGCACAAAATGAAATTGCATTAATGCCTCACTCGTGCAAGGGGACAGCCCCCAATGGTGCCCCAAGGGAGCAGTGTGGCGCCCTAACTGCTTACCCATGACTGCCCATAAAAAAAATATATATATATACATATAACGGGACTGACAGGGTAGACAATGGAGACACAAACAGAAGCAGTGAAAGGTGGGACTTTAGAGGCACTTGTGTGTTTATCAAAGTTTTTCTGACCACTTAAAGAGACAACACTAAAAGAAAACTGAAAGTACCATTCTCCTAGCCAAGAAGCAGTGCGTCATGGGAGGTCAGGCAGCCTTGAGTGTTTTTGAAACTTTTCCTGACCAGAGACCATTTAAAGAGACTTTAAAAGGGAGACATTCGAAGACAGACAAAAAGAGATCTTTAAAGAAACTTCAAGGGTCTCCTAACCAAGCTAACACCATAATGATTTGTTTGACTAAGTTACGACTCCTGTCAATCTGAGGCTGAAAGAGGTATGTGATTAGTGGGTTCAGCAAATGTGCAGCTCATTTAAATATGTGCCAGGGTTTTCCACTCTCTGAAGCTAGGCAGTGTGTGTGTATGTGTAAGATCTACTACATTTGCAGAGGCCGTTTCAAATCCTCAATAGGCCTATGCAAGTGACATACGGCTAATGAAGTCAATGTGCTTGCTGACTCCTTATTTAGCATTATTGGATATATGTGAAGGCATTCTGTGAAAGCACTGCCATATTTCCAGGAGTGCATAATGAAACAGACATAAAAAGCCTACTTTGTATTCTTGAGGACTCCCAGGATGCATCAGTATTCTAAGTGCTTAAAGTAGCTTTATTCTGCCGTCTGAAACAGTGTGTGTTTGCAGGGACGGATCATGACTTCAATGGGCCCCTGGGCCAGACAACAAATAAGGCCCCCTCTCCAGATGTTAGGGACCCTATGTTGTTGGGTGTTTGTCCCCAGAGAAAATGTGAAAATGCAGTTGTTACACACTGCCTGATGAAGGTCTAAGGACCGAAAGCTTGCAAGTCAAGTAAAGCTTCTTTGCACAAAAAAGACCTGAAGTGTTGCGGATTGTCTCCTTTTTATACAGAAATTTCAACTGAATCCTGCACCTTCTAAACAGATGAGCAGTGGCTTATCACAACTTAAAATACAATTTGTAAAAAGTGTGATTATAACGCAACATGATGATGGAAATGAAAGGGCTTGGGCTTCAGGGCCCCCTTGGCTCTTGGGCCCCTGGGACTGGGCCTCGGTAGGCCTGTGTAGCAATCCATCCTTGTGTGCTCTGTTTGCCCTCCTGTCTAGGCATCCAACGATGCCAGTCTGGGCAGCCTGATTGATGAGACGGAGACCCTCATGAAGGACAGAGAGAAGGAGTACCAGGACACCATTGGCCAGATCGAGGTGAGAGCAGGACACAGCTACAGATCTGAGATGGAATGATATGTCTAATGTTTATACCCATATGCATGTGTCTCTATATCCTGTTTATACCCATATGCATGTGTCTCTATATCCTGTTTATACCCATATGCATGTGTCTCTGTATCCTGTTTATACCCATATGCATGTGTCTCTGTTTCCTGTTTATACCCATATGCATGTGTCTCTGGCGGTAGAGTGCTATTGGACCCAGCCCCTGGTACAGGGGGGACCCAATGAGCACCTCAAATAGTAAAACCAATTATGCATGTGTCTCTGTTTCCTGTTTATACTCATATGCATGTGTCTCTGTATCCTGTTTATACCCATATGCATGTGTCTCTGTTTCCTGTTTATACCCATATGCATGTGTCTCTGGCGGTAGAGTGCTATTGGACCCAGCCCCTGGTACAGGGGGGACCCAATGAGCACCTCAAATAGTAAAACCAATTATGCATGTGTCTCTGTTTCCTGTTTATACTCATATGCATGTGTCTCTGTATCCTGTTTATACCCATATGCATGTGTCTCTGTTTCCTGTTTATACCCATATGCATGTGTCTCTGTTTCCTGTTTATACCCATATGCATGTGTCTCTGTTTCCTTCATCCTCAGGAGGAGCTGGCCACGGCCAAGAATGACATGAACCGGCACCTGCATGAGTACATGGAGATGTGCAGCATGAAGAGAGGCCTGGACGTGCAGATGGAGACCTGCAGGAGGCTCATCAAGGGCTCCGGACCCGGGGCCAACGGCAGGTACGTTTAGGAAAAGCCATTTTAGCCTGCCTACACATTCTGTATATGCTGCATTCGGGCTATTGAGATTTGAGGGGTTTTATTCAAATGTGGGTATGTTTAAGCTGAATGAACACATTGTAATGCAAAATGATGGCTTTTAAATGCAACTTATTTGATGTTTGTATGTGTTTCGAACGAAGGCTGCGATATTTAGGCAGAGGGCACCCTTTCCCAAAAAGGGCTTAGGCTAAAATGGGTTAAATAGCCTTAGAAGAATGTTGACAGAATTCCTTAATCCTTACTGAGGATTAAGATGTGTCAGGAAAAACAACATTTGCAGACGTATGCACACAATGCCTCACATGTGAAATGTCATCATTATGACCATAATGGCAGGTGCGTTGTGAAGATACAGGCAGCCTGTAACGTCAGGTGAATCGGGACATTTAAACAACCTTACAAGAATGTTAACACAATGCCTACACATGTGACTTGTCATGTTTGTGAACTGTCTTCTGTGATGTGTGTCTGAAAAGGACATTTAAATAAACATTTAAAGAAGGTTCACACAATATTTCATATCGTAGGAGAAGTTGGATGTAAGGTGGAAATTGGCATGCTTAAAGGTCAATGATTCATGCAAAGGTATGTTTTAGGAGGATTAACATTTTGTAAAGAGTGACATTGCTAGTGCTAAGGATATCAGGTGAACCTTGAGGGTAACATCTTTTTTAAATCATTAAAGCATGTGGCCAATTGGCTGGTGTTAATTCAGAGCCCTGCCTATAACCACAGTGTCATGGCTAATCCCTAATGTGAAGTAGGGCCCATGTGTAGGAATTTTCATTGTGATCCACATGTGAAGGGGTCCTGAAGTTGTGGTACTGTTTTCTAACATCAGTCAGTTTTTTACAAGGAAGAGCGCGACACTGCTTCTTCACCACTTTTTGTGTTTCTTAATGCTTTCGTCAGCACCAAGAAAAATAAAAAGTGGTGAACCGTGAGGAAGCAGTGTCGCGCTCTTCCTTGTAAAAAAACTGACTGATGTACCCTGAATAAGTACCTGCTTAAAAGGAAACCTTTGAGGTGTGCGGGCTCTCTCAAACTATTTTCTACCATGCCAAGTAACATTGTGTCTTGTTGCCGTTGCCACAGGAGCTCCCCCACGTGTAGCTCGGCAGGCAGCAGTGACTCAGGAAACACGGACGACATCCCAGACGAGCTGGACAGGGACACCGAGCGGGACAGCGAGAAGGACGCTGTAGACACCAGTGACGCGCCAGCGGACAAGGATGTAGCGCCGGGGGACACGGGGGACAAAGAGGAAGAGGACGTAGGGGACGGAGAGAGCAGCGGAGTGAGCGAGGGGATGTCTGAGGACGTTCATAAAGAAGACGACGAAGAAGAAGTGCTGGAGGAGGAGGTGGAGGAAGTAGAGGGGAAGATGGAAAATGTGCAGATCGAGACAGATAAAAAGACGGAGACACAGATGGAAAAGGAAGAGGTGAAAGAGAATGGACAGACGGCGGATGAGGACACCAGTTGATGTGTCATGTCAGTCTGTCCAATATCCATGTCATTGCTCCAGAACTCTTGTACCCAAAAGTCCTTCATCTCTATTTTTCTCCACTGGACCACTTGGAGTCATTGTGACTCCTAAGCGCAAGTATTGGTGCTTTATTTGACAAAAAAAAAAAAAGAAAGAAAGAAAGAAAAAATTGCTACTTCTGGGGGGGAATGTATTTGAATCTCCTAAACCCAGAGGAGATGGTGTGGACGTGTACGTGTGTGGCAGGCTCCCTTCCCTTGCAACCCTCGCACTGCCATGGCATGGCTGCACACGCGCGCGCACACACACACACACACACACACACACACACACACACACTTTCTAGCGCTCTACCTCTGTCTCTGTCCCTCTCTTTGTCAAACACACACACACACACACACACACACACACACACACACACACACACACACACACACACACACACACACACACACACTTTCTAGCTCTCTACCTCTGTCTATGTCTCTGTCTCTCTCCTTGTCAAACACACACACACACACACACACACACACACACACACACACACACACACACACACACACACACACACACACACACACCACACACACACACACACACACTTTCTAGCTCTCTACCTCTGTCTGTGTCTCTGTCTCTCTCCTTGTCAAACACACACACACACACACACACACACACACACACACACACACACACACACACACACACACACACACACACACACACACATCTCACCTCAGTGGCTTCCCACAGCTGTCAATGCAATCCATCAGTCACAGCTCACATAAACATGAATGTCTCTCTCACACACATGCAGTAGGTAGCAGCTAGTTCTTGGTCAGTCCAAAGCGGTGTTGCCAGATGGAAAATGCGGAATTATCGTACCAAAACCTCAAAATTATCGTTTTTGGGGGCTTTTTGGGAGGAAATTATCATACAAGGCCCAAATTGTTGTTTCAAGACATCTAGATGAACTGAGTGACAACTCTAAAATTATCGAACGTCATGTTTTTTTGATCGTACAGAGGACAAAATAGACAAAATGATGGTACAAATACGATAATTATCTTACATCTGGCAACACTGGTCCAAAGTGGTGTTTTGACAGATGTGCATTATCTGTGAGCAGCGAAGCTGGCGGGGTGGACAATCGGGTCAGATGCCGCAGGACCAGGAGGAGAGGGGGGCCCCAGAAATGGGTCGCCATCACATTTTGTGTATTGTCGGTGACCATAGCTGTGTCTCAGCAGAGGTGCATTATCTGTCTGGGGAGTGTTGGGTGTGAATTATCCGTAGGCAGGGAAGCCGACAGGGCCTGTTGTCCCCGGGCCAGGGAGGGGGCCCAAAATTGGGTCCTCATTACAGTGTACAGTATTGGATGGGGGGCCATTTTAGATTACTTTGTCCTGGGCCCGGCTAAAACTGTCAGCGGCCCTATCTGTGATCATCATAGCTGAGGTGCATTATCTGTCTAGAGAGAGTTTTGAAAACGTAGGTGTGCATTGTCCGTTGGGAGTTTTGTTTATTGACAGGTGTGCATTATCAGTATGAATAGATGTGTGTGAGGACATATCATGATGACATTCATGACTTATGTGTATTCGGCCTTAGCGAACACACTCTGCTTCACTAAACTACAGTAGCAGTTCAACACAAAACTCAGTTGCACTCAATCACGGTAATACAACTCACCAACCTTAACACCAAAACAATACCTGCTGTATCTTATCAGTCGTCATCGGTCATCTGTGTTGTGAAATGTGTAATGCCAACAAAGCAGGCATTTCATTTCACACACAAAAAAAACCAACACACATATTCGAGACAATCTCTGTTGTACGTATCAAGCATTTGGTTCAGAAAAAAAATTACTTCTTAACAGGGGACACTCTCAAAAAACAAACAAAGAAGTAGCCAGCCCTGTGTGTGTGCTTTAGCCTAGTTATCATGGAGGCGCAAGGAGTGTCCATGGTGAGGTGATGTAAGCCTACACTGTCAAAATAAAAGTTCCTTAAAGAACCTTTCGATTGCCCCTAAATGTTCTCAAAGGAACCCAAAAGCCTTCTTTGAGGAACCCAATCAGAGGAAATTGTATGTGACAAATTGTTTCTTGGAAGAACCGTGAGGTTTTTGTTAATTGTTCTTCAGAGAACCCAGGAACGCAAAAGATCGGTCAATTGCCACTGTGTAAGAACCTCTAAAAGCTCTCCAAGGAACTTCGGGGTTCTTCCCATATTTTTTAAGCTCTTCAGAGAATGTATAGATTTCTTCAGTGAACTGTTAGGTTCGCTCAAGATCCAACTTAAGGTTCTTTGATGAACCTCTTGATTTTTGACAGTGTCTGCAAGCGGGTTTAGAGCTAGCTCAGACTACTCAACTGTGCCGTGTCTCACACCTGTTCCGGCAGCACCATCGCTGAACTAAAGAAGTAGCAACACTGTGTGTACCGAGTACTATGCAATAAGCTTGCCTTATTTTCAAAACCAATTGTTGTCCCTCTCTATGTAAATCTGTCTCTTTTGTTGCCAGGCAGATTTTTGGGGGGTTTGTTTCTTCTGAAGAAGTTAACAGAAATGCCTTTGTTTTTTTTTTGTTTTTTTGTTTGTCTTGTTTTGTTTTTGTTTTTGTTTTTTTAAGAAATGTAAAGCATCTGTTTTGGGATGATGGCCATGAATTGGGGAGGACTCAAGTGAGAGAAAGTTCCTTCTGATGGTAAACCCACTGTGCCTATAGGACTACACATATATTCCTCTATCTCTGGTTTCTCTGATAGCCTTATTATATGAAATATATGTGTTCATTGAGTTCTTTTCTGCACACTGCAGCATATTTCGTTGTGTGCCCTGCACACATATTCTGCTTATCATCAATATAGTATTTGCTGATATAGTTTCACATGATTAAGCAATTATTATGTTTTTAATTTTCCTTATATCATTGTTCTACATGATCTGAATGAGTTTGCCTGGTTAACACCAGACCTAATCACAAGTGAGATTAGGTCTGGGGAGTTGCCTATTGTAAATCCCGTATGGGGCCGAAATACTTGGCTATTATGACACACTGCCCTGCTCTCTGATTGGGCAGAGAAACCACTGACTTCTATAGTATATATAGTTATAATAGAAGTCAGTGAGAGAAACTGTTAAGGTCGGAATGCTTGGCCATTATGACACAGATCCCATGATCTTGTACGTTATGAGTCATCCTCGCCATACTGTCTTTCAGATCGAAACGATTGTGTAGAACTAAAGGCAGTATGGGAGTTCCCAGGCTATGAATGAGTATGCCTTAGTTGATGTTTTCTGTTGCGCTTCCAGTGTGTCTGGGTTATGGAAAATCATTTAGCTTCTTGGCCGTAGTTGCCTGTTTTTTTATATATAGTAATCTAATTGACATCTTAAGTTTGTTTTTTTAATATAAACTATGAAAGAATCCATGTTGTATTCAATCTGTTTTGTTTTCATGAACAGATTTAAACAGACCTTTTTTATTCAAAAAGGACCACTTCTCCTTTTGCTGTATGTTTATTTAAATCTTTTCTTTGAATGATTTCCTTGTGCCTAAGATTATATCTCAATATTATTTTAGCCTTATTATTTCAGTCTTATTAAACTCTGCCTGTTTTGTGGAAACCAGGCATGGATAGCTTATAGGGGACGTCTGCCCTGCAATGTGTTAACTACAGATCTTTTACAAGGTTCTGCTGGGTGTATAGACAGACCTTGTGTGTATTTTGTGTTTTTAAAGGGCTGCTCTCTCTCTCTCTCTCTCTCTCTCTCTCTCTCTCTCTCTCTCTCTCTCTCTCTCTCTCTCTCTCTCTCTCTCTCTCTCTCTCTCTCTCTCTCTCTCTCTCTCTCAGCTTTCTGCAGTATGCTTGCCTCCAGCAGCGTCAGGTCAGGGTGTCTGTCACTGATTCAAAACAAATCAAATCACTTCTGAGGGTATTTTCTAAAGAATATTAGCCATTCCATCCCTCTCTTTAGCTGAATTCTCTCTCTGACCAAATGTCTTTGACATGGTATTGTTTTCTTTTCCACAAATCTGTAAAAACAAAAGAGAAAAGTTTTCCTTTCTTTTTTATGTAACAAAGAGTGAGTGAGTAAAAAAGACATTTTAAAAGTTGCACAAGAGATGAAATGGATGAGTATGTAAAAGCATGGCTCTATGGTGTTTTTCGGGCAATGGTATCTGAAGAATGTATCCCAAGATGTCCCCTCTTTCAGTCTCTTTTGTCAGGGTTTTATTAAAATTTGTTTGCCTCTCCATTCTGTGATTGTGTTCATTTGATACGTATTATTTTACTATGTTTATTTGTTATGTTTCTTTAACACAAAACACATAATTATGTAAATCTGTACTTGTGCTGACTTGACATTAGTCATCTGACAGTAATTGGACAATTGACTTGTCAGAGCCACATTTGAACACTAGAGGGCGCCCTTACAACACTGGTCAACCACATAATCTGGTATGTTGAGCTTTGACTTCTCTGCCAGTGAAAGTCTTAAAATAGTTTCCAAGTACTCATATTGGATATTGGTAATGTAATCAGATTAAAGGTGCACTGTGTAATATTTTTAGTAGTGAATTTCCAGAATTCACGTTGTCCATTCATAGGCCTAAATGTTACCTTGTAATAGGCCTACTTACGACCACCATTACATTCTTAGTATTCATTATGACTGGGAAAATTGCATTTTATATACATGAAAAGGGGGATCTTCTCCGTGGTCCGCCATTTTGCATTTCCAGAAATAGGCATTTTTCGCTGCAAAACTTACCGTCCTTTGGTCATACTAGTAAATGTTGGTTTATTATTTATTAATATTCATGAAGGGCGGAATTCTCCCGTCTCCACTTAAGTCGGTTTTACGCGCGCATATTTTACGCGGTCTTATCTTACGCGTATTCTCCCCTCTGGAACCTCGCCACACCCCTCGCGCTTAACTCAGAAAAACAGCGCGTAGCCCAACATAGGCGTGATATATGCTAAATGGGGGGATGAGTCTCCGCCAAGTTCATCAGCTGTGGCTACAAAGAAACTATGGAGCATGGATTTTCAGATCAACCATGTGAAAACCTCGGCAGTCCATTGAGATCCAACACTGAACTTTAACTTTGAATTTAAAACCACGTGCCAAAAGTCCTCTTGCAAAAGCGTTTCAAAATCTAACCTCCGCTCCTTTTCACAAGCACAAGGCAAGTATTGAAGGTGAGATAATGAGATGGAAACGCGATGTGTCCCTTTGGCGGGAACTCAGCTGGGCGTTTTGGTGCGCAACAGGTTGATTGAAATAATAAACATGATTACGTTTACGTTGAAACGTTTTGGAGTTTGGCGTGTTGCCTGGACAATTCCGGAAATAAAAAAGTGATTTAAAATGCTGATCATTCCCACAGTTATACAAACACATAGTAGGCCTGTTTGCTGACTTTTAAAAGTGTTTCTCCGCTTCTCTGTACAGCAACGTGACATTAAAATAATTGGAAATATGTGGATCTCAGCTGTCCGTCAGCATATTACACTTAGGCTACATGCATGCTGAAGAATGAACAAGGAAATCGATCATCATGAAAAAACGGAGACTTAATATTCTGTCGCAGACATGGGAATTAATTGGACATGCATGCAATGCCAAGCCAGGACTTAAACGCGCAGCTGATGGTGTGTAATAGAGACCAGAAGAGAAATGCCAAAGACATGCTCTGATATGTAGGCCTACCTTTTACGTTTAGCTGTAATGACATTCAGGAAATATTTTCTGCCTTACAAAAACAGATAGGACAACCTGTAGCCTACCTCAGTAGCCTATGTGGTGGTTTTGTATGTCGGGCATCAGTTCAGAAAGTTTAATAGGTTACATGCGCATATGCACGAGTTCCAATAAATCACAAAAGTGTTGGAGTTGAAATAAAAACCCTTTACTTAACGTCGTGGCTACAACATAGTAAAAATGGTGACGGTTGTTTTTGAATAGGCATACTTTGGGTGGCTGTGAGGACGACTGGAACAGCGGTCTTTAGTCTGACGTGCCTTGTCAATTTAGCCTACTTGTGCATGGTGCAACCTGCAACGAGGTGTTTTTGGTTTTGGTTACCGTCCGTGGAGACAACATGATGATCCTCATACTGATTAATTAATTACCTGCTTTTGTTTGTAAGTTCACCGATATGAGAACATGCTCTGAGCAGCTGGTCAATTAATGTAGGATGTTTATGTGGAACTGTGAATGAATTTCGTTTTGGACTCACGCTGACGGTAAGGAACATCAACAAAGCATAGCCTACCGTGTAACATGTTCAAAATGCGAGCCAAGCGAGCATCAAATGCAATATTACATTTTACCTCATAGTGGCGCTTGACCTTACTACAGCCCTTTGATGCGCGTAAAGGCAAACGCACGTAAGTGCACGGGAGAATACGCTTAGGATTCATTTACATGCGAAACTCCCTGATTTTGGCCTGGCCCCACCCAAAGTGCGCAAGTGATGAAATCGCGCGTAAGCCCCGCTTACTCACTGGCTTGAGTAAGCTCGGAGGCGCTGTTGCGCACTTTTTTTGACTTAAGCGGGTGGGAGAATTCCGCCCTAAATGAATACATTTTGCAAAAGGCAGCACAGTTTCAATGAGCAACATAGTTGCAATACCTATTCTGGCCACAATCTTACCCCGGTGCACCTTTAAAGGTTTTTAGAAGAATGTATACAAGAGTTAAGTCTGGAATCCCTGACTTTGGACAGTTGAGTCTATCTTAGTTTTGATCAGGATCAGCTATTTAGCCTACATTCTGCTGAAGAAAAATATCTTGAAGAGCTTTCAGAAGAATTGGAATATAATCTTTGAAAAGAATCAATTTCAAAAGCCAACGTATAAACAACTCATGTCATATGAAGGCCTAAGATAGGACAACTAATTTTCAATAATAATGCATTATTTCACAACAATACAGCATGTGGATGATATTTGCATCCATCTTCATAGCCCTTCTTGTGTGAGAGCTGTGAAAAAAAAACTTTGTGGTCATTAGTTCACATCCATCCTCTTTGTCACGATCGCACAACAATTACACAACAGATAGTAGCACTCATGAGATTTGCATTTGTCTTCCTTTGGACAGGCTCTGAAGAGAAAACTTGTGGACTTTGGGTCATTTTGTAGCCAGGGCCGTTTCAAGATATTTAGGGGCCCCAGGCAAAGAAGGATTTGGGGCCTTTTTTCCCCTCACTATTTGGGAGGTGCCCCCTCAAGCCTCAAGAGAGAATTTGATAACAATATTAAATATCAATTGAATTTAGGGAGGTTTTGCCTTACAATGCTGTCATTGTCGTCATTTGAATGCAACAACATAAGTAATTTTCAGGAGGCCCCTTTTCAGCTGGGGGCCTTCAGCAATTGACTAGTTTGCTGGCCTGGTTGCAACAGGCCTGTTTGTAGGCCCTCTGATACTAAGGCATAATCAGGCAAATATAGCCTGGGAACTCCCATACTGCTGCCTTTAGTTCTACACAATCGTTCAAATCTG
Source organism: Engraulis encrasicolus (assembly GCF_034702125.1). Classification (NCBI taxonomy): domain Eukaryota; kingdom Metazoa; phylum Chordata; class Actinopteri; order Clupeiformes; family Engraulidae; genus Engraulis; species Engraulis encrasicolus. Next base: position 24,552,750 of record NC_085866.1, on the reverse strand, counting down.
AAAGACACTCTCACTTGTGATTAGGTCTGGTGGTAACCAGGCAAAGGCAAATAAAAGTCTCTTTAGAGGCAAATGGGCTCTTCAGTGGTCAGGGGAGCTGTGACATGTGGCCAGCGGCCAGACGGTAACTCAACACAACATCCAAATGACACAGGGTTTCAAATCACACGGATTTGCCTAGCAGGTGGCCCAAAGACTGATACACCATCTCAGACATGATAGTATCGATTACAACCCTTTTCTTTTCCACAGGCACGCTCACAAGGTATGCATGTTTATACCCTCCTTGAATCCAGCGCTGGACTGGCCATCAGGCATAGCGGGCATTTCCCCGTGGACCCCTTTTTAGATGCGTCCCAGCATCTCTATAAGAGGGTCTGTCTGTCCGTCCGTCCGTCCGTCTGAAACGCATTCGTTCAATTGTGTCTGAAACGCATTCCTTCAATTGTTCCTTCATGTGGCCACAAGGCGGCAGACTTGCCATTTTGGACCGGAGCGAATGCGTGCAAGCATAGCCTTTCTAACCGGATGCTAACGTTGGCGAAAAGTAGCCTAGCCACAGGCTAACTGACAAACGTGAGGCCAACAACTCAGCCGATCGTGATGTACGCCACAAATAGACCAATCGACCTCATATTTAGACACTACAATGTTGATTTCTGCCTTCGATTTTCATCAGTTAAGAAATCTAGGGTCGGATTAACACATTATTAAGGTACAGAGAATCTTTGGTAAAGCGAGTTGCCGCCATGTTTGTTTTCCAGAATCACCCGGGTACAGAGCTCACGTGCAGCATTCTGGGTAATTGAGTTTCACTGCTTTGTGCCTTGACGGTGAAGCTGGTATTGAAAAAAAGTCCATAAGCGCATGATTCACCCAAACGGTTTTATTTATTTATTATTTGTCGATGTTTAGATTCTTTCCCACATGCACATACTGCTGAAATGGCGTGATACTAAAGGTTGTTAGGCCTAATAAATGTCTGGTAATTTGTAATGTTCACTTCATCTAGGCTATGTGAAATTTCAAATCATAGCCTATGGTTCTTTTCCAAATCCAACAATGATGATAAGCTTAGTATACCCTAAACTGCAAAAAAATAAAGCCATGTCTAGCCATTTTGCCGCCTTGCTGCCTGCCACAATATTTGGAGTGTCCATGATGACCAATAAACAAAAAGTATATCCTCGGGGGGGCGTTGACAGGCTAGGAGGAGGCCAGGGGGGCGTTTGGGGGGGGGGGGGGGGTGGCATAGTTGGAACTGGCGTAGAGGGACGCATCTGTTGTCCGCCTGTCGGCCTTTTTTTACATTTCTGAGAATAGGGGCCCACAGAGGGGCCCACCGGTGAGTCAGTTCTGCGCCACTAATTATGAGGGGCCCCTTTATGCCAAAAGTGCCTGGGCCCTGCTTGAATTGCAGAGTTGGGGGTTGGAGTGGCTAAGAAGTTGAACTTGCAGCCAAAGGGTCAAAAGTTTCAATTCCCCATTTAATTACACTGACAGGTGGGAAGGAGCAAGAGCATGAGCACCCTCCACTATCCTCCCCTGTGACTGAGGTACCCTGAACATGACACACGCATGCATGCACACGCGCACACACACACACACACACACACACACACACACACACACACACACACACACACACACACACACACACACACACACACACACACACACACGAAAAGATCAAATTTGGCAGTAGGCAACCCAGTTTCAATGAGCAGCACAGTTGCAGTACAGTTTTTGACAATTTCCTGCACAGTGTACATTCGCTATATTGCAACAAATATACAGTAGGCCTACATTGCTACATGGAATGTGTATAGCCTACTAGAGCCCTAGTGACAAGACGCACACGCACACTGAAGTGTATGTACATGTCCCAGGCTTCCAAAGATAAGTGCTAGATATTGGCTTTTATAGCCAAGGCCAGTTCTTTTCTGTTCCAGGGGGTGATATTTTACTAGTAGAGAGAGAAGAGTATCACTAGTTTCGTTAGGAAAACAAAACAGGATCCAACTTCCAGGATATAAACTTGACTGTTATTCTCATCAATAATTGTAATATCCAGCCTGGTGGAATTCATATCAGAGAATAAAGACATTTCTGCAAAACCACTGTGGGAAAACGTGTCTTCTCCGACAACACAGTTGTTGTGTATTGACCCTGATGGAGAAAATAAGGATGGCAATCTATAAAATATTCACATTCCTGTCATGATGGGAAACGTAAAGGCCTTTCTTTTTTTTCAAAAAAGGGCAACTGTTCGGTATATGTGACATTGATTCACTGACTTGCTCTTGTCCATGGTGGATACATAGTGGTGAGTGGGAGCTCAGGTTCTAGATTGATAAATAATACACTTGGAGACTGGCTTTGTTTTGAGAGTAAGAATGTCTTCATCAACAGATGAGTTGTGAAAAACAGTGTGTGAAAGTAAGAATGTCTTCATCAACTGATGAGTTGTGAAAAACAGTGTGTGAAATAGAACACATGCGGAAAGGACGAGAATGGCGCAGGCCGTCAATGCAAGGTGTAAGACGGGACTTATAAAAAGAGGGTGATCACGGAGTCCAAGTCCCAGACACTGCTGCTGCACCGATTTCTGTCTTTCAGTATTACTGCTACATTTCTGAGAATAGGGGCCCACGAGGGGACCACCGGTGAGTCAGTTCTGCGCCACTAATTATGAGGGACCCCTTTATGCCAAAAGTGCCTGGGCCCTGCTTGGATCGCAGAGTTGTGGGTTGGAGGGACTAAGAAGTTGAACTTGCAGCCAAAGGGTCAAAAGTTTCAATTCCCCATTTAATTACACTGACAGGTGGGAAGGAGCAAGAGAATGAGACACTACACTATCCTCCCCTGTGACTGAGGTACCCTGAACATGACACACGCATGGATGCACACACGCACACACACACACAAATTGTTCCCATTTCTCCTATTGCTTCTCATGGCTTCTCCTTAATAAAATATATAAGCAAATAATAATAATTATATATATATATAGTATATTACACATTTCTTGAGTGATGAACAAAATGCATCGTTGAATTGATAAATGGCAATTGTTGTACTTAGGATTTTTTTTCACTATCACACCGAATGACAAAGCTAAGAACATTGAAATAACACCATGTAGCAATATTAGTGAATTGGAAAAGGCTCTCTTTCCTCATTACTGCACCATACTGCATATAATGAAGATTTATGTATGATATTGTCATGCAGCCTCTTAATCACTCTTTGCTGTAAATACTCAACTACATCATAGCAGCATTGGAATGACTTAAAGGTGCACTGTGTAAGATGTTTAGTTGTTTATTTCCAGAATTCATGCTGCCCATTCACTAATGTTACCTTTTCATGAATACTTACCACCACCATCAAATTCTAAGTATTCATTATGACTGGGAACATTACACTTTTACATGAAAAGGGGGATCTTCTCCATGGTCCGCCATTTTGAATTTCCAGAAATAGACATTTTTAGCTGAAAAAATGACTTTACTTGGGCCATACTAGAAAATATTAGTTTATTACTTGGTAAACTTTCATGAAAATATCAAATTTGGCAAGAGGCAGCCGAGTTCCAATGAGCAGCATAGTTGCGGTAGGGCCTACCTTTTTTTGACCATTTCCTGCACAGTGTACCTTTATGGCAGATATACATTCGCTATATTGCAACAAATATACAGTAGGCCTACATTGCTACATGGAATGTGTATAGCCTACTAGAGCCCTAGTGACAAGACGCACACACACACACACACACGCACACGCACACACACACACTGAAGTCTATGTATATGTCCCAGGCTTCCAAAGATAAGTGCTAGATAGTGGCTTTTATAGCCAAGGCCAGTTCTTTTCTGTTCCAGAGGGTGATATTTTACTAGTAGAGAGAGAAGAGTATTACTAGTTTCGTTAGGAAAACAAAACAGGATCCAACTTCCAGGATATAAACTTGACTATTATTCTCATCAATAATTGTCATATCCGGCCTGGTGGCATTCAAATCAGAGAATAAAGACATTTTTGCAGAACCGCGGTTGGCAATCATGTCCTCTCTAACAACACAGATTTTGTGTATTGACACTGATGGAGAAAATAAGGATGGCAATCTATAAAATATTCACATTCCTGTCATGATGGGAAACGTAAAGGCCTTTCTTTTTTTTCAAAAAAGGGCAACTGTTCGGTATATGTGACATTGATTCACTGACTTGCTCTTGTCCATGGTGGATACATAGTGGTGAGTGGGAGCTCGGGTACCAGATTGATAAATACACTTGGAGCCTGTCTTTGTGTGTGAAAGTAAGAATGTCTTCATCAACAGATGAGTTGTGAAAAACAGTGTGTGAAATACAACACAGGCCGAACGGAAGAGAACATCGCAGGCCGTCTTGCAATACTGTTGCTATACCACCGCGTTGCATTTTTGTCCTTAATTATTTCCTCAGGAGGTGTATTGCATGTGTGTGTTGTGTGTTGCGCGTCCCGTGTTCTGGGAATAGGTGTAAGAAGGGACTTATAAAAAGAGGGTGATCACGGAGTCCAATTCCAGACACTGCTGCTGCGCCAATTTCTGCCATCAGTCTTACTGCTACAGACACCAGTGACAGAAGGGGCGTTCTTGAAGGTAAGATCAATTTTTATTGGAAGTCTATAAAACATATTAATAACAGGTGTTGTTTAGAAACAACATGTAATTGTAGACAATCATCGTGAATAAAGAAGCTTAAGTGTGTGTGTGTGTGTGTGTGTGTGTGTGTGCGTGCGTGCGTGCGTGCGTGCGTGCGTGTGTGTGTGTGTGTTGACTATTGTCTATTTCTTTTCTATGTGTAGTGGGCGAGACCGTTACAGGAAGTAGTTCGACTACGCCACCCCCGGGGGTGGAGCCCCCGGAGGAAATGAATTAGGGGTAGTTACAGATACCCCGGACCAACACACAATGTACCCGCACAATAGATTACCAGGCAAACACAGGTTCGTGCACAATGGAGGCAGAGACAGTGGTGACAATTAATAATTCAAATCTTTATTATTCTTTGCGTTATAAAAATATATTTCTCTCACTCTTTGTAATAAAATATAAAAAGGTACTCACAATTCACAAAGTGCAGTGGGGTGGGTGTGCTGTCGCAATCACCCGCAGATAGATAAACACTTGCCCCAAAGTATGTTCACGGTAACAGTAAAGTGCAGGGGTGGGTGTGCTGCCACCACACCCGCGGATCTGTAAACACCGGCCCCAAAGTATGTTCACTAATTCACAATAGACAACACACCTGGTAGGCCTAAGGCCTTAGAACCCACACTCAGGTTGGCAGACTTTGCCACTAGGGGCTGGCACAGCTAACACAATAGGGCGAATGGCACACCTCAGGATTAACAAAAGAAAAAGTAAAGAAATAGTTCACAACAAACAGAAATAATTCACGGCAAACAGAAACAACAAGAAATCAGCAAACCATGCAAAATAAATCAAAATCCAGTAAATACATGCAGTTAAATAAGAAATTAGATAATTGGATGAAATAATGAAAAAAAGGAAATTAGGCACAGCAAACGAAAGTAAACGAAAATCAAAACATGAGGTAAACCAACCCCAGAGGCTCAGCTCAGTGCAGTCCCCTAGGTATCCCCACACTCACTCGTCACTCACACACACACACGCACACACACACTGTGGAATGGCTCACACACTAGCTCACACCGAGCCGAGCGCCCACACGCATACACACACACACACACACACACACACTGAACTAAAGCGCGCCAACTCACACACACGCACGAATGTCCAATTTCCCGAGGCCGGAGCAGCAGCCGAGATACGGGTTCCCGGCGTCCAGAGGCACCACACAACCGGGGCTAAGAGTCGCCGCTCGTGCACCTAAACGCGTGGTGTGTCTGACCACGGCCACACGGATACAACCTGCGAGGGAGGAGGAGAGCGTTAGCCAAGCTAGCAGGACACCCACTATCACACGATTCTGCTGCCGAGAGGTTACCTTACCCGGAGATGAGGGTGCACCGATGCGCAGCGCAATTCTCACAGTCGGAGTGTCAATACAGAGGTACACGGCCGAGGCGCCGGTAGCGACCACACGCTGAAACCATAATAATGGCCGTCGTTAGCAACCATGGTAAGAAAACAAACAGTCAGAGCTGGGTAAAGGCACAAGCTAACCCACTATAATACATACCGGCGTGCAGGAGACGGGAAAGGCGCAAGGTAACCGTTGGTATTGTCCACCGAAGTCCTTGCCAGTGGAGAAGCAAGAGATCACTCTAGCCAAGTAAGAGACGCCAAGTTGGAATCACAACCTATAGAACAGCAGACGCGAAGTTAGCCACTAGCTGCTGGCTAGCACATAAACAGCGACAAGAAATGGTCCACATACTCACGAGGACAAGAAATGGTCCACATCTCCTAGATCTGAACTGGACACCGCACTCCTCTCGACGGCGAGGGGAGAAGCAACCACAGCATTCGCCGGTGGCGATGAAACGCGCAAAGGGGAACTTTGCAGGCTTACCGAATACTAGCCACTGGCAGTGTTTATGAAGAGACTTCCCATAAGCCTCTACGAGCGGCGTGGTGACGTGTGCCGCAGCGTCAGACTTCCCTTAAAGGAGCAGCGCTCCATTACAATCTACCCCCCACATGTTGAATCGTCGGCCCGACGATGCAGGTACGCTTTCCCCCCCACTCCCAGATCCAAAATTCCATCAAGAGTTTGAAGTCGCCCCACCAGGCAGCCGATGGGGATTAGAGTGTTGTCCCGCGTTAGACCGGAAAGTCCGGCGTGGGGGCACCTCGCTGCTGCTAGTGCCACGACCGGGTAGCTGAGCGGCCGAACTGCTGGGGGAAGCCTGCGAAGTCCGACGCTGCCCTTCGTTTCCTCCTGAGGTGCCACCCTGGGGTGCATGGGGCTCTGCTGGGACACCCAAGTCAGCATCGCCCACCTGCTCCCCAAGAAGGATATCTTCTTCGCTCGATAGCTCCCCTGAGTCGACAGGGGTAGGTTCGCCTGGTCGGCCCGACCCCGGGGGGTGTCGGGGGCCAGGGGGCCCACCACTCCTTTCAGCATGCTGCGGTGAACGTGCTTCAGCTTCGTTGGATCGTTGACGGGGGCGATCGTGTACACGGCTCCGGTCTCCGAAGGGGTACGCACCACCATGTGTACCTGGGAGTTCCACACATCTTGGATTTTATTTCGACCTCGCACGCCGAGGTTGCGTACATATACCCGTTGCCCTACTTCTAAAACAGCAGTCTTCACCCGTGCATCGTGTCTGTCCTTGCGATATTCCGCCGCTGCGGCCAAACGCTCCCGAGCCCCATCAAATGCCACTTGAAGCCGGGCCTGATGCTCCTGTATCCAGTCGCACACTCGACCATGGACCGGTGGCCGAACTCGGCCCAGGAGGAAGTCTACGGGTAGCTGTGGCTCTTGGCCGAACATAAGGAAGTGTGGCGATTCTCCTGTCGCTTGATGCGGGGTGGTATTATAACAGAAGGTTACGTGCGGCAGGCAAGTTGCCCAGTCGCGCTTCCGAGAGGCCGGTAGGGTACGCAGGAGGTTGTGTAGAGTGCGGTTAAATCGCTCACATTGGCCGTTCCCGGCCGGGTGGTACGGGGTGGTTCGGGACTTCTGGACCCCGTACAGCCCGCAAAGCTGCTGAATCAGGGTGCCCTCGAAACAGCGCCCCTGGTCGGAGTGGAGCCGACCAGGAATTCCGAACCGGTAGAACCATTCCACAAGCAAGACCTGGGCGACCGTCGAGGCCCGCTGATCCCGGGTGGGGACGGCGATGGAATACTTACTGAAGACGTCCGTGATGACTAAAACGTTCTCCACCCCCCCCGACGTGGGCTCCAAAAGCGTGAAATCCACAGCTACCACTTCGTTGGGCCGAGATGCCAGTAGGTGGCCCATATGCGCGGCGGCTAGAGGAGGCTCCCCTTTGGACTCTTGGCACCTAAGGCACTTTTCACACCATCGGCGCACCTCCGCAAACATGCGGGGCCAGTAACACCGTTGCCCAACCAACTCCAGTGTTCGATTAATCCCCTGGTGGCCATGGTGCTCGTGGAGCTGGTTTAGGACCTCTGATTGCAGGGCAGCCGGCAAAACCAGCTGGAGGCACTCATCACGGCCACTGGGGTGTAGCACTCTCCGGTAAAGGACTCCATCGTTCTCCACAAACCGTTTCCACTGCCGCAACAGGATCAAGGCCAAGGGTGACAGAGCTTCCCGTTCCTCACGAGTAGGCCGCCGACGCGCCTTCCAGAAGGCCAGAATCGGCTGGATAACAGGGTCTCCTTCTTGCAGAGCGCACAGGTCCGGCAAAGGGTAGGAGGGCAGCACCGAAACAACCAACTGAGAGGCGGTGATGCTACCCCCCGGGACAGCGGCCGGTTGCAGCTGACCACCGGGGTCGCTTGCTTGCAGAGTGCGCAGAACCGGCAAAGCGTGGGGGAACAACCCCGAGACACTGGACTGAGAGGCGGTGCCGCCATCTCCCTGAGCCGCTACCTGTTGCAGCAATCTAGGGACCGCTGTACCCGGAACCAGGTCACTCACGTCTTCTTGGTCTGGCTGATTCTGCCGCGACAGGCCGTCCGCATTACCGTTAGATTTACCCGAGCGGTACTTTAATTCAAAATCAAATGATGCAAGCTGTGCGGCCCACCGGTGTTCGACCGCCCCGAGTTTGGAAGTAGTGAGGTGACTCAGGGGGTTATTATCAGTGTACACGACACACTTCTGGCCCAAGAGATATTCGCGAAACTTCTCGGTGACGGCCCATTTTAGGGCGAGGAACTCGAGCTTCATAGAACTGTAATTGTTCATATTCCTCTCTGTAGGTCTTAACGTTCTACTGGCGTATGCCACCGGTCGGACTTTGCCGTCCACCTCCTGCGAGAGGACCGCGCCCAGTCCGCAATGGCTGGCGTCGACCTCAAGAATAAATGGGCGGCTAAAGTCCGCGTACGCCAGTACCGGCGCCGACACGAGCCTACCCTTGAGTTCCTCAAAACTTCTTTCGCAATCCTCTGACCATGCATCAAGAAACTGCTGCCCCGAGGGCCGACGGGAACGGCTCCCGTTCAAGGTGGCCACCAATCGATGCAACGGCGCGGCCAGCTTTGCGAATCCTTCGACGAATCGTCGATAATAGCTGGCGAAGCCTAGGAACGATCGGAGCTCCGACACATTGGCAGGTCGCCGCCATGTGGCCACTGCCTCCACCTTGCCAGGGTCGGTAGAGACACCGTGCTGAGAGATCACATGTCCCAAGTACTGAACCTCCGGCTTAAAGAACGCGCACTTCCCTAATTTAGCCTTCAGCCCCTCCGACTGCAACCGGGTCAAGACCATCTCCAGGCGCTGTAGATGTTGCGCCACGGTGGACGAGAAGATCACGATGTCGTCAAGATACAGTAGAACGGAATGACACTGTTGGTCGCCGAACATACGTTGCATTAATCGTTGAAATGTACCTGGTGCATTGCACAGGCCAAAAGGCATTCTGTTCCATTCGAACAACCCGAAGGGGGTACAGAATGCCGTTTTGGCCCGATCACCTTCTGTCACGGGGACTTGGTTGTACCCACTGGCTAAGTCCATCGTAGAAAACCAGCGGGCACCTGCCAACATGTCCAATGTCTCCTCGATCCGAGGAAGCGGAAAGGCGTCCTTCCGAGTTCGGGCATTTAACAGGCGATAGTCGACACAGAGTCGCAAGCTCCCATCCTTCTTCCGGACTAGAACAATGGGAGAAGCGAATGGACTACTGCTTTCTCTGATGACCTTCGCCTGGAGGAGCTGGTTGATATGGGTTTTTACGGCCTCGTAGTCGGAGGGGGCAATGCGCCTGTAACGCTGCCGGACCGGTGTCGGATCCAACAGCGGGATGTCGTGTGAGATTAGGGAAGTGCAACCCAAGTCGCCCTCATGGGCGGAGAAGACCGAAGAGTACCTCAGAAGCAGGGCCCGGACCTCAGCCTGTTCCTCGGCAGGCAGGGGTAACAAGTCCACTGCACGGATTTGTGTCTCCAAAGGCGACGGGGCAGGCGCCTGAGGGTCAGTAATGGCGGCCACGGAACGGACCTCCACCACGTCCCGTGGCAAGCTGATGATCGACACAGCATTCACCTGTCCGAGTCTAGTACGAGGGTACAGCAGGACGTCCGTACAACCGACGTTAACTACAGGGATCTGCACCAAGCCACGGGTCACCTGCACCAAGGCAGGGGACACCAGCAACCCCCCGGGCAACCCCCGGTCCGTCGGCTCAAAGAGGGTTCCAAGCCCTGAATGTTGCTCAGGGCAGGTGGCAGGAATCAACTTCATGGTCCCCCCCGGAACCCGCCATGGCGCACGGCCCCGGACATTCACCACGCCGCTGGTATCGGGGGTGGGCCGGATTTCAGCCTGATGACAGTGTTGCAGCGCTTTCAGCACCGGTCGAGGGGCAGTTGACACTGATGGGAGATCGAAAAGCGTGGGACCGTGCCGCCCAAAAAGTTCCTTATAACACTTGCCGATAACATTCATACCAAGAACCCCAGGGACCACGGAAGCCGTGCCCCCTGGGGGGTCGCGAACGACCAGAACACCGCAATCAGGCATACTCTTCCCGCAAAGCTCAATATTCAGCTCCAAGTAGCCCAAGTAAGGAATCTCTAGGCCGTTGGCCGCTCGGAGCTGCAGCCAGTGACATGAGCGTAACCGCTCCTGCCCCATAGATTCGAAGTTGGCAGCAAAGAAACTTTCAGTGACGGTGGACACCATAGACCCAGTGTCAATGAGACAGGGGACCTGAACCCCGCCCATCCGGACGAGCAGATGTGGACAGTTAGAAAGTAACGCCTCGGCGGCATTGGCAGGGGCAAGGGCATTACGTGAGCCAAGAGAGGCCCCCCCCGGACTGTGACTCCTCAGTCCGGTGGGCGTCAGTTTCCCGAGGGCTGATTCGGTTGGAGGGGCCCATTCTCCGTAAACCCGGAGCCTCTACGGGAGGGTGCTTGTGGGGGCCCCACCACTCGTTCTCCGTCACAATCCGCAGCAATATGGCCTGTCGCACGACAGCGCCAGCAGACAAGGGGTCCCTCCCGAGGAGACCGACCTCGCCTCCGTGGCTCCCCCTGTGTGGCCGCACCCCGAGAAAAATGCTGCAACTGAGCCTGTTGATTTTGCACCATTTCCATGAGCTTCGCCATGTCGGCCTGCAACTTCTCCATATCAGATCTGGTCGGCGCCCCACCACGGGGATCCATGCTTACGGCGCAAGAGGTACCAGGGACCCCAAGGGAGCGATCGAGTGAAGACAAGGAAAAGCTACGCGGCCGCTGCGTTTCGGCAGCGCCCTCCCGTTCCCAACGCATGGCTTCCTTACGCACCGCGATCAAAGTGGCTAACGGCGTGGTCCGAATGAAACTCTTCAAGTGACGACGCAAGGCGCCCTCGTTAACATGCTCCACAAACTGATCACGCAGAAGAACGTCAGCGTTAAGAATTCCCTCAGGCGCATTTCGTCTAACCTTATCAATAAGGGTCATTAATGCGATTGAAAACTCTAACAATGTCTCTCCCTCTTGCTGTTTTCTCGAAAAGAACGCCTCCTGCAAGGCCACGTATGACTGTGGGCAACCGTAAAGCTCCTGTAAAATTTCAAAAATTTTCTCTGGGTTTTCTTTTTCTTCTCTCGGCCTATAGCGGATCTCATCCCGTGCCTCGCCATCCAAGTGATCGTAAAGAAAATAGGCTCTCTCGGCAGCAGAAAAATGGCGCGCCCGCATACATGCCTCCGCCTCCTCCTTCCACGCCTCGATACTTATGCCCCCATTTCCCCTAAACAATGGGCACTTCTTTTCCCTTGGGACAAGGACCAAACGTTCTGTAGCGGACCCTGCCGGGGCGCTACCATTTAGTGTGCTCGTACTTGTGGCCCGCTGGGCGAGGGAGGCCTTTAAGCGCTCATTCTCGGCTCTTACCTCAGCCAACTCATCCCTAATCTCTTGTGCGTCCCGCGACATGCTGCGGAAACCGATCAAGACAAATTTGGAAAATGCAAAAACTCACAGGGATGGCTGGTCCAAATCTCGAGAGAGGGGCGGTCTCCCAACCTCGGCTGCTGCTCCGCTTCTACAGGAAAAACACAAACTCACAGCGCTTATTCAGTGGTGCTCTCACTTTCAACCAACCACATACATACACTCATTCAACCATTGACCATATGACAAATTTCTATTACAAAGAGTGAGAGAAATATATTTTTATAACGCAAAGAATAATAAAGATTTGAATTATTAATTGTCACCACTGTCTCTGCCTCCATTGTGCACGAACCTGTGTTTGCCTGGTAATCTATTGTGCGGGTACATTGTGTGTTGGTCCGGGGTATCTGTAACTACCCCTAATTCATTTCCTCCGGGGGCTCCACCCCCGGGGGTGGCGTAGTCGAACTACTTCCTGTAACGGTCTCGCCCACTACATTTTGGCGTATGTCGGCTATGGATGACCTGTGAGGCACAGCTGTTGGTTAGAGCTCGTGGTTTTCTTTTTTTCTTTTTGTTGTTTTACTGGGGAAAGACGGCGGCTGCCCCCTCGGCGGGCGACACCGCGGCGGGCACCCAGGGCCCAAAATGATTGAACTGGCGGAGCTACAGGAGATGGCAGCGCGGAACCAGCGGCAGCTGGACCTGCTGAGCCAATGGGTCGACGCGCAGCCAGAGTCTCCACGGTCGCCGCTCACGTGCTGGAGGTGCCATCAGCCAGGGCACCTGGAGCGAGAGTGCGACTGGCCACGGGTTGTTGCGCGGCCCCGGTCTCCACGGTCACCAATCAAGTGCTGGAGGTGCCACCAGCCAGGGCACCTGGCACGGGAGTGTGATGGGCCACGGGTCTCTCGTCGTGTGCGAACCCCGCCGACAGTCCAATCGGAGAGTGAGCAGCGCCGGGGCACCCCCCAGCAGCCGACCAGAGGACCAGCCAGGACTGGGCTGGATAGCCACACCTCGGGCGGAGGCCGGCCGCTCTCTGGGGACTCGACCATGGCCACTCCATCGCCATCCGGCGTTTTATTGTTTTGTGTGTGTATATGTGCCGTGGTGGTTATGTTGTTGTTGATAAATGTGTTGGGTATGTGTTAGGTGTGCGCGCAGGTGTGTGCGTGTGTGTGTGTGCGCGCGTGTGTGTGTGTCTATCCCCATCATAGGGTGAGCTACAGTGCGGCACCGGGACGGTACCGATTCAAAGCTGGGGCGAATGTAACAGGTTGGACTAGGTCCCCTGTTAGTGTGCATGTTGTAATTGAAAACAGCTGCCCGTGTGGGCGAGGGTGGAGCCCTTCCGGTTAGTATAAATTGCCTACTATGTTGTCTGTTAGCCAGGTGTGGCTAACCTCAGTACCGGTTGGCGCTTGGGGAAGCCCTGTACGCTGGGTGAAGTAGGTGATGTTGGCGTGTTGGGTGTTGGACCCACACTGGAGCGCGTAGAGCGCAGCTGAAATGCGGACGCCAGGTTGCCGCATGTAGCCTAACCGGCTCGAAGGTAAGCCCTTCTGTGTGCACCTGGCGATAGCCAATTATGTTTGTACTGTGGCTAACGAGATGTTGTTTCACTGCAGCATTGCATGGTGAAGCAAGGGTCAACCGTAGACTTCCAAGCTCGGTCCAGTGCTTCCCAATTGCAACTGAAGGTAATTTCCAATTAACCGTCACTCTGTGCCTGTGGCTTTCATGCCACACCTTGCTCATTGATAATGGCATTTCCCTGGCATTAACCCAGTCTGTCTTGTGCTTTCTAGGTTGAGCACATTATTGTCAATTGGCTGGGGTGGGGGGACGCCGCCGTCTTTTCCCGGTGTTTGTGTTTGTTATTTTGCCTTTTACCACCACGAGCTCTTTTAGTAGTGGCAGGTTGTTGTTCCTTTGCGCAGGTGCGCGACGCTTTCGTCTTTCAGCCATACGGTCTGACACGGTCAGCTCCAGTCACCCACCCCTTAGACAAGGGATGAGTGATTGGGGACTGGCCGGTTGAGATTTGTAGCAGTATCGTGTAAACTTATTGGTGAGGTGTAGATCCCCCTGAGTGGTATAGTAAACTCTCTGCCAAGAGGCCTGATTTGATAAACATAGGCTACCTCTTCACTGTGAATCATTTTAGTGTGCTGTGACTTATTTTGTTTATTTTGATTATGTTTTGTGTGTACAGTTTTGATTGATTGCAGTGTTATTTTGCATTCGCAGTGCAGTGGGTAGTTAACACACTCAGTAAATTACCTGTACTAGGCCTACTCAGTGCTCTCGCACTTAAGCCGTCACCGTTTCACGATATGTACCTGTATTGACTTCAGTAGAGTTAAGACTCTGTTTGTGTATATGGACTCAAGTGAACTGCCTGCTCATTTTGAAAACGAATAAGACTGAAAGCAGAAGAAAATAAAAACTATTGTATGTGCAACAGCTGTGTCATCCTTGTCATCTAGAACCTGTCGGGGAAAATTGTATTTTTAACATCTGGGTTGTCTCACCCTTAACGAGACTGGCGTAGTCACCTTTTAAAACCTAATTGCTTAAAAGTTAGTAATCCTACCAACCTCCACTCTGCTACATTTGTAATATAACTGCACATTGGAGAGTGGTCAAACACAATTTCTGATTTCTCTGCTAGCCTTTTGTTGGCTTTTGTTGCCTTTTGAAGACTATAACTTACACTGTGACTTGACTTTGACAGTCAATCTGTTGAATGTTTTATTCTGCAGTGACTTGGAAGATGAGGGCTGCCATCTCACTGCTGGTGCTGCTGCTCTCCATGTGTGGAGTCCAGACAGACAGCAACGGCGTTGACTTCTCTACCCCGGACGTCTCTGAGCTGAAGGAACTCAGAGACATGATGGTGGACCTGAGAGTAACACTACAACGTATTGGAGATGAGGCAGACAATGTAGCAGTGAAAGAAAGGCTGGCATTAAGTGAAACCAAGGTTGAAGCTCTGGAAAGGGCGCTACAGGACACCAAAGCAGAAATGAAGACGGAGGTGGACAACCTGAAGAAGGAAAATGCAGCACAAGAGGCAGAGTTGACAGCAGTGAAGACCAGACTGGCATCCACTGAGACTGAAGTGGAGAATCTAGATAGAGAGATCAAAGCAGCACCCAAGGTGGCCTTCTCAGCAGGTCTAAAGGAATCTGGATCCGGATACCAATATGCTGTGATTAATGACCTGAATTTGGTGTTCAAGAAAGTCATCACCAATGTAGGAGAGGCCTACAGCAGCGCAACGGGCTTCTTCACAGCTCCAGTCAGGGGGGTCTACTACTTCAGGTTCACTGTTATGGATGATCTATACAGACGCTCCATGTATATCAGGATGCATAAGAATGGACAGCAGCTCATGAGCCTGCGTGAGTATGACACTGATGGACAGTTCCACTATCTGTCCGGTGGCCTGACTCTGCAGCTGGAGAAGGGAGATAGAGTAAACCTGATGATACCAGAACTCAGGAGGATTTATGACAGTCCTAATAAACCCTGCACCTTCAGTGGCTTCCTGCTCTTCCCTCTCTGAACACCAGAAGATCACCATGACCACTCACCACTCATTTTGAAGACTGTTTAGTTGAACAATAATAAATGTAAGCCATTGATGACATTAAGTTCTCTTAAACTGCATATTCTTCAAGATCTTGGAGCTTGCTTAATTGAGAAATTATCAATGTAAATTGTCATGATCAAATAAAGTTATTTTTGGTAACACTTTATTTTAGGGATCATCTATTAGCACTACTACATACAATGTTCATGTATAAGTAACTTGTACGGCATGTACAAAGCAACATCACACATTTGTTAGGCATGTCTTCGCAAATGTCTTGTTCATGTACAATAAGGGATTTATTACCAATTTAACCTTAGTAAGGACCTAGTAGGCCTAACGGTGCAAATCCATTTGTCAGTTTTACGCAAGCCGTACCAACGCATTCAATTCATTTTCAATGAAATGCGGCATATCGTCGTTACCGGACTCGCAAAGCATGTTGGGATTCCGGCACGGCGAGCGTGGGTCTGGTGGCACGTCAAAGAGTTGAGCTCTCCCGAAAGTTATGCAAATTAGCAGCGGCTGACGGACTGCGTTACCCAATGACTGTTGATTACATGAAGATGTCCCATGATACCTGTGGTCATCACGAAGGTGCATTTCCCTCGGTAAAAGTAGGCCTAGATTTTTGACATCTGTCGAACTTTTGGATGTACAAAATATAGACCACAAGCATGTATGTTGCATGTGCTTATGATGCCTGGGTTCAAATGATTATGTTCGATTTCGACCATAGGCATAACAACACGAGGCCAGTGTGTGAAAAAAACACATGTGCCGAGTTCGGTAAGAGCATTTTGAACTGTAATTTAGGGGCAGTTGGTTTGCTATATGGATAAAAACGGCTAGAAATGTAGATTGATATACTTCCTGTATATAACTCCCGGGCCACGCGAGCTGTAGTAGCAGTGCGTCGACACTGGGACATCCAGTACGTCGAGCTGCGATAACGTAACGCTATAATGGATCTCTAGCCTTAGCGTTTGCTTAGTACATGCCTTACAAGTTACTTATGCAGGCATTAACATTGTATGTAGTGCTTATAGCTGTGTCCCTAAAATAAAGTGTTACCGTTATTTTTAGCATATACCTGTATGTGGGAGTGTCATTACACACAAAAAATTGGAGATTATTTGTTTGAAAAATAATAAATGTAAATCAAATAAAGTTCTAAAATAAACTGCATATTTGTTGGCCACTTGGGTTTATGTCGCCCCATTGTACGAAAAACATGTCGGTGGGAGTCCATCTTCAATTAATTGAGAAATTGTCAATGTAAATTGTCAGGATCAAATAAAGTTTTCTTTAACTGCATATATGTGGGGGCACATTACACACCAATACACCACCAATACACCACCAATACACCAATACAGTAGTAAGAATTCTGGGATCACTGACATGTGTACCTTACCCTGCTCTTCTACTGTAACTCTCTCTCTCTCTCTCTCTCTCTCTCTCTCTCTCTCTGTCTGTCTCTCTCTCTGTCTCTCTCTCTGTCTATCTGTCTGTCTGTCTGTCTGTCTCTCTCTCTCTCTCTCTCTCTCTCTCTCTCTCTCTCTCTGTCTCCATTAGAAATGCTGAATTGTTGAGGTCATTTTGATTACGTGTAAATAGCCTAAATATTTGATAGATTTATCTGTATTTGCCTCTCTACAACTTGTAGCGCAAGTATCAACATGACCATTTTTTTGAAGATGAGGTGCATTCTGGAAAAAAAGATGAGCTCTGGTCTAATGCGCCATTTGTCTTAAGAACCCCCCAATGTTTTTTTTGGTCATTATTTTGCTACCGTGCCTATTCTGAATGAGCCATTTTGATATAGAAGATTCATTTCATAATTACAGTGAGATTAATCTAGACTGAAAAAAATAATCTATGCCCACCCCTAGTCATATTTTGTTTTAACATCATATATTTTATGAGACGTGTGATGCTGGGACCCCTGAATAATGGGTAAAGTCCACTTTGCTTGTGTAAGAACTTGAGAAAGGTCGTAGGAGCCGAAACATTGTTTTTGTTAATAAATTGCAGCACGATGACAAGAGTGTGCGGTATGTTCTTCTAAAAAAAATGATCTTGCACCCGCTACCTGCACCTCGAAATCACTGGTGTGCGTTGGTTTCCTTCCTCCTTCAAAAGATGGACTAATAAATTTCCCCTTGAACTCGGACTGAAGTGAATTGTGTGTGACTGTGCACGTGTTAGCAAAGAAACAACAGTTGTAGTGGACCATGTTAAAGTGAAGAGACATAGTGTGTGTGTGCGTGTGTGTGTGTGCATGCGTGCGTGCGTCTCTGTGTGTGTGTGTGTGGTGTGTGTGTGTGTGTGTGTGTGTGTGTATACCTGACAGCAGCGAGGTGACAGTCGTAGTGGACTATGTTAAAGTGTAGACACATACTGTGTGTGTGTGTGTGTGTGTGTGTGTGTGTGTGTGTGTGTGTGTGTGTGTGTGTGTGTGTGTGTGTGTGTTTTCCTGACAGCAGCGAGGTGTCAGTCGTAGTGGACTATGTTAAAGTGCGAGACACATACTGTGTGTGTGTGTGTGTGTGTGTGTGTGTGTGTGTGTATGTGTGTGTGTGTGTGTGTGTGTGTGTGTGTGTGTGTGTGTGTGTGCTCTTACCTGACAGCACCTGAATGGAGAGTGTTGTACAAGCCACCCTTTACCAAGAAGTGTGGGGATCTCCAATGGAGAATCCTCCATGGTGTGTTTGCAGTGAATGCTTTTGTTTCTGTGTTATACCCTGAGGTTGGCCCTGAGTGTCCTTTTTGTCCTCAAAGAGAAACCATTTTTCGTGCATTTATGCAATGTGTAAGGCTGAAACCTTTGTGTAATGTTTTATCTTTGCTTTTCACAATGCTCAATGAGCAGTTTTCCATTGTATCTTTTATTTGTGGCTCGAAATATGTGCGGAGACGACGAAATAAGTGTCAATTTTTTTTATTTTTTTTGTGGGCCAAGCCAAAATGGCTATGTATATCAGCAGAAGAAACAAAATTGAAGAAAACACTAGTGTTGATATTGTGCTGCTTTTTGCTGCCCTTGTGAGATCTCGCATTTTAATTGATTTTCGCTTCTATAAGCTAATGAACGATGTGGAGGTTTTTGAACAAATCTGGTGTCATAATGGTGCTGTGTGCTCTGTTAGGAACGATGAATTGCTTTTTACACATGTATTGGCACCTGGCTGAGATGTAAGATGTATTTACCTATGTAACTTTAGTTTTTTGTGATTGTTACTTCATGGCACTTTTTGTGTTGCTGTATTCCGAGAAATTGTAATAAAGGAGTTTTGTAAATTAAAAAAAAATCTCTCTCTCTCTCTCTCTCTCTCTCTCTCTCTCTCTCTCTCTCTCTGAGAACGCCACAACGTCACCATGACCACTCACCACTCATTTTGGAAACTTGATTTGGAGGGACATTTGACATTGATTTTGGAGATTATTTGTTTGAAAAACAGCAAATGCAAATCATTATCATTATCAATATTTCTCTCATACTGTATTTCTGTCAAGTGATTACTGCACCTACACCAACAGTACCTACTGTCTATGGCCCATACTATGAAAGTGGCCCATCTCTCATATAAGATTTGATGAAAACCTGTTTTGCCATGTACATCTTTTGTACATCTGTTTCATGTGGGTTTGACATGGGCTATTGCATCCATTCAGTTTTCTCACCCAGTAAAGAAATAGTGTGGTAAGTCATACAAATAGGCCCATGCAAACTCATAACACCCTGAGATGGACAATGCAAATCAACTCCCACTTCTGCACGGACATGCGTCTATGTGTGTGTGTGTGTGTGTGTGTGTGTGTGTGTGTGTGTGTGTGTGTGTGTGTGTGCGTGTGCGTGTGTGTGTGTGCGCGCGTGTGTGTGTGTGTGTGCGTGTGTAAACATGTGGGTGTTTGGGCGTGTGTTTCATGGAATGAAAGGTAACCATGAGGAGCATATATCACCCATTACGATATCTTCCTCGACACACACCGATGGAGAGATGGGAGAGGTGAGGATGCTCCACGGTGTTCTCCTGCTGCTCTGCTCCATCTGGATGCATGGTCCTGGTCCTGATGCGGTTGTCATGGGTGATGGTGTGGGGCTTCAGCTTCCTGGGGATTACTCCATCACTGGCTGGTTTCCACTCCACAACACTAAGTATGAGGATACCGGTCAACCCTATCTTGGAGACTGCAAAGAGTAAGTTTTTATTCACAAGACAAAGCCAATGTAGTTGTTCTAGTATGTGGAAATTTACAGAAAACATGGTCTTACTGCATTTTTAGATTCTTCTGTCATACAGAGATTGAGAAGTGATGAGAGCTGACTGCCATATGTCTGTTCCTGTATAGATTTAGATTCCATAAAGTATAAAGAAATCGCCAACTTTTTTTAGTATTTAAGAGTGAAGGAAATTTTCACTGCAGAGACAACACCGGAGCAACACAGATTTAATTATTTTTTATTATTATTAATGTTGTGCACTTGAATAAAAAAACAAAAATAATTACATCTGTGCCACTCCTGTGTTGTCTCTCCAGTGACAATTTCCTGCCTCTCTCTCGTCGATGCACCAGAAGTTAAAACAGAAGTGCGAGGAATTACCCCTTTATTTAACAGTGAAGCCTGCTCCAAGCTGATCAATGGCTTTTCATTTTCCCCTCATCCTTGTATATAGTGGCCTCGAAAACAAGCACGGCTATCACTTACTGCAAGCGTTGAGATTTGCTGTGGAGGAGATCAACAATGGCACGTCGAGCCCGGCCCTCCTCCCTGGGGTGACGCTGGGCTACGAGGCCTACGACACCTGCTCTCGGCCAGCCAGCACACTGGCCACCGTGGACCTCCTGCAGCAACAGCAGACCAGCGGGGGAGCACCAGAGGAGGAGGAGACCGCCCATATGGAAAGGATATTCTACAATCATACATTCTATATTCTAAAAAGGATATTCTAAAATCCTATATTCTACGTATATTCTAAAAAGGATATTCTAAAATCATACACCAGGTTTTTTATATGAAACAGATATACATTCTTTAGGTAGTCTAAATTTACTCCTGAAAGTGGCCCCTTTTGGTGTTTTCTCATACAGAATTATTAGGCGAAAGTATGAATAAAGTTCAAATTGTACATGGATTTTGAAGATAATGTGTATGATACTTTCTTTGTATGCTTCATATAATATTTTGTCCATACTATAATTTTGTATGAGAAAGCACCCAAAAGGGCCCCCTTTCAGGAGTAAATCATACATTTTATATATATAATTCTTATAAGTTCTTTACCATTTTTCCCCTATATGGGCGGCGTCCAGGGTGTACAGAGGCCAGTGGCTGTGGTGGGACCGGACAGCAGCAGCTACAGCTTCGTCCCAGCGGCGGCCCTGGGAGCTTATCTGGTGCCTCAGGTATGACTGAATGAGAATGAGAATGAGAATGGGTGTTTTACCTAGTCAGGTAAAACTGAGAATGAGAATGGGACAGACCAAACTTTAAAAAAAAAAAAATAGTATGGTAACAACTCCTACCATTCTCCATCTTTACAGATCTCTTACGAAGCTTCTAATGAGCTGCTGAGCAACAAGCGCCTCTACCCAGCCTTCTTCCGCACCATCCCCAGCGATAAGTACCAGGTACAGAGGTGTCAAAAGTAAAAAAAGAAATGTAAAAAAAGAAAAAAACACAGTTTCCCTCCAGCATAGGTAACTTATCTGAGTAAAAAGTAGACCTGTGTGTACTCTTACAATCAGCTGACTCGATACTGGTTGGATCAAATCAAGTCAAGATCAAGTGGGTCCTTGTAGTGTTTCTTGTGTTTATAAGTAACAACACAGTTTATCTATCTCGTTTGTTACAATGGGCAGTCATGGGTAAGTGGCTAGGGCATCAGACTTGCATCCCAAAGGTTGCTGGTTCGACTCCTGACCCGCCAGGTTGGTGGGGGGAGTAATTAACCAGTGCTCGCGCCCATCCTCCTCCGTGACTGAGGTACCCTGAGCATGGTACCATCCCGCCGCACTGCTCCCTTGGGGCGCCATTGTGGGCTGCCCCCCTGCATGGATGAGGCAGAAATGCAATTTTGTTGTGTGCAGTGTGCAGTGAACACTTGTGTGCTGTGGAGTGCTGTGTCACAATGACAATGGGAGTTGGAGTTTCCCAGTTGGACTTTCACTTCACTTTCACACCTTAATTTTTGCCACCTCTGCAGGTGCACGCCATGATCAAGCTCCTGGTGCGGTTCAACTGGCAAACTTTGGGATTACAAGTCTGACGCCGTAACCGCTTACCCATGACTGCCCAAGAGCTATGTAACATCATGTGCTAGTGTTGTAAATACACCACAAATGTACTTTCACGCTTATTACTGCTGACCCCCTCTGCAGGTGCACGCCATGATCGAGCTGCTGGTGCGCTTCAACTGGACCTGGGTGGCCCTACTGGGCAGCAACAACGAGTACGGCCTGCAGGGCATGCAGAGCCTGTCGGAGCTGGCGGCGGGCTACGGCATCTGCGTGGCCTACCAGGGCGTGATCGTGGCCAACAGCGACGCCGACACCAAAGAGCAGCTGGTGGGCATCGTGCAGGGCATCCTGAAGACCAAGGTCAGCACCGTCGTGGTCTTCTCCAGCAAGAGGATCGTCAGCGGCTTCTTCCCCGTCGTCATCGAGCAGAACGTCACCAACAAAGTCTGGATCGGCACCGAGGACTGGTCCGTCGCCACGCTGGTGTCCGGCATCGAAAACATCCGCACCATCGGGACGGTTCTGGGCGTGTCCGTGCAAAGCTCGACCCTCTCTGGTTTCGGGGAGTTCGAGGAGCAGTCCCTCTCCGTCCTGAACGACACTCAGGAGGGCGCCAATGTCAGTGTCACAGCGCACAGTGCCCCTTGTCTTCAGAACACTGATCTCATCACCATGGCGACACAGAACTACCCTCTGCTGAACTACGACCTCATCTCCTCCTTTAATGTCTACAAGGCCGTGTACGCCATAGCGCACGCACTGCACGACGCGCTGGGGTGCAGCAGCGAGGGGGGATGCCAGAGGCGGGACGTGGACCCCTGGCAGGTACAGTACGTAGGTCAGCTTATCGCTTCTGTTCTTGGATGGTACAGTATTGGCTTTTATGCCTGTTATGCCTCTTTTCCACTGCCGGTTTTCTGGTAGGCATACACAGCTTGACAGCGCGACTGGGCTGCCACTTTTTGCTTTTTCGATTGGGCGTGGCACAGGTCAATCGAAGAGCAAAAATTGGTGGCGGAGTTGCGTTGTGTTGAGCTGTAGGCCTACCAGAAAACCAACAGTGGAAAAGAGGCTTTAGTGACTTTCTAGCAGAAGCTGTACTGTATGAATAAATATATTGTCAGGACTGCTGTTAATTTTGATTTAAGATTTAATATTGGGTGTGTGTGGAATGTGGTGAATTAGTTTAGTTTAGTTTAGTTTAGCTTAGTTTAGTTAGTTTAGTTTAGTTTAGTTTAGTTTAGTTTAGTTTAGTTTAGTTTAGTTTAGTTTAGTTTAGTTTAGTTTTGTTTTGATTTGTTTTGTTTCGATTTGTTTTGTTTTGTTTTGTTTTGTTGAAGCAGGGACCATGCACAAGTCATGGGAACAAAAGTAAAGATTATAGCTAATTTCCATTTGCAGTCCCAATTTACCCGAATTCATCCTCATTTAAAAGGAGAGTTTGCATCAATCTGTT
The DNA here is from genome assembly GCF_034702125.1 of Engraulis encrasicolus. NCBI lineage: Eukaryota > Metazoa > Chordata > Actinopteri > Clupeiformes > Engraulidae > Engraulis > Engraulis encrasicolus. Next base: position 24,529,428 of record NC_085866.1, on the reverse strand, counting down.
TGTGTTCTTTGTGCTATCCTTAGTTATATACTGTAAGTTACTATCTTAATATTATGGGGTGTGCCACATCATCACATGGACATCAAATCGGGTGTCTTTGCTTCTCAGGTTTTCCAAGGGTTGAAAACGGTCAGATTCTCCATCAGAAACACTTCAGTGTACTTCGATGAGAACGGGGATCCTCCGACGGGTTATGACATTGTGACCTGGGAGTGGGCTGGGGATGAGTGGAGGCTGCGTACGGTTGGAGAGTACCTCCCTGACCCACCGGCGCTGACCGTCGATTCAACCAAGATACCGTGGTGGACCGGTGACATGGTCTGTCTGTATTCCTTCTATGACTGTAATAATTCATCAGCAATATGGAATTATTACTTCTATGTTTTTCTTCAGTTAGTTTTTTTTATATATTAGCTTTTAGAATATGACATCTCATTTTCTTTGCATTGCTACAGTGCAGACAATGAGAGATGGAAAGAAAGAGACATTGTGTGTGTGTGTGTGTGTGTGTGTGTGTGTGTGTGTGTGTGTGTGTGTGTGTGTGTGTGTGTGTGTGTGTGTGTGTGTGTGTGTGTGTGTGTGTGTGTGTGTGTGTGTGTGTGTGCGTGTGTATTTTTCACATGTACAGTATGCCTGCCTGTGTAAGTGTGTTTAATATTATGTACTGTATGCCGTTTTGCTTTCTCTCAGGTGCCTGAGTCCCTGTGTTCTCCGGAGTGTCCTGAGGGCTATCGGAAGCTGATGACCGGACAGCACAAGTGCTGCTTTGACTGCATGGCCTGCCCCGCGTACACCTTCCTCAATGACACCGGTAGGCAGCATTCTAAATCTCTTTGCTACTAGTTAATGGGCAGCCGTGGCCTAGTGGTTAAAAGGAGATGGGCTTTAGATCAAAGGGTTCCAGGTTCAAATCCCACCCTTCCACTCCCTGAATTTCACTCCACTACTGTAACCAATGCCCTGTCGCTTTGGATAAAAGTGTCAGCTAAGTGCAATGTTATGTAAATGTACTGTATCCAGCTCTCTTTCCTTATGGTGTGTGTGCTTTTTTATGAACATAACATGGAAGATCTGACATGATTTGCTCATCATGAGCTGAAAATAATATGGATCATAATTTGTTATTTCACAGTATACAGTTGTACATTACCCTATTTGATAGCTGATGAACAGTGCTCATATGCTTATGAATCATTGTTTCATGTGTGTTCATGTAGCAATGGAAATGTAAAGATGGTTTGACTAGCTGTTTCCAGACAGTTGTTTATCTTTTTTTTTATCCCTTTTGTAACTTGTTGAAAATACTATAATGCGGATTAGGTACAATACATGTACAGGCAGTCATTGAGAGCAGCCCCCTTGCACGAGTGAGGCACACATTCAATTTTGTTGCTGTGGAGTGCTGTGTCACAATGACAATGGGAGTTGGAGTTTCCCAATGGACTTTCACTTTGTTGTTATATTTACCTGCCTCCTCCCCTGTCAAGGTGAGACCAGCTGCCCGTCCTGCGAGGTGGACGAGTGGTCGGTGGAGGCGAGCGAGGCGTGCTCCTCCCGCACCCTCCTCTTCCTCCCCTGGCACCACCCGCTGGCCATCGCTCTGCTCCTCCTCCTGGGCGCCACCCTGCTCCTCACGCTGGGCACCGCGCTCCTCTTCCTCCTCCACCTGGGCACGCCCGTGGTCAAGTCGGCCGGCGGCAAGACGTGCCTGGTGATGCTGCTGGCCCTCACGGCCGCGTCCGCCAGCACGGTGTGTCATTTCGGGCACCCGAGCGCGCTGGGCTGCCTGCTCAAGCAGCCGCTGTACGTGTTCAGCATCACCGTGTGTCTGTCCTGCATTACCGTGCGCGCCCTGCAGGTGGTTTGCATCTTCAAGTGGTCCTCCAGGTACAGTTTGACGGGGTATTTTAACATTACATTGCATCTGGCAGATGCAATTGAGGACATAATCATAGGTAGCCTCTTACTGTAGATAATGTTGCCGGCGGGCCTATTCACTATTTGCTGAAAATACTCAACTACATCATAACAACATTGCAGTGACATTACAGAGAGCCTTAAGTAACACATTAAGACATAGCCATTACAATTTTGGTGCCACGTTATAACATAGGCTCTACGCTAAGGGGTTAACATCACTAGCAGATGCAAAGTGTGCAGGAAATATACAGAGCAACAAGTGCAGATGCTAAGTAGGGTTAGTTTAAAATATATATACATTAGTACAGGGTTAAGTAGAGTACACACACAAACACATCATCCCATAGAGTCTGACTAGGACTAGGACAGCTCAAGAAATGTCTTCAGACTCTGTTCTTGAACTCTGGTCTTTGTTGCATTTTGGTTTTCTTGCTGCTCCTTGGAAGTCTACCTCCTTTAGGTTACTAAAATGTTTTTTACAACAATGTGCAAGTACCCCTTCCTGGCCTTTTGTTGTTATTGTTGTTGGTTTTTTGGTAGTTTTTTGTTTATATTTTACTCATTAACATTAACTTTTGAATGTAGAATTTTGAACGTGTTTGAAATTTGAAATTGTCTATTTAGTCTGTCTAACATCTCATCTTTGCTTGTATGCACTGATTGTCTAACTTAAAGGTGCACTGTGTAAGATGGTGGTCAGACAAGGTATTGCAACTATGCTGTTCATTGAAACTGCTGCCTATTGCCAAATGTGATCTTTTCATGAATATTTACTAAATAATAAACTAATATTTACCAGTATGACCAAAGTACAGTAGGTTTTGCAGCTAAAAATGTCTATTTCTGGAAATTCAAAATGGCGGATATGGAGATGATGGATAGTACGAAAAGTGCAATTTTCAGCACCCTGTACCTCCTCCAGGCTGCCACGCTGGTATGAGACCTGGTCCAAGAGCCACGGGCAGGAGGCCGTGATCGCCGCTGTGTCCGCCGCCGTGCTCCTGGTGTCGGTCCTCAGGACCGCCCTGGACCCACCTCAACCCAGCCTGGACCACGCCTTCTACCCAGACCGGACGGTGGAGGAGTGCAGCAAGACCATGTCCCCCGGGGCCTTCGTGGAGCTCTTCTTTGTGGGCAGCCTCAGTCTGCTCTGCTTCTGCCTGAGCTACATGGGCAAAGGTAGTATGGACGACCAGTAGATTTGGATAGCACATCCAAAAACACTTTTTGCAGGTGCCAGACAAGAGTGTCAGACATTTGAAGTAGGTAGGCTAGGTCTGCACACTGGCAATAAGCTCCAAAAAATAAACTTTCGATCACCCTGGATCTTCATCAGGCATATGGGTCTGGGTGATGGAAACGCTGCTTTTTGAAAAATAAAGTTCATTTTTGTAGACCACTGATTCTTGAGAAAGTGGCTAAAACAGGTTGTAATCTCGAAAGAAAAAACCGAAGTGAATTACAAAATAATATGGTATATCCTCGTAGACAAAAGTCTTGGCTTTTCAGAAATGCACAAGGCCAATCTCACCATTTTGAATTTTTTTCAGAAATCAGGTTTTTCTCCGATCATACATTGTTTTTTGTCAACACCGTCAGACACAATTTAAAAGCAATAAAAAGTGTATTGATTTGGTTGCATATGTATCTGAAGTTTTTATGTGATTGTGTGTGTTTTTTGGTTCACACATACGCCTTTAAATGTTGAAAATTCACTTTCATTCTATTTTAATACGGCTTCATGTGTTCTAATTTAAAAATATGTGCTGTCAGACAATGCTTACTTAATGCCTAAATAGATCAAACAATTTTTTGTAATTTCACAAATATTCGTGTAGGCTTAAATTTGCAATTACTTTGGTAATTCAACAACTCCAAAGGAAAATTTTGTAAGGACATTCATTTAAAATGTCCAAAACTCCTTCTTACGGTGGAGACTTAAGAACTGACGGTGGTGACAGTAATCTGAAGGTGGTGAAAGTGAACTAATTATTACCTACATTTAGCAAAATAAATAGCCCTCTCAAGTCAATGACATCTAGCATAAACACTTTATTTTTGTGTGTGCACAGTATGTTTGTGCATGACTTTTTTCTTCATTTGTTAGATACTCTAGGAAGTAGGCCTAGATTATTGAAAATGTGGCATAAACAGGTTTTAAGTTGTTCAAATCCAAAATATAGAGGCGTATTATCATAGATGAAGGTCTTGGCTGTGCAGTGAATGTATTGGCCAAGCTCCCCATGTTTTACATTTTTCATAAAATGGGCTCTTTCTTGGTTTTGTCACCAGCGTCAGACAGAATTAGAAGTAAAAAAATATGTATTTAAGTGAATTACTTTTACAATTCAACATAATTGTAGATACTTATTGGAAGCATATTCTTAAAACTTGTCAAAAACATGTAAAACACATGCTTTTTTGTGAACTACATCAGATGTCACCACCGTCAGGTTTTGTGACAAAAAACCCTCCAAATGAACTTCAGTGGAGGCTGGAGTATAAGTTTGGGTCACAATTATTACTAACATGTCTGGTAATGTTTCATTAACCAGCACAATTTAGTAGAATATGGAACAAGATGATGAGCGGAACAAAATCTGACGGTGGTGACATCTGACGGTGTGAGACAAAAAAACACTCTTTTACATATTGTGCATTTTTTGCTCACATTAGCCACTTCGTTTTTGCTCTGTTTGTTATGGGCTTCATGCCGCTTCTGAAAATGTATATATAATTAACATTAATGTAACATAATACTATTAAACCCCCCGACGGTGTTGACAGTTTATGGTTGGGACAGAACCAGTGTCCAAACAAATTAACAAATTGAGGCAAAATTTGTAAACTTACAGGAGCTTCAGTGATGGTGAAGTATTCAGTAGAGCTAAAGGTTTGAAACGGGGTCCTAAGTAATGACAATGACTTTGTGCATACCTGATTTTATTGTCTTTTTTAAAAAATCTGACGGTGGTGACTAATATGCTGGACACACTTTGAGCAATCAGAAAATAGTAGTAAATATTGCTTTACACGCACTATGTGCATATCTGCAGAACCACTTCAATATTGACTTTCACATCAGGGTGATATTATTCAATAATATCAGTGATTTTTACATTTTAAGTCAATTGAAATGATGATGTCTGTCCTTGGGACAGCTGTTTTTACAGGGTGTGGGCAGGTTTATAGCCATGAAAAGTAATAAAATTACACTTAAATATTTCAAACGACTGTACATTTGTCTAACAGACCCCTGGGTCTTTACCTGGATTCATTTTGTTCATGAAAATGTAGTTTACTTTCAACAGAATTGGCAGTTTATTGCAGAGACATGTTTTAGCCGCTTTCTCAAGAATCAGTGATCCCATTGGCAGTGTGCAGACCTTCAACAGTATGGATGACCACCCACTGTTCAGCATATTCACGAAAACTGGCAGAAGCCAAAGGCTCCTCCTCCGTAGGTGCCCCACCGAAAGGTTTAGGAGATCTTTAACTCCTGCTGCTATCAGACTTTTTAAAGACAGCTGCTTGTGTCTTTTTTAAGTGGTATAATGTTTTAGTGATTCTTTGTGTGTTTTTATGATGAACTGTTGCTTGTTTCGTTTTGTTTCGTTGTTTTGTTATTTCTTAGCTCTAATTTATTATGCGTTTGATTTGCCTTGCTGTTATGTGTTGTGTGTGGTTGGCCAGGTAGCATTGAATTTCTCCTTTGGGGATCGATAAAGTCTCTCTCTCTCTCTCTCTCTCTCTCTCTCTCTCTCTCTCTCTCTCTCTCTCTCTCTCTCTCTCTCTAAAGACCTGCCGGCCAACTACAGCGAGGGCAAGTGTGTGACCTTCAGCCTGATGATGTTCATGTTGTCCTGGATCTCCTTCTTCACCTTCTACAGCATCAACAGGGAGGAGTACTCCATGGCCATGCACGTGGGCGCCATACTGGTCAGCGTGCTGGGCATACTGGGCGGCTACTTCATGCCCAAGGTCTACATCATCCTGTTCAAGCCCCAGATGAACACCACGGCCCACTTTCAAAACTGTATTCAGATGTACACCATGAGCAAAGAATGATTACACACACACATTTAACTTACCACTTGATTTCTTTTTACAATGTTCATTTATCAAGGGTATTGTTGCACTCTAGATGTTTAGAAAAATAAGTAGGTACGTGGACCCAAAAAAGTACAGTTCAATGTAGGAGCAGGTTTGTGCACTAAATAATACACCAAGGTCAAAAACACAAGGTTTTTTTTTTTTTTTTCTAAGAGCAGAGTAAAGCAGACATTTCAGGTTTTTGCCATCATCAGTGCTCTCTGTGCTCGCCCACAATGTTCATTTGAAAAGACAAATGTGCCCAATAATAAAAGTAATAGTAACAAAAATAGTAAATGTATAGGATTTGTTACTGTTCAAGCCAAATATGAACACCACAGCCCAATTCCAAAATTGCATTCAAATGTACACCATGAGTAAAGATTGATAACATATTATTGTGGCAAGTGGTAGAAACCCATTTACAATGATAATGAATTATGTTTATTTTATTTAAGCTATAGATTATCGCCCCAGCCCATTTCCAAAGATGGGTTCAAATGTACATGTTGAGTAAAAGATTATCACACTTGTATCAAAGCAGTACCATTTGCGATTATAATTGTATGTTACAAATGTACCAAATAAAATCCATTACAAAAATGTAGGATTTGTTTGGATAATATAACAAGTATGCTTGAATATGGTTTGCTGTCAGGAAGGCTTGAATCCTCTATCTCAAAAGTTATCTTTTTGTGCATTCCTATCTTGCGTTTTCTCTAAACATAAATTACACAGCATAAAACTATCTTGTGCCTGCATGCTGTACCTTGTAGAGAATCATTATGTAGCCTTGAATACATTTGTGTTGTAGTGCTCTCCAGTGGTCACTGGTTGAAAAAGAACACCTGGAAAACAATAAAACATATTTTAAAGGCATACAGGGTTCGCACCTTTATTATGACTCAACTGGATAGAGAAAATGTGACAGGTACCCAAAACAGTGGTCATTCGATTCTGAGATTAACCTAGGCTACTGAATTCATCAAATTATATTTTATTACAATTTGTAGCACTGAAATAGCCATCAATACGTAAAACCTAATTGTGATCTTTGGACCAAAATAATTGCCCAGTCCAGCTTAAGAGTGAGCCGCAAAAAGGAATCTTCCTTGTCAGTTGATAAACAAGGAAATAATATTATACTGGTCAGAACAAGCTCCATCAGTACTTAATAAATGAGAGAGAGAGAGAGAGAGAGAGAGAGAGAGAGAGAGAGAGAGAGAGAGAGAGAGAGAGAGAGAGAGAGAGGGGGAGAGATAGAGATAGAGATAGAGATAGAGATAGAGATAGAGGGAAAGACAGAGAGAGAGATAAAGAGAGATAGAGAGAAAAAAAGAGAGAGAGAAAGAGAGAGAGGGGGGCAGGGACGTGCACAGGAATTTCAAAGGGCAGTTGCTCTAACCTGAAGAAAGGGCAATCCCCCCCCCCCCCCAAAAAAAAAACATCAACAATGAGCGGCCTTCAGAATTTTTAGGAAACTGCACCATGGGTATTATTATTTTTAGTAGTAGTAGTAGAAGTAGTATATTATTGTCATAATTATTAATATCTTTTATTGTATAGTATCCTGAATATGCGTACCATATGATATAACATGCTAGTTTTTAAACATGTAGGCCGACCTATTAATCATATCAGAGATGATCAGCCTTATGCCCACCTGCCCTAAATGTCTCCTGATCCACATTTCCTCATGTGTGGTATGTGGCTGCCCCTAAATTAAATGAAATTATGAGAAAAAGCCTTGATAGTTTTTAAACCTGTATCAGTCACAGAGATTATCAGTCTTATGCCTACCTACCAGTGATGCGCGGGCTGACCCGAAATCAGCGGGCGCTTGCAATTAACTGCGGTCGACCGCAGGCACGGGTTATGAAATATTATTTTTAATGAAATTCGGGTCGGGTGCGGTCGGTCAGGACCTTTGAAATGATGCCGAATTTTAAAGTAGGCTATAGCCATACGCTATAGTTACTTTAGCAGACAGGGACATTTTTTGCGAAATAGATCAAAGTTTATATGGCTGAATAACTACGATGGTGCCACGCGCTCTGCAGGAGACTTAATGGCTCCTGCGTCGGCCGAATATCTTCTGCGCGCAACTGGTGCAGCAGGTGCAACCATTGAGTGCATTTTGAAGAACACAGAGGGTGCTCTCTAAACAGTGCAGTGATGGATATAGCCTACATATTTTCTTATACAATTGTAATGGTTTCGCACTCATGTGTTGCTTACAGAGTTTGTTTTCATTTCCTGTGTCGTACCACGACTACGAGGCAATCCACTTGACGGCTGGCTCCGTCTGCTCACCAACCTACAGATTAATTTCCTCCACAGGTAGGGATTCGAGTGGCTATGCCTACATTGTCGAAATAGAATAGGCTACTAAAGCCTATAGCCTACAATGTCCAAATTATTAGCCTATTCCCTTTGAATGCAGTGCTCATTTGAGTAGCCTAATTTAGCCTACAGTGGAAGAGCAATGCCGCCACTTAAAATAAATAAATAGGCTAATAAATAGCCTAAATAATAAAATAGCATTGTATGAAGAGCAAACTTGGTAGTCTGGGTAACAGACAAACATATTATGATCGAAATGCTCATATTAGAAAATAATAATTTGTGAGAAAATGTTATCTAGCCTATTCAACATAGACTAGGCTACTTTTTGTTGGACAGGGCATGTCGCGTTGTAGCACCGTGAGTGCAACTGTCAATCAGTTGAGAAGGGCTCTGCAGCCTACGTGATCATGTATGGATCTTTACATTGCAGTCATCTAAGATTACGAAAGTTCACGCTTTGTGTGGGCTAAATGATCATTTGCGCTAGAAAGACAAGCGTTGCCTATAGTGGCACCAGGCGGCGCAGGTTGCGTTTGTGGTTTGTGCACACACATGTGACGCGATTATCTTTCCCAAACTCCCAAATTAACCGCTTGGTCTCTGGTGAAGGAGGGGGTGGCCTTGGCACCCTGTCCCTCAACTTCGGGATAGGAAAAAAGCGAAACCAATTTCAGTTCAGGAAAAGGACAGAGCAGAGGAGTAGCCTACCAAACCAAAAGAAGACAAAGTGTTGTAGGCTACATTGCCACTATGGGTGTTTTCATAGCCTACCTGTTCCCTATCAACCATTTAAGCGAACTTATACCTGCAGCTCAGCATTTTCTGTGATGAGAAGTGTATCCAGACCCCTCGGAAGTGAACCATGCTGAGACCTTTATTGACGTGATTGCGCTTTGCCAATGACGCTAGGGTGTTCATAAAGACGCACGGCTACTATTTTCAAAGGCGGGTCAATATTTTTTCATAAATATTTCCTGCGGTCAGGGCAAGCGGGTGGACTAGGGAAAAAAGCGGTGGGTTGTGTCTTGTCTTTTCGTCAGCCCGCGCATCACTGATACCTGCCCTATGTGCAGAGGTCTGTGGCTCTGAGTCATCCTCATCTTAAATGAAATGAAATGATGAGTAAATTAATAAGCTAAATATGAGGACGCTTAATCAATTAACCCACTGTCATCTTTATAATCCTAGTAGCAGCCAAAGTAGACTTTAAGTTATAATAAATAGAAATAGTTAAAAATTGTCAAAAAGATCATTTAATTTGAATTTGAAATTTAATTAATAGGCATATTCCATGATTAAAATGATGAATATTATATAGGAAAGCTAAAACAATAAGAATTCACAGGTTTAGGTCATTTGTTGGGTCTTTTGTAGCCTATATTAAAAATGTGTACTGTCGCTTTAAGAAAGGACGAGCCGGCTTTCATTTCAGATCGCAAAGAACCGTGGCGTGGGAGCACCAGTTCTTATATGTTGCTCTGAAGCTCCGAGCTTCTCGCAGACTTTATAACCTTTTATTTTCATTACAGATATTTTAGTTTTAGCACATTTTGTAGGCCTATGTCTTGAGAAGAACAGTAAACGTCAGTTATCACGTGGAGTGGATTTATTTCAATTAGGCTACATGGACATTGACAGTGGAAACAGTAGCCTATCTTTGGGTCGGAGAATAGGCTATATCAGCGTAAGAAAACGCACTTTCCTAGCGGTCTCACCAAGATCAAACCTCTACAATCCTGAAAAAGATTCTCTGCCTCACCTGCACCTGTTCATTTTTTTCGCAGCCAACTCTGCAGAGATGTGCTTCCTTTAGCTAGCCTACCCCCCTTAAGTTCTCTCTTGCTTGATAAAACGACATGTCATCTGCATGTTTCTTAGTTGGGTCAGCCTTCCACAAAACAACCTGAGCCATGTAAAACGTTGACTGCAAGCAAGCTAGCTGGCTGTCGTATTCCCCCAATATCTGAACGTGGCACACCCCGGCTGTCAGATTATTTAGGATCAAACGTCCTAAACTCGAGATCGGCTTTAAGAGACATTAATTGTGATCATGTAGGCCTAGTTTAATACTGTGTAGTCTGCTGTGTTTCCAGCTCACCTCAGGCCGTCAGGGCAGTCGCTCTACTCCCACGACATCTTCGACATATTTTGCGTCTCTGCCCTGGTCGACTCGCATGCATGCTTGTTCCCCCTCCCTCCCATGGCATGTAGAGCTGCGCGTGCCCCCCGCATCGCGCATATGCTGCCCCTCCCTTTGCCTATCTCTCGAGGTGCAGGTGAATCTGAATTTGAAAACTTAATTTAGGAAGCTTCAATCAAAAATACGAATTGCAAAGCAAATCAGTTGAAACATGAAATCTTAGCCTATTTTTCCGAGGCATATCTACAGCTGGCTGTCGGGTTTTTTTGCTAAACGTGGCGCTGGCTGGCTGTCAGATGTATGATAACTAAAAGTTCTAAACTCAACATTGTATTAGAGAGGTTGATTGTGAGCATATTTTGTACCCTAATATGTAGACTGTGTGTAGGGCTCTAGCCGACACCCAGGCATCTTCAAAATCTTTTGTGTGTCTTAGTATAGGCGCTCAAGGGCCTGTCGCGTGCCTTCTCCCTCCCCACCGGAGTTGTTGCGTAGCCTACCTCACATCGCTCGTGCCCATTCTCGACGGGTCTGATGAATTTGTATGACTGACTTAAGTCTTTATTGTACAAAACTTCAATCAAAATTATGAATTATAAAGAAATCAAATGATATTGAAATATGAAATTATAATTGCCATATTATTTTCCCCTCCCTTGGAAGGGCAATATCAGCCAATGTGGGCAAAAGGGCCGTTGCTCGGGCACCGTGGGCAACTATGCTCTGCACGTGCCTGGGGGGGGGGGGGGGATGAAACACAACCCAACACAGCATCTGGTGAAATCAATGTCTTTGCTCAATGCATTTTTCTCCCCCTAGTCTGTTGGGCATATGCCCTCTTCTCTTCTTGTGGGGAATAATAGATGGCAGTTATGTGGGCAGGGCTGCCTGAGAGCCGTTGGCAGGCTGGCATCGGGTGATGTGATGCGTTGTTTAGGGGGTCATTTGCCCGGGCATGTGCGTGATTTGAAAAGTAATAATGCTGGACAAACCTCAGCAAAAGGTCTAATGACACAGCTCAGCAAATGCAATTCTTTCTTAGTAATAACAATTACAATACCAATACTACTACTTATATTAATACTAATGCTAATACAAATAATTATTATAAAAACATGTTTATTATATTGCACAATATATACAAGCCTTGCAGCTCAATGTGATTTAACAGTTAATAGTAATATTTCAGTATAACATGTGCAATAAAGATAAAAGTATAAATGTATCATAAATACAGATGATCGTCTGTGTGAATCTGAATCACTTTGAATAATATGAAACATGACATGTAGTAATGATCATCCAAACACAGCTCCAGCTCCTCCCTCACGCACTGTCTTTCTTCCTTTCTTTCTCTTTTCATGTCAACACCCTTACACACACACACACACACACACACACACACACACACACACACACACACACACACACACACACACACACACACACACACACACACACACACACACACACCAACCCAACTCCAACCCCCCACCACCTCTCTCTCTCTCGCACGTGCACACACACACACACACACACACACACACCCTCCCCAAAACACACACATATGCACAAACACACACACACACACGCACCCACACACACACACACACACACACACACACACACACACACACGCACACACTACACACACACACGCAAACACACGCATACACACAATATAATCGAGAGTGGGAGGCTGGCGGGCAGTGAGGCCGATAAAAGGCCTTTTGTTGTGGGTGAGGTCAACTCCATTGACTCGGGAACGTGTGAGCTAGTCGGCGGATGCCGTTCCCACACTGGCCCTCCATTCAGCAGCCTAATGCTCTCACCAGGGACGGGGACACACAACGGGCGTGTGGCCCGGGAGGAGCGTCCGGGCGGCTAATTGAGTTTAATCTACATTAGGGGGCCCCAAAAGAACATCTGTCCTACGTATATTTATCAGAGGACAGGATCGGTGAACGTGTGCTTTGGAAAAGGTGAGAAAAAAAAAGAAAATGAAAGAAGAACTGGCAATACATGTACGTACAGCAGCTCTTGGGGAGTTGTTAAAGACAACAAAAAAACAAAACAAAACAATAAATAATTGAAATAAGAAAATACTAATAACAATAATAATAATAATAATAATAATAATAATAATTGTAATAATAGTAGAAATAGAAATAAATGAATTTACCAAATAAATAAGATTTGAATGGCTTTTGTCATCCATCTATGTGCTGACACTGTTGTCCTCCAAAGATAATATTAATTTACTAATAAGATAGAATAAGAAAAAATATGATGAAATCATCAGTTTTTTTAAAAACAACAACAAAGAAACAATAGAACCCCCAAATATAGTAAACATCGTAAAGACATACATCCCACTGTGCTTGCATGTCCCCACCTGCGACCATGTGAAGCACTGTGATTATTGAACCAGATAGGCGGTTTGGTTGACCATAGAGGTATTGATTTCTTCCGCCTCCTCCTCCTCCTGGCGGGCCCCCACCCTTCCCCATCTCCACCCCCCTCAGGAGTATTGATTCAGCCCTCTGGTGTCAGAAGTGTGGGAAAGCTAGTGTGGGACAGGCCACATGGCTTTGTAATGGTAATGCTAGGCTATAAATACCAGCCTCCTTCTGTGCAGGTTTGCCACTTCTCATACGGCTGCCATACAGAGAGAGAGACGACAGAGAGACGGCATAGATACACTCTCTCACACACACACAACGAAACATGTCTCCTAATACAGTCTCGCTATTACCCTCATATGATGGACTCAGCCTTTCTGACAAGGAGAGAATCAAAGTAAGTATCTCTTTTTAGATAGCCTAGTTTATTGCACCCAGCGAATCGTTTCAGTGCTGTGAATTGCGTTGACTCACTTTTTGATTTGGATACTACCAGAAAGACTATAATACTCTTAAAACCTCTGAAAATACTCTTCAGACTTGCTGAGAGTCATACTAACCAATACTCCCTTTTCTATTTTCTTTAATCTACAGTTAAGGAAACCCTTGGTGGAGAAGATGCGGCGAGATCGCATCAACAGCTGCATCGAGCAGCTCAAGTCCCTGCTGGAGACGGAGTTCCACAGCCAGGACCCTAATGCCAAGCTGGAAAAGGCTGACATCCTGGAGATGACCGTCAGCTTCCTCAAGCGCCAGCGCCTGCATCTGGGACCGCTTGGCGTCGGCGTCGGCTCACTCGGCCAGAGGGACTACGACTCCTGCGATGGCTACTCCTCCTTCCCTCCTCCTCAGCCCTGGAGTAAGGAGTCCGATGTGGTGTGTGGCTCTGGATCTCCATCTGAGATGGTCGTCATGACTACTGGCTCCAGTCAGAGTCAAGCGAGGACAAGGATGAGGAGTCTCATCAGTGAACCTCACAGCCCTCCCAGGTCTCCCCGCCGGGACATTGTCCTCTCCTCCTCCTCGTCCTACTCCTCCTCCTCCTCTTCCTCCTCTTCGCCCTGTCCATCTCCCTCTTCAGACTTGTCTATGTCTCCTCCTGTCATCACCAAACACAACTTAGTCAGTGTGATCCACCATGCGGCAGGCAGGAGGTGCATGTGGCGACCCTGGCAGTAAGGATGATGGACAGGACACTGGAGGGACTTTAATATAAACAAACCTGAGGGACACCGAGTGTCTCTCAAAAGTGTTGGAGATGTTTTAATTTCACAATTTTAAGCTTTTCTGTTGTTGTTGTTGTTGTTGTTATTATTGTTTCTCATCATATTGATGGACGCGTTACGAAACCCGAGCTTTTGCTTTGTGTTTCTGTTTTGTTTTAGGAGAGAGTTGTTTTGTTTGTTTGTTTGTTTGTTTGTTTGTTTTACGTTTCCTGGTTGAATTATAATCATAGCTTACATGCTTCAGGTGATTCTATCTAGTGACCGACACAACTTATAAGCTTAGTTTTAAACTTTTAGCATTGTTTTAAAATGTCTGCAAAGCAGTTGACTCCTGTGGAGCTTATTGTTCACTTTTTTAATGGTCTACTCTTGGTACAGTATTGGCATTCTTTTTGAGGACAATGTCTCCTTTTTTAAAAGCCTTACAGTATATGGTGAATTCAGGTAAATTGGGTCACTTTGGGCCATTCGCTTATATGCAACAAAAAAAGTGTCCCAATTTACCGGAATTCACCCATATCACAATTGAATCAAAAAGTCACAAGTGTAATTATGTGATATTTGACTACGGTATCACCAACTTCCGCAATGCCTTATTTTAATGTTTCCGACATTCACCACTTTTAAGTTATTGATGTAAATGTGACGTATTTGTAAAGTACAATCAAGTTCCTTTATGTTGTAATCCCTATTGAAACTGCAGGCACAAGTGGATTTACTGGATAACAGAATGTCAGTCCTTGGATTTCTGTGAAAGCAACATAATCACTAGACAACTCATACTGAGAAATATTAATTAAAAACATATGGTATCAAAATGAATACCAAAATTACACTGTGCGTGTCCAGTATTATTTTTTTACACATGTAACAATATATGCACACCTAAATAGTAACATATTGTACATTATTGTTCATTGCTAACATAAATGCTAATGTTAATGCAATGTGACTTCTCAGTGACAGCACCTTTGCACGGCTCATACAGGGGTGACCAGCTTAGTATAGTCTAGCATTCACACACTGTGTGCCCATTAAATATAGACATAGCCTGCCATTTGCAATTCAATAAAACATGATAGGATGATAGTATAAGTGGGCCTATATGACATGATTGTATAAAGACACTTTTGGAGCTTCATTAATTGTGATTTAATGCTCATTTTACTCTAGCACTCATTGCACTCTGAGGAATGTATGGCTGTGCCAGTGACTATATAGTAGAGAATCATTTATTAATCCCGAGGGGAAATTAAGGAAATACATGTATATGATGAACTTACATACACTCCACTACACAGTAACACAAACTTTTTTTCAGTGCTCTCAGTTATGTGTAATCCGGACTACATCATCACAACAAAGATTTCAACACTAAGCAGTGATAAAAAAATGAATAATGTTTATTGGGGGAAAAATAATAATATAACAAGCACAACATAACATAACAGATAAGAGCTTCCCGTTATAATATATGACACAAAAAATCACAAATATGGCCTACAAAACCGAAGCAGCTGGTGTCAGTCACAGTTGAGGGTGGTAATGAACTGTATGGACACAGAGAGAGCACTTCTCAGCTCTTACCAAGGTCGGTGTGGGCAGCTGCTTTGTGTGTGACAACTCACTGAAGATGTTGAATTTTGTGAGAGCCTATGACAGCAACCTGTACAAAGTTGTGTAAAGTAGAGGTACATTTACAGATGTAATTGCAACACTAGTAGTATGATATTACAAAGTTGAAACCATATAATAGCATACCACTGGTGAGGTAATTGCATCTGGAAGAATACTTCTACTTCTACTTTATACAACTCTGAACCTGTATATACAAACACGTTGGAAGAAGCCAGAGAATCAGCTTGCTATAATCAAACAACAAGGACCTAATCTGAAATATCTGCTTATTCTACCATGTAGTGACCCTTACAGTGTAAGTTAACAAACTGACACACTATATGGAGAACTTCATTGTGAACACGCAAACATTTCGGACCGGCCTAGGGCATTTCAGTACAAAGAGAAATATTCTCTGAAATGGCCCTACATTACACCAATTCACATATCTGATAGGTACACAGTTAACTCCACTGGAGTTGTCAAAAAACATGCGAACATTATAAAAAAAACATTATACGAAACAAACCATCATCAACCAAATGAACACAGTATGAATTCGCCAATGGACATTAAAATATGTTATACATGTAAAAAAAAAAACACTTTAAGAGCCAACGTAACCATGAAAGAAGTCGTCCTTCACTTAATAATAAATACGATCCTTTTTCACTGACAAACAATAGTAAAGGACATTACTCATTGGAATACTCTTGTCCATCAATATGAAGACAAACAACCACATAAAAATACAATAGTGGAAAATAAAACATCTCCAACACTTTTGAGAGACACACATGACAAATCCCTCAGGGTTTCGTAAAAAAAGTCAGTCAGGGAAGGAGGGATGCGCCATCACTACCACGGTCGCCACATAGGCCTCTTGCTTAGGCCTACAGCATGGTGGATGACACTGACTGAGTTATGTTTAGATACGACAGGAGAAGAAGAGATGAACGAAACTGAGGTGGGTGGAGAGGAGGTGGACGGGGAGCAGGAGGAGGAGGAGGAGGGCGATGAGGAAGGCGAGGAAAAATCCTGAGGAGTCTGTCTCTGCGGGCTGTGATGCTCACGCAGGGGTGCTCCCGTGCAGGAGCTGGCGGTCAGGAACTGGACAGACTCCCTCCAGCACTGGGAGTAGCCTTGGCTGTAGTCCCTCTGGTCCAACAACATGGAAGCAGACCCCACCAGCTCCAACCGCTGGCGCTTGAGGAAGCTGACGGTCATCTCCAGGATGTCGGCCTTCTCCAGCTTGGCGTTGGGGTCCTGGCCGTGGAACTCCGTCTCCAGCAGGGACTTGAGCTGCTCGATGCAGCTGTTGATACGATCTCGCCGCATCTTCTCCACCAAGGGCTTCCTTAACTGGAAAAAGAGAGATAGAAAGAAAGAAAAAAATAGATATGTTAAAACAATGCTCTAATAGCAATGCTCTAAAATGCTCTAAAAAAAACCTACACTGCACTCTGCACTTGTTGTTCCTTATACTTCCTTTGCACTTCGTATCTGCTAGTGGTGTTGGCTATAATTATGTCCTCGATTGTAAGTTGTTTAGTTAAAAAGTACCTGCCAAATGCAATGCAATGCAATAATGTAAGAAAAAAGTATGAATATTAAGTTATTTTTCATGATTCTAGAAAAACTTACCTTGAATCCATTCTTGTCTGAGAGAGGAAGGCTGTGGTACGCAGGGACAGGCAGGGCAGCAATGTAAGGGGCCATGGCCTCTGGTCTCTGCGATGGCTAGATGAGAAATGGGGGACAGTCTGAAGGCACGCCACAGTATTTATAGTGGGGCATTACCATTACAAAGACATTTGGCCTGTCCCCGGCTTCTTTTCCCACACTCTCACACCAATAGACTCTGACACATCAACAAAGGGGAGACGTAACTTTTTAACCAACTTTATGGTTGGCCTCGAGTTTGTACAATCCTGAGAAAAAAAAGATTCCCAAGGTATCACCAGTCCAAGCCTTGGTGTTGCTGAAACAATACAAATGTGTAGGACACATACTATTGTGAAATTTTCTGGCACAGGCTGGTGCTGATGTATGGTCTTTTGATTTTTTTTGAAATATGAATGACAACTACCCTTCAACAATACAATCTCAAATAAAAGATAATATAAAAAGAAATAGAATAAAGAAAACTGAGATGGATAGATGCATGGAAGTATGCATGGATGGATGAATGCATAGGCTAGATAGATAGGTGGATAGATTTTTATTTATTTTTATTTTTTTCTATTTTATTGGTTTACTTGACAGGGGCCATGTACAGGACAACTCCAGTACCAGAGTTAGCTACAAATAACTGCAATGTGATGCGATGCAGGTCCCATGCACTGGAGTAGCCATAACAAATTGAATTGAATTGAGGCCTACTGTAGGCTATTTCACTGTAGTTATCGTATCAGTGTAACAGGTTACGGACTAATTCAGCAGAATTACTTGAGGTTACCGAAAATTAAAATTAGTCAAACTATTTCACATTTTCAGACTCACTAGCCTACAGAAAAGCATACACTGAAAGACGACAGTTAGTTGTCAGGCAAGTTATTAGCCCACGAGTAGCGCGTGTGGTTTATGGCACGTGGACACCTTTAATTAAACCACGAGGCGAAAAGACTCACGTTCACACCGCTGTGTGAAGGTGGGAAGCGAGGTTGAAGTGACTGGCACAGCGTGAGAAGATCCCTTGGCCTTTGATCATGGCACTCGGAAACAATTTGTGGAGGTGAGGTGATGAGGAGGCACGCGACTTGTCTTCAACTGTTTAACACAGAATTATTGCTTGCAGTGTGTTCCTTGCGCATATGTTTCCGAGTGCTGACTTTATGGCAAGCAATTAAACACCAGGATTTATTTGGAAGACTCGTGTTGCTGGCTCTTGGAATCCACACACAACTCAATACCAAAAGCAGGCGAAGGGAACGGCATCTGTTTCAGTCCAGTTTTCTATTTAGTTTTGTCTACTTTCTTATCAAGAATGTCGACTGTAGAGATGCTGCGATTTATCCACTATGTTGTTCTCCTAAGCCAATGCACGCATTACATGGCAATAGTAGGCTGCAGCACTGCAAACCCAGGCTACTTCATCTTTATTAATAAGTATGCGATTAATTTATTGAGTCATGGCGCATGCCCCCTCCCTTCCTCATGACATTCTCTCCTCAGCTGCAGTTCACACGCTTGCGCCTGCCTCGCACACTTCGCTCACACGCCCTGTAGACAAGCCGTCTCCGTTATTGAGGGGGTCATCGCCTTGACTGATCTTGGCCATTGTCTAGTGCAGCGTGCTGGGTGGTTGTCGAGTGTGGGAAAACGTCTTGCCCTTCTTTGGTACAGGTGGACAGACGCTGCGCACACATAACCATGGTCAGAAGGCGCGTTTGTCCACACAAAAAATGGGCTACTAGTTAACAATAGCCTTGGATACCATGACTGTGGTGGAATGTTCTCTGGTGCCCGGAAATCTCGTGAGAAGGCACAGCATATGTATGGTAATATAATTTATAGATGCCAGAACAACACCGTTGTCTATATAAAAATCTCTGTTCTTCCAACGAAAAAAATCAGATGCTTCTAAAAGACAAAGAAAACAAGCTCAATGCCTTTTACTTAGAGCCCAATGAAGCATACTTTTTGAAGTGATATTTTAGATGTAGTTTTTTGGTAATTTTTTTCTTTTAGTTGTGAAGTTGTCATACTTGCCATCTAACAGGAGACAGTAAATGTAGGCTACTGTCTTATCTTACAGACATTGTTTAAGTATGCTGCTTCCACAACAGAGATTCACAGTTTGGCTTGTGTTGTCCCCATTTAGGTGGCAGACTTTGGCATTGTTTGAAGTGTAAAAAGAACCACCCACAATTAAGTGTGGGAACCTATTGCTGGTAGTTCTCCAGCTCTCTCTCTTTCTTTCTTCTTTCTTTTTCTGCAGGCAAGAAGAGTTCCCATGCTGTCTGTGCCTGTGAGTTGGTCCTCCAGTCTTTCCCACAGTCTGTTTGCTCTCTGTCCTCAATAGGGGAACAATGGAAGTGTGTCTTGTTACACATCGCGTTAGCCATTGTGTTTGATCTTTCACTGACACTGGGGGTAGACCTTACATATTGTGCCACCATCTGGAAGTCTCCAATGGTTATAACCCAGGCTCTCTCACTCACTGTGCTCGCCACCACCAGCCAATAGACAGACACACAGAAAGGGGTTATGGCGAAAGTTATGTAATACTCCTCATAGCCACTGTTGCAGATTACCCACATCAATTGAACGAATTGAACACTGAACCTGACATCATATACTACACCAGTGGACCTTAAAAATAAGCACTATACAACACATTTTAAAACATGATATAGATATTAGCACAAAGTCTTTGGCATGTAGATTTTTAGGCCCACATTATGTAGTAGCCTAACGTATGTGGATTGGATTGTCTTTGCTATTCTAACCTTAATTAGCCTCATTGTTGGTTCTGCATTCTCTGTCAGTTCGCACATATAGCTTTTCAAATGATCTCTGGTAAACTGTTCGTTGGACCTTCATTAAAGGTTCAGTGAGTAATTGTATTCGTTTATTTTTAAGACGTATGTGCCCATTCATAAATGTAATCTTTTGGCCAAATACGTATGTCTGTGATGAATGACTAATGTCTATCACTGAAAATGGTGGACATGTAGAAGATTCACGCATATTTGATTGAAAAGTGTACCTTTCTAAGTCATGTATTCATGTATTCATGTAATGAATACTTAGAAAACTGATGGAGGTAGTGAGTATTTGTGGGCAAAAAGGCAACATTTGTGAATGGGTAGGTTAAATTCTGGAAATAAACTAGCCAGCTAAAAATGATATAGGCCTACTCTACCTATAAAAGGTTAATGGTTATTAACTTAAAGTTAATAATTTTATGAATGTCAGTATTCAAAATATTAATTTTAATGATTTATTTATCAATTTCATAATATTTACTCTAGTTTTGTACTCTCCGCCCTCACTAACTGAAACCACTTTTAAAAGGAGACAAAATCAAGAGCCAGGGAAGCTGACAGGGGGGGTGCACACAAATGGGACAGTTGCCCCGGGCCCAAGAATAGTGTCCTCATTACATTGTATGTATTGGGTGAGGGGAACGTTTAGATCAGTGATTCTCAACTGGTGGGTCGGGACCCAAAAGTGGGTCGCAGAGGGTTCCTGGGCGGGTCGCGGAGCTGTGATGCAATGCACTAAAAATGACTATGATGTCGAAGACAGAGTGAAACATGGTTAATAGGCCTTTTCCTCTCCACTACTTCATAAGACACATTGTATATCAGCATACAATGCAAATAATAATGCATATTATGAAATGCATGGTAATATTTTGTATTATTATTGGAAGAATCTGACGGTGCGACACACAGTTTGGGTCACAACGTATTGACCACGGGAAATTGTGGGTCTCAAGACTATTCCAGTTGAGAACCTCTGGTTTAGATGACATTGTCCTGGGCCCAGCCAAAGCTCTCAGTCAGTGGCCCTGTCAAGAGCCACGTTTAATGGCAAAGAATAATGATAATCAATTGCCTGCTGTGTCTGTTAGGATTCTCACTCAGCCAGGTCGTGATACTCAAAAGAGTTAAATTGTATGCAAATAGGCTTTCTCAAGAGCTTGAAATCACCTTCAAAACGAGGGCTCCTGCATTACATTACACTACATTGCATGCTCAAGGGCACATCAGCCATTGATGGAGGTGTAAAGGGAGATGTCCAGTAAAGATTCAAATTTCAAATCTACAATCTTCTGGTCCGAAGACCACGCCCCTAACAATTAAACCACAGCTACAAATAATGCTATACTGTGTGGAAGTAATTTTCAATGACTGAAAGTAAAGAGGCAGAAAATAGTATTTCAATTAAGTGCATATTTTTTATTTTGTTTTCTCAAGGCACAGTGATAAGGGAGCCGCAGGTGTGTAATATACACACATGTTGCAGTAGATCACACAATACACAAATGCACTGTATGATCCAAAGGCACTGTATTATTATTCAAGCAATTACAATTATTCAAGCAATTCCACCCAGAATATGGGAACTGTTTGTTATATTCACAGAATAATAATGTAATAACATTACTG
This sequence comes from Engraulis encrasicolus, assembly GCF_034702125.1. NCBI lineage: Eukaryota > Metazoa > Chordata > Actinopteri > Clupeiformes > Engraulidae > Engraulis > Engraulis encrasicolus. The sequence goes on along the minus strand of NC_085866.1, from coordinate 24,507,566 downwards.
GACATCAAAGCAGCAATTCATAGTAGCATATGCTAAAGAGCATAGCAACCCAATATGGGTCATACAGAACAGTAAGCTTCATTTAACACAATGTAAAACAGATATATTCCGGATGGAATGAGTATCATTTGCAAACAACAGCAAAACTGATTTTCAGAAAAAGGCTTGCAATTGTACAATATGTAAAATAATGAATATGAGGTCATTTCTCCTCTTCAATATTGTGTTGGCAAATATTGACAACACTTGCAGGTGAACAGACATTCATATTTCTTTTGCATACAAAAGACTGAAGTAGAATTTCTGGTGTCATTCATAGAATGCCACTCTAAATTCTGTTGGTGTGCATGGTGTAAGAGTCCATGTGGCTCTACCAGGGCCTCCAGAGTGCAGCACAGCCTGGAGTCTTGTCTTTGCTGCTGATGTGGCGGACTGGAGAGCTGGGCCGGGACTGGACTCTGGTGCTCTTGTCCGCTGCAGGCATCTTGTGTAGGAAGTGGCTCAGCAGTCTTCTCTGGGACTGTGTCTGCACATGACACTGGGACAGGAAGTTGACAGCTTCCTGCATACACCTGGAGTAACCCTCATTGGCTGCAGTGGAGCAGGTGGAGGCATTCTGCTGCTGCTGCTTCTGTCTCAGGAAGTGGACAGTCATCTCCAGGATGTCAGCTTTCTCCTGCTTGGAGTCTGGATGCTGCTTCAGGAACTCCTGACCCAGTAGAGTCTTGAGATGTTCAATGCTGTTGTTGATGCGATCTCTACGCAATTTCTCCACCAAGGGCTTTCGCACCTGAAATGGCAAAAGAAGAAGATGTTTAGATACTGCTCCAGTATTCAAAGAGATGTAAGAGTAATTAAAAACACAATGCAGGGAACTTTTGAGGACAAAGATATTCACCTTAATGTTCAGTGGAAGATGCTCCATATAGTAGGTCATGGGTACAGTGACAGTAGGTGCCATGGCTGTTGGTATCTGTGCTGCTGTGGTCTCTCTGAAGAGGATCTTGAGCTGTGTGCTGCTGACTGTCTCTCTCCTGCTCCTATTTATACCCCCAGATCTCCATATGAATGTGTGGGTCTTGGGCTTGTTGGAGGTTCTCACAGTCTGCAGCCAATGGGAGAGCCTGGGAGCACAATCAGTAATGGAGACCTGCCACATGTCCAATGAAGTGAGCTCGTCCCAGGGGAGAAGGAGCAGTCAGCCTAGCAGCAGGTGGAGTGTGTGTGCGTGTGTGCGTGCGTGTGTGTGTAAACACGTGTGTATGCGCGCGTGTGTGTGCGCGTGCGTGCGTACATGTACGTGTGTTTAGGTGTACACATACAGTAATGCGTTTGTATACATGTATGTACATTATACTAGGGTGAAATAAGAAACCGTGAAATATATAACTTACAAATAAGTACATGCCAACCATATTGACCAAATAGTGGCAATAAAAGTAAGTTACCGATTTGAATAGAATCTAATTCCCCTGTTAAATTACTGTATGCTTTTAAATGGTACTGACATACCTTTTCATTATAACTGTATCACAGTTGTCGTGTGATGTAGGGCAGTAGCACACAATCAAAGACACCCTACCAAGTGATGTTGAACTACACTATAGGGCCTTGTGGTGTGTTTATGGTGTATAAAAGTCCTTGTGTTGTGTTTATGGCATTTCAGACACTTGGACAGGGAGTGGGACTTCTCTCTCAGGAGCTTTCCCACACTCTGCCCATTCAAACAAACCAGATAAAGCGCTCCCTGGACAATAGACGTGTGCCTCGTTCGTTAAATGCTAATGTGGCCCTCTCTGTCAGTGTCACGAGAGCATCCCTCTAGAGGGGTCATAAATGCCCTTTAATTCCCTACAACACATCCAAATATTATGGGGTAATATCTCCCCTCATGTGAATGAATAACTGATGCTAACAAAAATCTGTTGCTTAACTCATAAACCCGTAGCCCCATAATGCACGCTGTACCTCCAGTGGCACGCTGTACATTGAAGGTTAACTACCATAGTACTACAATACAATGACATGACACAAGTCCTTTAGTAATGCACTACGACTTGGTCATTGCCTTTCTGGTAACAGCAAATGTATAACGCTGTGTCTTAATGGGTTGATATTAAGACCTGCTTGACCTTTGAGGAAGATATCGTTGAAGATTTGTCAAACAAATCCAGATAGGATATGACATTGATATTTGCAACACAGTTTATGTACAGTATGCTGATGGCAGTGTTATGGCAACTGCATAGCACATTAAACAAAATGACATGTCGTAAAATTAATTAATTCATTAAACTGATCAGAAAGATAAAAATCTGTTTCAATCCAAACTAAAATCAGCTAATCTGTCACTCCATAAAATGACTTAACGAATTTAGTACTTCAGCATCACCTGCATAATCACTATTTGTCTTTCTAAATTGGAAACCTTAAGAGTTGGGGCAGCCGTGGCCTAGTGGTTAGGGAGGTGGTCTTCAGATCAGAGGGTTACAGGTTCGAATCCCACCGCTACACCTCCATCCATGGCTGAAGTGCCCTTGAGCAAGGCCCCTAACCCCAGGTTGTTCCAGGGACTGTAACCAATACCCTGTAAATAACTAAGTCGCTTTAGGAGAAAGTGTGTGTCTCTCTCTCTAAAGTGAAATTAGGAGTAGCAGTCCTCTGATAATAAATATGGATGGAGCAATGGTGGTCTGAGGCCTGAAATGATCATTTCAGTAGCCCCGTACGACTTTGTTGCTGTCGACCAACGTTGACGGAAGCACGTGAGCGAGAACTTGTTGTCACGATGTGGGTGTTATTAAATACAGCGCATTTGCAGTCGGCCACAAATATGAACGAGACGATGAGCTCGCACCGGTTTGCTCTACTAACACACCACGTGTGAGGAGTGGGGGGACAGGCAGTGAGGAGGAGCTGAAGTGGGGACCTGCGCAAACTTGTGTAGAGGTGTGAGACAAGACCCATATACACACGTGAGTGAGTTGTTGACCAACCAGTTCATGGGCGCGTGACCTCGGAGGCAGTCGGCCGACGAGCGTTGAAGGGGATAAGCAACTGCAGAGGTTGCAAGATCTGACTGCAGCCACATTCATCCCACCATAGTCTTACACCATGTGACATGTCACCTCGTCAACGCAACGTCGACGAAATTTCGAAGTTTGACAGGAAATCTAACCGTCATGCAGCATTTTGATCCAGGGTGCATTGCTGTCTTCATGCGCATGTCTGCGTTGATGTCATGTCGAATGTACTTATTGACTTACTGTATACAGGATGTACACAGTATGCTACACTACACCACAGTACGCAACACTATACTTTGTTACTCTGATTTGTAATTATACATTTAATGACATTAAAGTTGAATCTAATATTTCGTCTACTGACAAAAAAGATATTGTATACAGTAAGATGCATACAGTATGCTTCATTACTGTTACTCATATTTCAGATTATGGAGGATTGCATTCTTTAAATTCTATTGCACATCAGGGGCTATAATTTACCGGCTGGGTATTACTTTCAAAATGATTCAAAGACACACGTTCATTTGATTTGTCTTCATATTTATTTCTCAAAAGCGTAATTTTTTTTTCTATTTTTGATGTCACAACATCTTCTTGAATGTCAAGAAATTCAACACATTTTCAATCAAATGTTACTGGGTACTCTAAAATAGAGTAAGGCACATTTTCACATAACAAACAGCAACCAGTGAAAAAAATTACATGTTATCACATGCCACATGTAGACATGTCAAAACAGACAATTACAATTTAGCACTCAGTCCTATTAAATATAGGGTACATAAGAGCATCATGAGGGTATTATACAACCCGGGTACATTTCAACTTCTTAACTTCATAGAAGTTAAAAACACAGTGTTCAAATACACTCATATACAGTAATCTCTAAGATTTCCAGCGTTTACAAAGATGTGGTCTCTGGAAGATTAAAATAAATTGTAATTTAGTTCACATAAGAACATACATGTGGAAACAATGTCCCCATTGGGGATTCAAAGCAGTTATATGAAGCAATTTCAGATTCATAGCCATTTTCATCAGCTTTTCAAAAATCAAAGCATGTCAAAATCCTGCAGTAGAACATCAGGGACATGGTCCCGATATAGTTGGAATCACTGTCCATGTCAGTGACAGACTAGCCTCCTAGAGGCTTTTAACAGATATCCTGTGTAGTCAGAACATACATGTAGTAATTGTATTTTTGTCATGAAAAGAACTAAAACAGATAAATATCTGTTTTTTACACAAAAAAATATTCAGCATTGAAAGGAAAAGAAATAATTTCATGAATTTCATGAATATAGAAGATCAGGGACATGGTCCCTACATGGTTAGAATCACTGTCCACGCCAGTCACTGACTGACGATATGAATTCTGTTGGTGTGCATGTAGTAAGAGTCCACGTGGCTCTACCAGGGCCTCCAGAGTGCAGCACAGCCTGGAGTCTTGTCTTTGCTGCTGATGTGGCGGACTGGAGAGCTGGGCTGGGACTGGACTCTGGTGCTCTTGTCCGCTGCAGGCATCTTGTGTAGGAAGTGGCTCAGCAGTCTTCTCTGGGACTGTGTCTGCACATGACACTGAGACAGGAAGTTGACAGCTTCCTGCATACACCTGGAGTAGCCCTCATTGGCTGCAGTGGAGCAGGTGGAGGCATTCTGCTGCTGCTGCTTCTGTCTCAGGAAGTGGACAGTCATCTCCAGGATGTCAGCTTTCTCCTGCTTGGAGTCTGGATGCTGCTTCAGGAACTCCTGACCCAGTAGAGTCTTGAGATGTTCAATGCTGTTGTTGATGCGATCTCTACGCAGTTTCTCCACCACAGGCTTTCGCACCTGAAATGGCAAATGAAGAGGATGTTTAGATACTGATTCAGCATTTAAAGACAAGTAAAAATTGTGGGGGGAAAAACATTATACAAGGAACTCTTAAGGACAAAGATATTCACCTTAATGTCATGTGGAAGATGCTCCATTGAGTAGGTCATGGGTACAGTGACAGTAGGTGCCATGGCTGTTGGTATCTGTGCTGCTGTGGTCTCTCTGAAGAGGATCTTGAGCTGTGTGCTGCTGACTGTCTCTCTCCTCCTCCTATTTATACCCCCAGATCTCCATATGAATGTGTGGGTCTTGGGCTTGTTGGAGGTTCTCACAGTATGCAGCCAATGGGAGAGCCTGGGAGCACAATCAGTAATGGAGACCTGCCACATGTCCAATGAAGTGAGCTCGTCCCAGGGGAGAAGGAGCAGTCAGCCTAGCAGCAGGTGGAGTGTGTGTGGGTGTGGGTGTGGGTGTGTGTGTGTGTGTGGTGTGGGTGGGTGGATAATATGCACGTGCATGTAGGTGTGAGAGAAAGTGTGTGGGAAAGTTTGATGAAATGGCACACTTGTCATGATTTCAGATGTTGTAGAGAAATCGAGCCAATATGAACAGGCAAAAAATCTGTATATAAACACATTTGCAGTTCAAAGATTGAAACGTTTCTAAACCTTTTAGTGTACCTGTACGTGTGTACTGAATTGACCCGTTCAGAAGTTGCGCCGTCACTGACTGCGCATGCATTGTTGACTCAAACACACACGCTCTCTAACAGACAGTGCGGACCCAAAAAAGAGAAGACCTGTCGTCCTGAAACTTGTACGGTTATAAAAAAAAATAGATATCCTAAGAGTACACTTGTTACGCTATTCTAATTACGTCACATCTGCAGTGGTGGACAAAGTAAAAGTAAAAGTACTTTCGTGGTGTAATTACAACAGTAGCACACGATATTACAAAGCTGTTACACCATTTACTCCATTTTACCTACCTATTGACATAGACTTTGTCATTACTGAAAAACAATAAAAACCTAACAAGGACCCACAACAAACTCAACCCACCCTGTGCAGAATCAGCTTATCGTAAGACAAGTACATTGGTCTACTTTTTACTCAGATAAGTTACCTGTGTTGAAAAGAAACTGTGTTTCTTTTTTTACTTTTACTTTGTCCACCCCTGCACATCTGTGTACAAACAGTAAAGGGGTCTACACTGTACTGTATACAGTACATCATATTTGGACTCCCATGTATTGTATTTTTTATTAAATTAAATTGGAATGATGATTCCAAATGATTTATTCAAAGTGGTTCTTCTCCAGTGTTGCCAGATTGGGCAGTTGGGCTGCTTGGGAAAAGCGTCTGCGGGTGAAAACGCTGAAAATCTGAACTGAACTGTTTTTTGAGCACCTTTTCGGCGGGTTTTGATCAGACACGTATGGCAACACTGTTCCTGTCTCGTTTTATGAAAGCGTCACTTTAGATTTCATTATAGGACTAGGTGTTAAAGTCCCTTCATGTTCATAACAGGTGATGGTGGAGTGGGGTTTAGTGATGGCCATGTGGTGCCACCATCGCAACACATCGTCAGTTGTGTATCCTGCATCATTGGGTGTTTCGGCCATTTCACACAAAACACTCTCATACAGGTTGGCCCACCACAGGCTGATCAGACCTGGGTGTGTGCTGTACGGTGGCATCACATGGTCACCTGGCAGCCCATGTTGTGTCCCTACGCTTCAGCCACAGCCAGTGACTGCTCTCCTCAGCTGCTGCAGACAGCTCTTTAATGGCCCTCCGTTGGGCCTGCCCTCTGACACCGACCTCCTTAAGAAGCCCCGTGGTGCTTCTGGCCACAAAGCCCCTGCAGCCCACCTCCACAGGCCACACCTTCACATTCCAGCCCCGCCCCTCTGCTTCCGCTGCAAGGTCGGCATACCGCAGCCTCTTCCTTTCATACGCCTCCCCAATCGAATCCTCCCACGGGACGGTAAGCTCTACAATGAAGACACGCTGGCAGGAATTGGACCATAGGACCAGGTCAGGGCGCAAGTTTGTTACCGCGATTTCAGGTGGAAAGCGGAGCCTCTGACTGAGGTCCACCCGCATTTCCCAGTCCCGGGCCATGGTCAGTGGGCCCACCTCCAAAGGAGCTGGCTTGGCTCCCCTTTTCTCCCCTTCCCGGACAAAAGGTGTCTTCCATGGAGCAGCTGGTTGGGAATTTGGAGGCATGGCATTGGTGGTTAGTCTTTTCTCCTCAAGTTTAGCAGCCAAACTCTTCAGCACCTGGTTGTGGCGCCAGGTGTACCTTCCTTGGGTCAGGCTGGTCTTACAACCCACCAAGATGTGCTTTAGGCTTGCAGGAACTGCACATAGGGGACAGGCTGGTTCCTCTCCATACCACAGGTGTAGGTTGGTTGGAGAGGGCAGCACGTCATACGTGGCCCTGAGGATGAAACTAAGCCTGTTGGCCTCCATACTCCACAGCTCGCTCCATGTTATTTTTAAAACTTACTTGGCCAAGACTGGCACACAATCCCAGACTACTGTAGGTCCTGGTGGTGTGTTTATGGTGTTTCAGACACTGGGACTGGGACTGGGACTGCTCTCTCAGGAGCTTTCCCACACTCTGCCCATTCAGACAAACCAGATACAGCGCTCCCTGGACAATAGACGTGTGCCTTGTTAAATGCTAATGCACCCCATTTCAACAACGTCACGAGAGCAACCCCACTGTGTACAGAAGGGCTAATAAGTAGCCTTTAATTTGTACAAACACCCCAAAACGTTGCTGTCGTTACTTTGCTTCAGGTCAGGTGTGTTTCAAAAAGCTGACACACTTCCTTCACACCTCTACCTGTCCACTGTTGTTAGATTGAGAATGACCTCCATTTGTAAGTTGTTTTGGATGAAAGCATCTGCTGAATGTGACCACAAACTCTCCAAATGACAGTCATTTTTTGGAAAGTTAGGTGGGTGGGTTATTTCCACATTTACTTGCACTAGCTGTAAATGAATGCATTTGATTTACAAATATAAAGCCTTACTGCACACCTTGTATATGTTGCATTTCTTCCATTTGCATATCTGATTAGATGGTAAACAGCGTTTCGTTACTCTAATTTGTCATTATATATTTAATGACATTAAAGTTGAATCCAATATATTGTCGTCTGATAAAGAAGATATTCTCCTTATTAAAGGTCTTAGTGGATCTTAGTGGTTAAATTTTAAAACTTCGTTGTAAAATGGAGCACTTAATGACACAATATACTCAAGAGTCTGTAACGAATGTATGACAGAGCTAAGTTACCAAAATAGGTAGGCTACATAATATAAATTAATCGTGAGAACTTTGTCACTTTCTCTTCTAGTTTCCATAACGTCTGTTTTTCAACACCATGGCTCTGTTTATGTAAACAATTAAACTGACTTGACTGACTGACTAACATTTACTTTCTCGTCACGTGCTCGTCCTGGTACAAGAGACCCTTGTTTATTTACCAGCAATTATGGTTCAATTTGGAGGCTACTTGTTACTCTTGCTCTACACGGGGGGCTCTCGTGACGTTGCCGACACAGAGCCGCATTAGCATTTAACAAGGCACACGTCTATTGTCCAGGGAGCGCTTTATCTGGTTTGTCTGAATGGGCAGAGTGTGGGAAAGCTGGAGAGAGAGCAGTCCCAGTCCCTGTGTCTGACACACCATAAACGCACCACACAAGAACAAGAATGACCCAGTCTGGGCAAACCCATGGGCAACTTGAAAGGATTGTGTACAGACAGACATGGCACAGTAACACACATTATCAATAGCACACACCAAGGACACTGGCCTTATATTAATTACCACTTGAAGTCTACAATTCATGTTTTAATTGTTGTTTAAGTGCTGTTTTTTGGGCTGTACGGCATCATTGTTCTGGTATTTTTTTGCCACATCATACGTTGTCATTGAAAGTGGTGGGAAATTGAATATGTCAACATGCAATATGTAATTTAGGTCTTCATACTTATCCTCTCCATCCTGCCCCTCCCCCCTTTCTCTCACACACACACTCGCACAAGCATACCCCTCCACCTGCTGCTAGGCTAGATGCTCATTCTCCCCTGGGACGAGCTCACTTCATTGGACATGTGGCAGGTCTCCATTACTGATTGTGCTCCCAGGCTCTCCCATTGGCTGCAGACTGTGAGAACCTCCAACAAGCCCAAGACCCACACATTCATATGGAGATCTGGGGGTATAAATAGGAGGAGGAGAGAGACAGTCAGCAGCACACAGCTCAAGATCCTCTTCAGAGAGACCACAGCAGCACAGATACCAACAGCCATGGCACCTACTGTCACTGTACCCATGAACTACTCGATGGAGCATCTTCCACTGAACATTAAGGTGAATATCTTTTTCCTTAAAAATTCCTTGCATTGTGTTTTTAATTACTGTTACATCTCTTTGAATCCTGAATCAGTATCTAAATATTCTTTTCTTTTATCATTTCAGGTGCGAAAGCCTTTGGTGGAGAAACTGCGTAGAGATCGCATCAACAACAGCATTGAACATCTCAAGACTCTACTGGGTCAGGAGTTCCTGAAGCAGCATCCAGACTCCAAGCAGGAGAAAGCTGACATCCTGGAGATGACTGTCCACTTCCTGAGACAGAAGCAGCAGCAGCAGAATGCCTCCACCTGCTCCACTGCAGCCAATGAGGGCTACTCCAGGTGTATGCAGGAAGCTGTCAACTTCCTGTCCCAGTGTCATGTTCAGACACAGTCCCAGAGAAGACTGCTGAGCCACTTCCTACACAAGATGCCTGCAGCGGACAAGAGCACCAGAGTCCAGTCCAAGCCCAGCTCTCCAGTCCGCCACATCAGCTGCAAAGACAAGACTCCAGGCTGTGCTGCACTCTGGAGGCCCTGGTAGAGCCACGTGGACTCTTACTCCATTCACACCAACAGAATTCATATGGTCAGTCTGTGACTGACATGGACAGTGATTCTAACTATGTAGGGACCATGTCCCTGATATTCTATATTCATGGAATTCATTAATTATTTATTTTACTTTCAATTATTAATATTTTTCATGTACGAACTTTATCTGTTTTTGTTCTTTTCATGACAAAAATGTGATTACTACATTTATGACTACACAGAATATGTGTTAACAGCCTCTAGGAGGCCATCTGAAAAGAATGTACCATTCTGTCTTTGACATTCTACATTTGTAGAAACATTACGGTTTGCTTTTATGGGCAGACAACTGTTCTTTCATTTTGTTTTAAATGTATTTTAGTGACAGTACAATTTCATGGGTGTTCTCCATTTTGAGAATGATTATTTACTGCTTCTATGAAGTTCTACATTTATCCATGAGGATAAATCACATTTTCGGTGTGTGTAAACACTGTATTCTGTAAGAATCCTGAATGTATTGTCTCAGTTTTTTTGAGACGCTTGAGAATTACATATGCTATCATGTGTTGATTTGTTTGCTATATTAGCAGATATTATGCTCAGTTTTGAGTTATTGACTTTTCTTTGTTTGGAGAGAATTGATTACCATGTGGACATTTGTAGAAAGATGTTTCAGAGTCCTGATGTTCAGGATTCCTGCAAGTGTGCTATTTGAAACTCAAAAGCTTTCGTTGCTTACAGACAATAAAGACGAAAGGCACAATCAATTCCAATGTTTCTGTTCCTCTTTCTCTTATTGGTTTTGAGGTGTGTATTACATTGCTGTTCCATCATAAGAGCACACCCTTGATCTGTTATCATTAGACCGGTTTAAATGTGCACTCTCTCTGTGAGAGAAATATCAGACCATGAGACATCTGCCTCCAAAAACAAAAAGCAAAAGTAAATTAAAATGTCATATATAACAATAGAGGCTTTTATAATCATGTGCAATACATCATACAAGATATTGAGTTTATTTCCAATCATATTTAAAGGGGCTATGTCAGTGGTATACACACCTTCTCCCACACAAAATGTCTCTCCTGTAGAGACAATAAAGGCTAATTTAATCTACTGTACTGCAGTGGTTCCCAAATTGGGGCTCGGGACAGACTCCTAAGCGGAGGTACTGCAAGGGGGTCAAGAACAGAAGGGACTATTTGAATAAAACCTTGAAGATGCTTTGGTAATCTTTGCATACATTGTCAGTAACAATATTCTCTTCAATACATGTGTTCACCTTTCCTGTGATTTACCTTAAAGTTTAACTAAATATATTTTTGCATTTGGAAAATGGACAGAATTTGGCTACACTGAACAGCTAGGTGATCTGTAATGCTCCAGATACATGCTATAATAAAACACAGCTGACAGAACATTCATTAGGTCGCAGATAACCTCCTCCTCCTGACCACATGCATACTGTCAAGTCAAGTCAATTGTAGGCTACTTAATTGTCATAAATATATGTAACAGTGTTAGCACAGAAGTTTTAAATTGTGTTTGACCAGTCTCCAATGTGCAGTTAAACTAAACATTGTCTCTGTGTGTATGTGTGTGTGTGTGTATGTGTGAATGTGTGCGCGCGCGCGTGTGTGTGCGTGTGTGTGTGTGTGTGTGTGTGTGTGTGTGTGTGTGTGTGTGTGTGTGTGTGTGTGTGTGTCAAGCCAATGGCTCATTCAAGGTTGGTATGGCAGGCAGACACACACACACACACACACACACACACACACACACACACACACACACACACACACACACACACACACACACACACACACACACACACACACACACACAGACACGCGCGCACACACACACACATGCATTGCAGTAAAAACACTAACATACTGATACAGACACGTACTGCATGTACGTATACACAGCAGATTGTACTGTGTTAGTTCAACTTAGATAGTATTAGTCAACTGTACTATTGCTGATATAAATGTGCCTGATCAGTGACAGGGGTTGCAAACAAGTCATCTGGCCATAAACATTTTACTCTATGTATCCCATCTACAAGTTTTGTCATGGCCTTGCATGTAATAGTGCACTGCATTGTCCCTGCCAAATAAACTACAAATAAATAAATAAATAATAGTCATACTGTAGCGTTGGTCTTACTCTCAAAGTACTGAATTTAAAAAGCAACTTACTGTGTCCTGTACACTTACGTACAGTATGTAGGTCCTGACACATGTTGACAACTTCTTTTAGAGAGAAAAATGCCTGCCGACTTATGTATGAAAGTAAATTTTTAGTGTAATCAGTCTTGCATTGAAATGAAATCATGTATTGTATAGTCAGAGTAATTGTATTCACTCACTTTTGATTTTGCTAAGAAATGATGTCACAGAATATTTAATATGTTAGTTCATTTGTTTATTGCACATAGCAATAAAAATTGTTCACGTTTTGAACAAACAAATTAGAATCTTCAACATCAAGAAGCAATTGTTTCCAAAACAAACACAATAATCTCAAATATAGAGGAGGTAGGACTTAATTTAAGTCATAAAAGAGTAAGTAAACCTGACAACAGATTCCTATGCATAAGTACCTTAAATATACAGTACATTCATTACAACAAAATGGTACAATATTTTCCACATTATGGCCTCATAGAGGCACTTAATACATTTTCTGTGCATTCAGTGCATTCTGTGCACATGTACAATTGCATAGTTAAAACACATATACACATTTTTTTTTCCGTGAAAAGAGCAATAACAGATAAGGATCTGATTTTTTCTTTTAAAACTTCATGAATTCACAGATATATGAGGGACACAGTCCCTGCATAGTTAGAATTACTATCCATGCCGGTCACAGGCAGATACATAGTTCTTTATATCACCAAATAATAGCTTTTATAAATAAAAGCAGCTTGAAAGAAAATTGACAATTTGTCAAAAAATGCTTCTTTCTATAACAGAATAGACTTTCTGTTCATGAAAGCATGGTATTTTGTTTCTACCCCAGTAGAATATCAGGGAAATGGTCCCTACATAGTTAGAATCACTGTCCATGCCAGTCACAGACTGACGATATGAATTCTGTTGGTGTGCATGGAGTAAGAGTCCATGTGGCTCTACCAGGGCCTCCAGAGTGCAGCACAGCCTGGAGTCTTGTCTTTGCTGCTGATGTGGCGGCCTGGAGAGCTGGGCTGGGACTGGACTCTGGTGCTCTTGTCCGCTGCAGGCATCTTGTGTAGGAAGTGGCTCAGCAGTCTTCTCTGGGACTGTGTCTGCACATGACACTGGGACAGGAAGTTGACAGCTTCCTGCATACACCTGGAGTAGCCCTCATTGGCTGCAGTGGAGCAGGTGGAGGCATTCTGCTGCTGCTGCTTCTGTCTCAGGAAGTGGACAGTCATCTCCAGGATGTCAGCTTTCTCCTGCTTGGAGTCTGGATGCTGCTTCAGGAACTCCTGACCCAGTAGAGTCTTGAGATGTTCAATGCTGTTGTTGATGCGATCTCTACGCAGTTTCTCCACCAAGGGCTTTCGCACCTGAAATGGCAAATGAAGATAAAGTTTAGATACTGCTCAACATCTTCAACGTACATGCTCGGCTGACATACTGAACAGTTACAAATAATTAAACAAGGTCAACTGTATTCACCTTAATGTTCAGTGGAAGATGCTCCATTGAGTAGGTCATGGGTACAGTGACAGTTGGTGCCATGGCTGTTGGTATCTGTGCTGCTGTGGTCTCTCTGAAGAGGATCTTGAGCTGTGTGCTGCTGACTGTCTCTCTCCTCCTCCTATTTATACCCCCAGATCTCCATATGAATGTGTGGGTCTTGGGCTTGTTGGAGGTTCTCACAGCCTGCAGCCAATGTGAGAGCCTGGGAGCACAATCAGTAATGGAGACCTGCCACATGTCCAATGAAGTGAGCTCGTCTCAGGGGAGAAGGAGCAGTCAGCCTAGCAGCAGGTGGAGTGTGTGTGTGTGTGTGTGTGTGTGTGTGTGTGTGTGTGTGTGTGTGTGTGTGTGTGTGTGTGTGTGTGTGTGTGTGTGTGTGTGTGTGTGTGTGTGTGTGTGCGTATGCGTGCGTGTGTGTTGTGAGGTGGGCTGGGTAGCGTGTGGGTGTGTACACAATGTTGTCAAGTGTCAGTGGCACTGTAAAAAAGAAAGGGTACAATACTGAAAATAAAGCACAGAATTTGTGTCCACTGCATTTTAGTTATTCAAGCTAGACACTACAACAGCAGCCATTAAACATTAAAGACTGTATATGTCTGATAGTGATAAATTTTTACTAGAGCACAGTAAAGGTAAGCAATAGATCTCAATGGAAATCAAGGGGGTAATTTCTAATGGCACCAAAGAAGAGTCCCAGATTGTGAGCAATGGTGGTCTACAATGCACAATTGACAATTGGTCAGCCTTTAAAGCTCCCAATGTGTTGGATGCATAGTATGGTCCTTGTGGTGTGTTTATGGTGTTTAAGTCTTTGTTGTGTGTTTATGGCATTTAAGACACTGGGACAGGGACTGGGACTGCTCTCTCAGGAGCTTTCCCACACTCTGCCCATTCAGACAAACCAGATAAAGCGCTCCCTGGACAATAGACGTGTGCCTTGTTATATGCTAATGCGGCCCTCTGTCAACAACGTCACGAGAGCCCCCCGTGTACACACAAGGCCTAATAAGTACTCTTTAATACCCACCATGCAGCACTCAAATATTTCACTGACATTTGTAGTCATGTGACTTTTACATTGAAAGAACAGCTTTCAGGTCTAAAATAACACACCTCAAAGATATACTGAATGGAACTGATTTTAAATGGCATTCCAACAGTCCCACACATCAGTGACAAACGATTCAGAAATATACAGTATATGAGCATTCTTTTCATTCTTCACATACTTATTATATTTCCTGTAGTTTACAAAATATATAACATCTTGTTTTGTTACGTAATATAAACTGTGTGTAGGGTTATGTATAAATCATCCCATTAGTCACTTTGAGACCACGTTAGATAAAAAAAAGTCCTGTTGCTGCTGTTTATTATATTTGCTGAATTAAACAATGATTTGTGTAATAATTGTGAAATTAAATTTGAGATATTTGCCAATAAATGGCTGTCAGGGAGTTTCGTACATTTGTTTTATAGACACATTCATGTGTTTTTGCATTCATGTGCTTATACCACTGACTTAGCCCCTTTTAATATGACAGGAAATACCCGTGATTATAAAAGCCTCTACCATTATATATGAAATTTTAATTTACTTTTGCTTTTTGTTTTTGGAGGCAGATGTCTTGTGGTCTGATATTTGTCTCACAGAGAGAATGCACATTTAAGCCGGTCTAATGATAACAGATCAAGGGCGTGCTCTTATGATGGAACAGCAATGTAATACACACCTCAAAACCAATAAGAGAAAGAGGAACAGAAACATTGGAATTGATTGTGCCTTTCGTCTTTATTGTCTATAAGCAACGAAAGCTTTTGAGTTTCAAATAGCACACTTGCAGTAATCCTGAACATCAGGACTCTGAAACATCTTTCTACAAATGTCCACATGGTAATCAATTCTCTCCAAACAAAGAAAAGTCAATAACTCAAAACTGAGCATAATATCTGCTAATATAGCAAACAAACCAACACATGATAGCATATGTAATTCTCAAGTGTCTCAAAAAACTGAGACAATACATTCAGGATTCTTACAGAATACAGTGTTTACACACACCGAAAATGTGTTTTATCCTCATGGATAAATGTAGAACTTCATAGAAGCAGTAAATAATTCTCAAGATGGAGAACACCCATTAAATTGTACTGTCAGTTAAAGACATTTAAAACACAATTAAAGAACAGTTGTCAGCCCATAAAATCAAACTGTAATGTTTCTACAAATGTAAAATGTCAAAGACAGAATAGTACATTCTTTGCAGAAGGCCTCCTAGAGGCTGTTAACACATACGTATTCTGTGTAGTCAGAACATGCATGTAGTAATTGCATGTTTGTCTTGAAAAGAACTAAAACAGATAAAGATCTGATTTTGTACATGAAAAATATTCATCACTGAAAGTAAAAAAAATAATAATTCATGAATTCCACGAATATAGAATATCAGGGACATGGTCCCTACATGGTTAGAATCACTGTCCATGTCAGTCACAGACTGACCATATGAATTCTGTTGGTGTGCATGTAGTAAGAGTCCACGTGGCTCTACCAGGGCCTCCAGAGTGCAGCACAGCCTGGAGTCTTGTCTTTGCTGCTGATGTGGCGGACTGGAGAGCTGGGCTGGGACTGGACTCTGGTGCTCTTGTCCGCTGCAGGCATCTTGTGTAGGAAGTGGCTCAGCAGTCTTCTCTGGGACTGTGTCTGCACATGACACTGGGACAGGAAGTTGACAGCTTCCTGCATACACCTGGAGTAACCCTCATTGGCTGCAGTGGAGCAGGTGGAGGCATTCTGCTGCTGCTGCTTCTGTCTCAGGAAGTGGACAGTCATCTCCAGGATGTCAGCTTTCTCCTGCTTGGAGTCTGGATGCTGCTTCAGGAACTCCTGACCCAGTAGAGTCTTGAGATGTTCAATGCTGTTGTTGATGCGATCTCTACGCAGTTTCTCCACCAAAGGCTTTCGCACCTGAAATGATAAAAGAAAAGAATATTTAGATACTGATTCAGGATTCAAAGAGATGTAACAGTAATTAAAAACACAATGCAAGGAACTTTTAAGGAAAAAGATATTCACCTTAATGTTCAGTGGAAGATGCTCCATCGAGTAGGTCATGGGTACAGTGACAGTAGGTGCCATGGCTGTTGGTATCTGTGCTGCTGTGGTCTCTCTGAAGAGGATCTTGAGCTGTGTGCTGCTGACTGTCTCTCTCCTCCTCCTATTTATACCCCCAGATCTCCATATGAATGTGTGGGTCTTGGGCTTGTTGGAGGTTCTCACAGTCTGCAGCCAATGGGAGAGCCTGGGAGCACAATCAGTAATGGAGACCTGCCACATGTCCAATGAAGTCGGATTGTCCCAAGAGACAATCAGTAGCAATTAGAGAAGCAGGTGGAGGGGTGTGCGCGTGTGTGTGCGCACATGTGTGTATGTGTGTGTGTGTGTGTGTGTGTGTGTGTGTGTGCGCGCGCGCGCGCGTGCACACTTATGTGTGCATTTGTTTTAACAGGAATGGAGAATTTGTTTTAGTGTCTTTGAATTACAATGAGCAAAATATTTGTCGCCCCATAATGTACGCCGTTCCACCAACAGAACACTGTTATAGTCACTGAAAAGTTAACTACCATAGCACTACACTACAATGACGTCATTGGGCCTTTAGTAATTCACTACAACTTGGTCATTGCCATTCTGGTAACAGCAACTAATTAATAACGCTGTGTCTTAATGGGCTAATGCTGAAAAATAACTCCACAAAGAATTTTTAACTCAACGCTTTAAAAGTGTTTCTATTTGTGTCTGTTTGTTTGCAGATAGACCACAATGATACAATTTTATTGAGTTTGTATAGCGTCCCTGTGCCTTTTCCCCCACCTCAGTGTACACATCACACCCACGTACCACACTTGTTTTACAGTCACAAAGTCCCCCTTTCAACTATGTGACAGCCCCAGACTTGGGCCCTTGTGTGGTGTGTTTATGGTGTGTCAGACACTGGGACTGGGACTGCGCTCTCTCCAGCTTTCCCACACTCTGCCCATTCAGACAAACCAGATAAAGCGCTCCCTGGACAATAGACGTGTGCCTTGTTAAATGCTAATGCGGCCCTCTGTCAACAACGTCACAAGAGCCCCCCGTGTACACACAAGGCCTAATAAGTACTCTTTAATACCCACCATGCACCCAAATATTTCACTGACATTTCGTAACATGTTCTATGTGTTCTGTAGTAGCCTTTGAGTATTATAATAAAAAACAATGAATTTTAGAATCACTAGTCTTTTTTGTTTTACTTCAGAGAATGTAGCCTAATAAGATGCACAGTAGGCTACATGGGCCGCCTCATAACAAGACATGGTACATATACAGTACATGTTGTACACTCCTTGAAATATCACAATGTACCATCACCCGAACATACTGTGCATTTACATATGAAAGGTAGAGGAGTGTGCTGGTTGAAAATAAGCTAAACATAGCTGGATAGGAGGACATTCTCTGTACACCACAGCTCTGAGGGTTTAAGTGTACCTGCTCCGTGCCACTTAGCTATGGTACATGTAATGCCTCACTGTTATACTTCTCATCACCAACCGCAGCTGGGCGTGTGTGTGTGTGTGTGTGTGTGTGTGTGTGTGTGTGTGTGTGTGTGTGTGTGTGTGTGTGTGTGTGTGTGTGTGTGTGTGTGTGTGTGTGTGTGTGTGTGTGTGTGTGTGTGTGTGTGTGTGTGTGTGTGTGTGTGTGTGAAAGAGAGAGAGAGAGAGAGAGAGAGAGAGAGAGAGAGAGAGAGAACCACCTTTGGCTGAATATGTAAGAGTGAGCTATATGGTTAATATATGTGTAATGATGTGTGCAATGTCTTGTGTATTCTCCATTTATGTAGGCCTAGTGTATATATGCTACTGGACACCTTAATTTCCCCTTGTGATTAATAAATGATACTGTACACTACTCTATACTCTACGTTGAAAGGTGACATCAGGGATTCCTCTCTAAATGCATTTCCTTTGTGTACTTCCTCAATTTGATTTGAAATTACAGGGTTTTTTTTTCAGTTAATGTTGAAAAAAAATGGATTGCCTCATACGAGATGTAGCAGCAAACTTTGAAGAAGGGGGAAAACACTTTTTTTCACCAAGGCACTCCAAAAAAAACCTCCTTTTGGAGTGCCTTGGTGAAAAAAAGTTTTTTCTCTTTTCAAGCAACTTTTTTGACATTGAACCTTGAACCAAAGAGCACCCACAAGAATACTTTTTTCATCTTTCTAAAGGGACTGAGCACGCCTCTGACTTCCAAACAAACTTTGAAGAAGTTTTAACTTTTTTTAAAAAGTATTTTCAGTTAGTATGACAGGATATTAATTGGATGACATACTGTAACTCTTATTGCATGATATACTGGTATGTGATGGTGAATCCATTCCCATTTAGGATTTAATTCCTATTCATGTCAGAACCTATCATCCCCATCCCCATTATGTAAACAGACCATGACCATGTATCATGGGTGGAAATGATTCAAGGGAACCGTATGTATGATATGTCTTTCGTATTTATTGTCCAAAAGCAATTAAAGCTTTCATTTTTTCCACAAAATACTGTACCATAATCTTGATTATCAAGAACTTTGACACATTGTTCACAAAAGGTTTCCACAAGAAACAAAATATTCTCACAATAGAGATTGGGCTGTAACTCAAAAAAGAGTGAATACTATAAATAACACAGTAAGGCATATTGGCAATGTCAACACGTGAAAAAACATGTAAATTTGTATTATCTCATAAAACAGAGATGTTGTGCTCAAACACACAAATGTACTGTATATAATACACATAATACATATAATCAATATTGACATATTTTTTAGGAATATAATTTTATCCTTCTGGATAAATACACATCTTCATAGAAGTAGTTGGATAACTCACAAAAAGTAAGATAACAATTCAGGTAATTTCATGTCCTATGAGACAGATACATCGTTCTTAATGTCACCAGAATAAGAGCTTTTATCAATAAAAGCAGCTTGAAAGAAAATTGACAATTTGTCAAAAAATGCTTCTTTCTATAACAGAATAGACTTTCTGTACATGAAAGCATGGCATTTTGTTTCTACCCCAGTAGAATATCAGGGACATGGTCCCTACATAGTTAGAATCACTGTCCATGTCAGTCACAGACTGACCATATGAATTCTGTTGGTGTGCATGGTGTAAGAGTCCATGTGGCTCTACCAGGGCCTCCAGAGTGCAGCACAGCCTGGAGTCTTGTCTTTGCTGCTGATGTGGCGGACTGGAGAGCTGGGCTGGGACTGGACTCTGGTGCTCTTGTCCGCTGCAGGCATCTTGTGTAGGAAGTGGCTCAGCAGTCTTCTCTGGGACTGTGTCTGCACATGACACTGAGACAGGAAGTTGACAGCTTCCTGCATACACCTGGAGTAGCCCTCATTGGCTGCAGTGGAGCAGGTGGAGGCATTCTGCTGCTGCTGCTTCTGTCTCAGGAAGTGGACAGTCATCTCCAGGATGTCAGCTTTCTCCTGCTTGGAGTCTGGATGCTGCTTCAGGAACTCCTGACCCAGTAGAGTCTTGAGATGTTCAATGCTGTTGTTGATGCGATCTCTACGCAGTTTCTCCACCAAAGGCTTTCGCACCTGAAATGGCAAATGAAGAGAATATTTAGATACTGATTCAATATTCAAAGATTGCCAAGACTGAAAAAAACACGATACAAGGAAGGAACTCTTAAGGACAAAGATATTCACCTTAATGTTCAGTGGAAGATGCTCCATTGAGTAGGTCATGGGTACAGTGACAGTAGGTGCCATGGCTGTTGGTATCTGTGCTGCTGTGGTCTCTCTGAAGAGGATCTTGAGCTGTGTGCTGCTGACTGTCTCTCTCCTGCTCCTATTTATACCCCCAGATCTCCATATGAATGTGTGGGTCTTGGGCTTGTTGGAGGTTCTCACAGTCTGCAGCCAATGGGAGAGCCTGGCTGGGCACTGGGAAACAGTGAGCAGCCACATGCCCATTGTAAGCTCTTAGTGTCTGAGGGACAATAAGCTCGTCCCGAGGGAGCAGGTGGAGGGGGTGGAATCAGGAGGGAGAGAAGAGGAGAAGAGGAGGGAAGGAGGGAGGGAGGGAGGCAGGAGGGTAGAGGGAGAAAGGGAAGAAGAGAGGAGAAGTTGAGGGAGGGAGGGAGGGAGGAGGGAGGAGGGTAGAGGGAGTAAGGGAAGAAGAGAGAAGAGGAGAGGGAGGGAGGGAGGGTAGAGGGTGTTGAATGTTTCACGTGGTGCCCTGTGAATCTGGGAAACCAGTGACCTCGTAAAGTGATCAGAGCTGCTGCATGGCAGGCTGTGTGGCGGGCGTTGGTGTGGTGTGTGGTGTGGGGCAGGCAGGCGTTTGTTTCGATAGTTTTGGCATCAAGTTTCCCATCAGCCAAGGGAGTCTGGCTCTGTGTGTCTTGTGAGTCATCATAAAAAACACCCATGCGGTGACCACTGTAGTGGAGAATTTCAATTTATTATTTTTTTGCTAATGACATAAAACACAATTTATGACTTTACAAATAACCTTTAAAAACAATTATATTCATCGGACACTGTGGTTTATTTGATGTAAACATTTAATAAAAAAGTAACTGATTTAACAACTGGGTTTTAAAAGAATATTATAAATTGTACAAATATTAAGTTGTGTTATCAAAGCTGTCTGTATTGCATTGTTGTTCATTGATAACTACTGATTTCCCTGTGTCACTGTCTCCAGTTGTGATTCTCTACCAGTGAAGTCTTGAAGTGAAGTGAAGTCTTGAAGCTATGTGAAGGACAGCCCTGTGCTCATTTCCGTTAATCATGGTCACACACTTTTACTTTACTTTCACCCTTTTGTCTCTCTCTCACACACACACACACGCACACACACACACACACACACACACACACACACACACACACACACACACACACACACACACACACACACACACACACACACACACACACACACACACACACACACACACACGACACACACACTTACCCAAGCACACCCCAAACGCAAGCACACTTTCTCACACAAAACAATTCATCCTACCCAGCCTCCCCCTCTCCTCTCCTCCTCCTCCTCCTCCTCCTCTCCTCCTCCTCCCCCTCTTCAGACACACAGCTGGCCGCCTGCAGGCTGCCGTCCAGTCACACGCTCCTCGTGCTCCCGGCAAACGTGGGAGCGGCCGGCCCCAGCGCCTTCCCACACTTCAGCACTATACACCACACTACACTACACTACACTACACTGCCCATCTCATCCAACCCCTCAGCCTCTACCCCTCAGCCCAGCCAGCCAGCCCAGCCACACAATAGAAGCGTGCCCCAGTCACACACGGCTCAACTGCCCATGGGGTCATCTCTAGTCTTAGCCAGCCAATACACAGTCACGCCAGTCAGCCAGCCAGCACAGTTTGCCAGTCAGTCAGACAGACAGATGAACAGACAGCCAGGCAGGGTAGCATAGCTGGATTGGCCATGGGGCGTACAGGGTATTTGCCCGGTGGACTGATGTTGATCATTTTGGCCTGGTCCTCCCCTCAATGTAGTGGTATCAGTCCTCATGCCGCAACAGCAGACTTCCCTTAGTCAGAATTAAAATATTATTTTTTGCTGTTGTCGTCAAAATGGGAATGGGAATAGATGACGAAAATGTTGTGAAAGACTTAATTTCTTCTCTCAATGCCTGGCGGAAAGGTCTTGGCTGAAAATGCCCGTTCTGATTTCCCCCCCAGTGCAGCCCTGCCAGGCAGGCTAGCAAGTCATTCAGCCAAGCAAGAAAACAGACAGGCGAGAGTAGAGCAGACAGACGGGCTAGCAGGCGAGCTAGCAGTCACATCCAGTCAGGCAGACAAACAGCCAGGCTAGCAGACAGGCAAGCAAACAGACAGACAGGCTAGCAGACAGGCGGGCTAGCAGGCGAACAGACTGTCTAGCAGTGATTCAACCAACCAGCAAGAGCTAGGCAAAAAAAAGCAGGGTAGCTGGCAGCCAGCGCACCATCTGCACACACAGCTCAGGTCCCATAGCCAGTAGGGGTGCCACCTCAGATTTGTTCCCACATTTTGAAAAGGGGGGTGAGGGTGGGGGTTGGTTGTACGGGTGGTGATCGGCAAGAAACAGATCATGGCCATGATCAGCTATACAGACAGTTGAAAATTAAAAAAAAAAAACAAAAAAAAAACATGAATTCTTTGTAATACGTTATAAGTATGCATGTAGAACCATTTTATAGCAACTGCAGTTTATATCATTATCTCTTTTAATGAAATATACAGAGTACAGGTAGCCTAGACAGTGTATTTTGCTAAACAAGTATTCTTAATTGGAAATTGTTTGGAAAAAAGGACGGGGGGGACAAGGAAATGATGCAATGAAAAAAAATCCTGATGTCTTCATTTCTTTCTTTTTTTAACATACACATCAATTTAGGCAGGTAGATAGACAGACAGACAGACAGTCAGACAGACAGACAGACAGACAGACAGACAGACAGACAGACAGACAGACAGACAGACAGACAGAAACTTCCCACTGACTTGTATTATGTGTTTCAAATTCCTCCAGCCTGCAGAATCCTCCAGTACAGCCTACAGGCCGGCAGATGTTTTGACAAGACTTTCCCACCACATATCATATCCCCCAAGTCAAACAACACTGAGGTCTTCATTGATCTACGATTTCTCCAGCAGCCATTCCCAGGCCCCCGCCACACCCCCTGATTGGCAGCGGCCATTTAAAGTCCTCACTTCCACCTGCTCCCTGGCTTTAAGAGCCATTGTAGTCCCCTCAATCGAACCAATTCAATTCATGTCCGCCATTGTCGCAAAAAAGGCGCTCGCCTATTGGCCTAGGAAGTGTGAGAACTTGCATTTCATTAAAAGCGGATAGAGCTTTTGTGCGTATATAAATATGTGTGGTGGCGAGGAGAGGAGACAGCAGTCACAACAACGGCCACAACGACTTCTGCAAGCCACCCTTGGACACTTAGGAGACACTACCACAGCCTCAACATGAAGGATCTTCAGAAACGGTGAGAGACTAACTAAGGCCTTGTGATGGAAACAACTCAAGCATTAGTTCTGGAAGGTCATAGAGTCACTTTACATAGTCAAAAATTTCTAACTTTCGCAGAGGTTTTGTGTAGACCTATTTAGTTCTGGAAGATCATAGAGTCACTTTACATAGTCACAAATGTCTAACTTTCGCAGAAGTTTAGTGTACAGTAGCAGGCTACTGAACTATTTACTACTTTTGTGTAGTATTTGCTGATTTTGACTAAGGTATTCTTGAAAGAACTAAATTATTAATGTCTCACATTAAGTTCATTTAGTAGACTGTGGTGTTGTGCAAGTTAAGTCTACTGGATAATTCCTTTCCTGTTGTCATGGTGCTGTAATATTGACATCCCATAATAACCGGTTATTGTGTTGCCATGTTGCCAGGTGTAAGATCATGAGCCTGGAGAGGAAGTGCACGGACGGCGTGGAGCGTCTGCGGACGGCCCTGGAGCTGCAGCTGAGTGGCGGCGGGGTCACCAACGCCGACCTCTGGGACAAGACCGTGTCCTTCTTCAGCGTCAAGAAGATCCCTCTGTCCCCCACCGGCTACTCCAAGTACTCCAGAGACGCGCTGCGCCTGTTCCCCTCCGCGGCCGAGGACGTAGCGCCCCTGTGCGTGCAGTAGGCGCATCTTGTCACCAGGCTAGGCAGGCAGCCGCGTGGGGCCCCCAAGCTTGTATATGGTGAAGAACAGCTCATGTTGTACTGCAGTCGTGGCAATTTAGCTTCAAATGTTCACATTTTTAATTTTCGCTTGGGGCCCCTGCTGACACTAGAATCGCCTCTACCTTCTGCATTCAGCAGGGAGCTTCTGTGCTCAATACAGACTTGGCTGTCAGTACAGACCTGACCTCTGTGTTCAGTGAAGACCGCCGCGCCATGAACAGTGCACTCAGAAGACAACACATGGAAAATGAAATGGCCCTTTGCGTCGTAGACCAGAGAAACTCTGCGTTCAGAAGAGACCACTCTAATGTGGTCTCTCTCAGCAGCAGTGTGTCTGTGGTCTCAGCAGTATACACATGGGCCAAGTATGCTTTGTTCCCTTGCTCACTACATAGATCACAACATATGCCAAGAGTTGCATTGTTTTGTCACTACATTCCCAGTGCACTATGTAGTCATCGAAAGAACATTTGGGACGGAGCCATGAAGGGCCTGACATTGACAAAAGAAGACGGTAAACACCTGAAGCTATGTGCACAGTGGCGCTATCCCTGGTTGAAGCAGTATCACTGTGAAAAGAGACTCTTGAAACTGTGAAGTGGCCTTGTTTTATAGGCCTCAATGGGATGTTGGGAGAGATGTTAGTGAGAGATGTTTTGTTATATTTTCATTTGGATTTGAAACGATTTGCACTATAGAAAAAATATATTTTTCTACTTTTTAAAGTTGTTCCTTTTTAAAAAATGTTGTGGACTTAGCCGGTAGGTCTTTTGTAAAGACAGAAGTGTGTGTTATTGTAAACTTGTGCTCGTCATGAGCCTTACATTGGCCCTTAAGTGGGCTGTGAGACTTGAATTATTTGTAAAAGCAGGAAACTGCTCAATCAAACTATGCAGAATAAGAAAGAGCTAAGAAGTGTATGTGATTTGTACGCAGATGCTGTAGGAGAGCAGCGGCATGCTCTTGTGTATATTCATTGTGAAGCCATATTCCTTGATATAGAGGAAAAATATTGTTTTTGTATGTGCAAATTTGCATTCTTAGTGGAGAAATTTCGTTGCAAAAAATAAATGTCAAAATGTGATTTCAAACCTAAGTCTATGTGTTGGTATTTTATGTCCATTATACAGTCTTTACCATGATACCATGATGAATGAAAAAAAAACCTGTTAAATCTCTATTGTGTTGAATGTGGATGTTTTTATATTCATATTTTATATTTCATTTATTGTTTATCTGACAGGGACAGTGCACAACATACAATTGAGCCAGATTATAGCCATAAGGCGAATATTCATCTTTTTATCATGTCGCTACCGATTCAACAAATTCAGTGCATGTGCAAGTGTGACACCACAGAAGCCAGTATGGATCATCCTTTAGTCATCTAGCATTTTTACTATCTTGCATGACTCTACAGCTCCTTTGTTGCAATGGGGTGAAATGGAGTTTGCGGAATGAGAAGTAGGCAGAAAAACATGGAAGGCTGAGAGAGAGAGAGAGAGAGAGAGAGAGAGAGAGAGAGAGAGAGAGAGAGAGAGAGAGAGAGAGAGAGAGAGAGAGAGAGAGAGAGAGAGAGAGAGAGAGAGAGAGAGAGAGAGAGTTCTGAGGTGTAATTCAACTGTGTCACAACGTTGCTACTATGAATGTTAATGTGGTATTTACTCACTGAAATGGATGGTCAGAGGGCGCCGCAAGGCCAGATGAACCTAATTCTTGAGGGTGTCACCAGGGACCCGCAGTCACGGGAACTAGGCTGCACTGCCACCTGCAGGACACAGAGGAAAAGTGCACTTTGTGAGGCTGGCTAGAAAAATAATGCCATTTTCACAGCAGTAGGTTATGTATGACAAAGTCTTTACACAATTATTACAATACCATTTTTTGTAAATGTTAAATATGTAAATATTTTTTTATTACACATATATGCATAAGAGAGACTGGGAGGTACATGTACAGTATTTACACAAACTCAAAACTAAACTACTATTTTACTTACTAATTAATTAGCAACAATTTGAAAATGAATCAATGTAAACTTCCAAGCAAAGATGCATAGTACACCCTTATGAGTGAACATGTAACATGCTATCCTTATGATACACATAAAACACACCCTTTCATCCTAGCTTCCATAAGCAGAGATGAGCTATGATACTGCGGCAGTTCTGTTTTATTCTTTTTATTTGTAACATAAAGAAGAGAGAGCGAGAGAGAGAGAGAAAGGGAGAGAGCGAGAGAGAAAGAGAAAGAGAGAGAGAGAGAGAGAGAGAGAGAGAGAGAGAGAGAGAGAGAGAGAGAGAGAGAGAGAAAGAGAGAAGAGAGAGAGAGAATTTTTCCCTAGTCATCTTTGCCTTAGTGCATGCTCTAGGGCCATGGAGTTCTAGCTCTCAGTAAGCTCTGGTGTGCTATGATGTATATAGTACATTGATATTTCTTTCAGCACCAGGAGACTGCAGTCTCAATGCTGTTTGCTGGTGAATCCATGTCAGAGAGCGCATTCGAGGAGTGACCAACTTTTTGCCCCTAAAACTGATGTAAAAATACACCATTTCAAAATCTTTCTTCTTAATAACAAACTGCTGTGCATAAAAGTGAGTTAAATACCAGCACAGAATGTGCAATGGCACAAGTCCTTCATGAAAACATCCTACGACCTCAGTGACTGCTGGGGGAATAAAATGTTGAAATTAGACGAACAAAGAGAAAGTGGAGATCGGTCCTGAGTGAGGCTTTTAGTGTTGGCTCCCTGCCTTAACTATCACTCAGCATATGACTCATCCTTATGCACTGGCCAAAGAGGCAAAGACACTTCTACTATCAGGATTATTCAAAGTCCGAGGGTTTTGTATTTTTTTCTTGAATATTTTACTGATAATATATGTGCATGAATTCATAGCTGGAGCTAGACTGTCTATGCAGGCTGGGGAGTGGACACTGACAAAGTTGACTATATTTTAGTCATGCTGATTCATTCTGCAACTTATTCTTTCAGAATCATTCTAAAATCCTTACTATTCCTTAGTTTATCATTACAGTTTAGACCTGGCAACATTATTTAGACACTCAGTGGTTTTGACAAAAGAAGGTAATTCTATCCACAGTTGAGAACTGAATAGACAGAATTTACAAAGTACACAGTGTGGTAAATTCCAATTTCAAATAACGTTATAGCACAAACGTTTTTTTCCGAGGTACAATGATTTAATTCCACCGGCGCATATGGTGGTCAATGTCCCTATACGTATAAACGGCCATCCGGGTACTTTGCTCGTGAATGTGCATTACGCCCCTTTTTGGGGGAAAACAAACCGAATGTGTCATTAACTTGTCATTAACACAGTCCATGCTTCAGCCACGGCTGTTTGGCTGTATTAGGCCTATTTGAACAGCCGACAGCACAACACGTCTTCGGCATGCAGTCTACAGGTCCTTGTCTTTCGTTTATTCTTTCCCAACACCACCAATTGACTTGCATTGACTTTCCCCCCAATGTTTTCCCCCCAAAAGGGGTGTAACTAAACTAACGCATATGGCACACATCCCACGTCACGCCGTTTATGCGTATAGGCCTACCCCTACACCCCTGTCCCCCCAATTACACCTCGCAGTAGCTCAGCGGTTCCCAAACATGTTCAGTGGTTTTTTGAACTTCATAATATTTTCGCAACTCCCCCACCCACTATAATCTTAGCCTAGGCAATTTTTTGTCTTTTAATATTGCTAGATTTTCCATAGTTGGACATTTACAGGTCGGCAAATACATCTATTAACCATACAAGTGAATACTGCCACTAACCAAATTATGGAATTGTCTTCGCTGTTATCTGTTGACCTGTGGATTTCCTGTTTTTATGCAATGTCCCTCTTGTCCACAACCCCCCTTCAGTATCTCCGACTCCCCACCCCCAGGGGTCCTGTCCCCCACTTTGGGAACCACTGCAGTAGATTGTTATTCGACAGCAACACATGAAAACAAGACAGCATGGACACTTTAAGACAGTGGTTCTCAACTGGAACAGTCTTGGGACCCACCATTTTCCACTCTCATTTGGTCGAGACCCAATTTTTTTTAGCGTTCAACTCAATTCAATAGCCTTGATCTCATTAGCCGCGCTTCAGCGGCCCGGGGCCGCCCGGGGCTCAGGAGAGTGGCCGGCTCGGAGCTGCCGGCCCCGGGCCATTTTTTGCCTGATCGGACTCATAGCCGACCCCAGGCACATTCAGGTACACGCCTTGTTTGTGAAACGTCAGTCGGGCACAGCCCACTTTCGCCCCAAATCACAGAAGGACAACAACAGAACAACGACAAAGAAGGATAAGAAAATGGAGCAAACTCTGCTGGAGCAGGTCGCCGTTTGGCTCGTAGCCTACGGACAAAGACGACAAGAACTGTAAAGAAAATGGCTTGCCTTTCAAGAACAGTTTTATTACATGGCAAAGTTGTCGATTCAGAAGCTGTATGGGACGCAGCGCATGTTAAGAAGACAAAGACGCATGAAAATACGAGCAGCTCGACAACTGAGAGTGAACAGAAGGAGACGTGCGAACATGCCCAGTTAATCCCCCCAATCGCGCACAGAAGCATGAGCCCCGGACATAGCGAGACATGAATGTGCAGGTAATTGAATAAGTTACCATGTGAAAGGAGACCAAATCCCGGAGACATAGCACCTTCATCAGTTGCTATAGAAAATTATGAGCCCCGGACATAGCGACACACCCCCTCGTTGCGGCGTGCCACCTGTCTATTCATTCATGTTATTTCCATCCATTTGACATTAAAGCCCTTGTGTAAATTTCAAACTGTGTTTGGCGATCTGTCTGAAACGTGCGATATAGCCTACCAGACCTTCGGCGATAATAGCGCAAAAGCTAAATAAGCCGACATAAATGTCATGTGTGAGTATTTGTGAGACACTTTTTATTGGTGTCCAGTGGAAAGCATGCCAAATCACGATAATGGCACAAGAGTTGGCGGCTAAAAGCAGAAAAAAGCCGACATGACTTAGCTATGACATCCCAAGTTTAAGTGTAGTGGTGCCCATGATGCCCTGATAACAACAAAAAAGTTATGTTGGCTAAATAACTTTAAAAACACAAACAGAAGTGCCAAGGTTGCATCTTATGAAATTATGCCATAAGAAAGCCAAACACCCCAAACTAATGCTTAACCATAATTTGCCCAGAATTTAGCGATAAGTCCCCCATACACAGAGGTTGACCCCGCCTCCGAGCCTCGGCGGTGCTTGCTGGCCCATCGAATTCGACGGGCCAGGGAAAGCGGCCCTTAGCCCCACAACCTGGCCCGGCGGCCATCTTTAGCACCTAGCCCCCTTTTGATGAGATCACCGTCAGCCCCCTTTTGTCCGGGCCAGCCCGGGGCTGGCCCTGCAATGAGACCAAGGCTGTGCAATTCTCAAAATGTAACCAAGACTCGAATGACTGGTTGCACGCTATCTATCTCGCATAAACATTCAGATTGTATCTATGACGACAGATGACTCGGAGTTCACTAGCCTATCAAAATAAAAGTTTTAAATTGTTGCAGGAAAAGTTGGATTTTTTTTTTTTTAGAATTACGTTTTGTTTTTACACCAAGGCTTCGCGACCCACTCATGACCCCTCCGCGACCCACTTTTGGGTCACGACCCACCAGTTGAGAAACACTGCTTTAAGAGAAGTGATAAAAAACATACTCTATTTTATTTTATTTATACTATCTATTCATTGACTGATGGAGACTGGGACCGCAAACTGAATTGCCCTTCATGGGACTAATAAAGTAATCTGAATCTGAATCTGAATCTTTTACGGCCAGAGAGGTTTGAAAGCACACACAATCTTACCGCCTGGCTTTCAGCATCATTTGCCAGGCACTGTGACCCACTGTCTAATGTCCATTGCCAATACTACACTGTACAGTATAGTTTCAGCTTTGGCCACTAGGCAGACCAGAGAAAATCGATAAAGATAACAATTTTCTGTGAGCCCATTACCTGTCCGCCAGCATATAACCCCATAACTCAGGCTGTATGTGTGTGTGTGTGTGTGTGTGTGCAGTGTAGAGGAGAGGAACATGTATTTTTGACACTTTATTTCTTGGCTACATGCCTCCGTGTGCTGTGGGTGGTTGACAAATGCTGAATATGTGTAAATCAGCTGCTAACTACCACTGAGTCCCGCCTGCTCTCTTCCTCTCCTTATTCCTCTCCCCCATCCTCTCCTCCGCCCCATCCTCTTCTCCTCTCCTTTCCTCCTCTGCCTCCTCCCCATCCTCTCCTCCGCCTCCGCCCCATCCTCTTCTCCTCTCCTCCGCCCCATCCTCTTCTCCTCTCCTCCGCCCCATCCTCTTCTCCTCTCCTTTCCTCCTCTGCCTCCTCCCCATCCTCTCCTCCGCCTCCGCCCCATCCTCTTCTCCTCTCCTCCTCTCCTCTGCCTCCGCCCCATCCTCTTCTCCTCTCCTCTCCTCCTCCCCATCCTCTTCTCCTCTCCTCTTCTCCTCCCCATCCTCTTCTCCTCTCCTCTCCTCCTCCCCATCCTCTTCTCCTCTCCTCCTCCCCATCCTCTCCTCCTCTCATCTGCCTCCTCCCCATCCTCTTCTCCTCTCCTCTACCTACGCCCCATCCTCTTCTCCTCTCCTCTACCTCCGCCCCATCCTCCTCTGATGTCACCGATTCATGTGGTTTCCTGCGCTCCCAGCAGCAGCGATGTCTACCAAACACACACACCCACACACCCTCCCGCACACACACACACACACACACACACACCCATACCCACACATAACACACACCCATACCCACACACAACACACACACTCCCACACACACACACACACAACCCTCCCGCACACACACACACGCTCCATACAACATACTGTCTCATCCCACTGCATTTGCACTCTGTGCTCTCTAACTCAGATCGCTGCTGCACTTCAACTTCAGCAAGCCACAACTGGAGCTTCCTCTGCTGAGTCTGGTAAGTCTTACCAGTCTTACATTCTTTTTTTTATTTACATCACATATTGCTTTGCCAATCAGTGTTTGACAGTCTAGCACTAATGTTTTATCAGCATGCATGGTTGTTTTTATTTTGTTTATGAATTTACAATTTGCATTTCTTTTAGCCTGATCTAGTTCATGCTTAAGATTACTTCAAAGTACAGTTGATTTTTATTAATGCAATGTTTTAAATATATTTTAGTTGTATTTACAGTGATATAAAATATAATAACATGATTTGGTCCTAATTTTTAGCTAGATTTATAGCAAAAACAAGAGCTGTACCGACGGCTGTCTTAACAAATGAGTTATTACTGTCCTTGCAATACATACAATAATTATGCATTAATTATATATTAATAATTGCATATATAATGACCAAAACCTATAGCCTGGAGAAAAAAGGGTTTTAATACTTAAGCTTAAGCTATTTGGTATGCTTGGGGCGAGCCATGTGGACACAGTAATGCACAGCAAGGGATCATGCATTTGAAAGAGAAAGTGTGGCGAGAAATTATGCTGTTTTGAATGTAATGAGCGCCATATATGTGCTAATTGACTGAGCTGAGGCTGAAGCTACAGAGCTAGAAAAGGGTGAAATTACCATAATGCTGTAGCATCACATTCACAGTACTACTCACACTGCCATGGAAGCCTGGAATATTATAATAACAACAAAAAGCAGAATTCCAAATCAGTCGTATTGTATTAAATAAGCAGTCTGCATCATTTAAATGTTATTGAGAACAAAAGCAAGTCATATTCTCAGGCATGGACTCTGAGAAGCCAGAGGCATTTCATCTAAAAAAAAAAGTAGCTAAAATGAGTGAGGAGCTGCCGACCGTGTGTGTGTGTGCGTGTGTGTGCGTGTGTGTGTGTGTGTGTGTGTGTGTGTGTGTGTGTGTGTGTGTGTGTGTGTGTGTGTGTGTGTGCGTGTGTGTGTGTGTGTGTGTGTGTGTGTGTGTGTTGAGAGGGTATTGTCAGTGCCTTCCCCCGGGGGCAAACAGAGATATCTGCAGTGTAAGTAGCACCTGCCAGTCATGTGTACACCGCATGGCATCACTTTAGACTCCACACTGACTGCACTCTGACTGACTATGCTTGCTCTGCTTGCTCTTCCTCTCTCTCTTCTCTCTCTCTCTCTCTCTCTCTCTCTCTCTCTCTCTCTCTCTCTCTCTCTCTCTCTCTCTCTCTCTCTCACACACACACAGGCACTCATAAACATGAAAAAAAAAACATACACACATATTCTCTCCATATTCAGATGCAACTGCAGAGAATGTCTTTCGGTATCACATCCGTATGTGTCTATGCGTAAAATTCACTACTAGATTATGTTTGTTACCAATGTTTTGGTGCAACAACACCATACTAGCAGTTATTGTTCCAGGGTGGAGTTAAATATTGGATAGAGCAGGGAACAGCAGCTTTTTGAGCTAAAGCCTTATGAGTCCACTTGTGCGTCTGTGGGCTTTATAGTCTCATTAGTTGTAAAGGTCAGCTGCCTGGCTGTAGTATTAATATGTATGGACTCAGTAGTAGATTACAGTAGTAGTCTCTGAAAAAAAAGACATGGGTCAATTCCCATATCGGATTAATGGTCAGAACTGGTCAATTTCATGCTAATATGTAGCCGTGCTTATCCTCGTAAAGTTAGAATACTATACTGCACATGATATATACAAGAAAACCCATAAAACAACAACATAATAGATTCCTTTTGGACCAACGAAATATCTGTACTCCTGTATCTGTACTTACTGAATCCTTTTTTCCTACTATACTCATGGAACCGAGAAACAAATTGTTTAATTCTACAATAATAACTTTATACTGCCATAAAGGCAAAGTGCAGTAACAACGCCAACATTGAAAGTGAGAAAAAGACCTTCAAAGCCTTGGCATTAGGTTGGATATTGTAGTTATTGCAAATTTGACAGCAATATCTTTAAAATGGGACACATGAGGATCATAAGGCTTAGTATAACAAAGAAAAAAACACGCACATCCGTCACAAAAACGTTTTGGGTGCTGGACCAGCAAAGTCACATGAAAAACGAAAATAAAGTCCGCACACCAGCTCTCATGTTTTCTCTGACAAGTTTTCATTATATTGTAAATATTGTACATTCGCTATGTGGGTTTATGTTGCAAACGTCCCTTTTCCCAGGAGATTGACATCAATGGGGATCACCTGGTTGGGGGGTTGAACCACCTATGGAATCATGGGTATTTAAACTGTGGTTTTCATGTGTTTGTAATGTCTGATGAAGGGCAGGATGCCCGAAACGTCACATTACATAACAGAAACGGGAGCTGGTGTGCAGACTTTATTTTCATTTTTCATAAGGCTTTGTCATAACCATTTTCAGTAATATGCTGTTACTGCAATTTGCCTTTACAGGGCAATACAGTGCAGAGGAGCAGTAGCCAGTTGTCTATGCCCATTTATTTCCATGTCTGCTACATGGAAATGGAAATGGGAATGTTTTATTCACATAACCCTGCCTGTCAGGAAACTACTTCTATCACATTAAAACTTCTCGTCGGGAGCTACCGCTGATGCTGAGAGGTGTGCACTAGATTTGATTCCTTTGATCCATAACTTATAAAGCAGGTCAGCGGGATCAGCCAAGATGTCTGCTCCCATATGCAGACTATGTCAAACTCAACCTCCACCTATTTTAGACATCCGAGTAGACGTGATCGGAACCTTTTGCGAATTCTTTTTTTTCCCGAAGCACTGCAATGGATTCAGCCACACTACAGCTCAAACCGTATTTCCTGGAATTTGTTTCGTGATGTTAATCTAAAACATGCGGCCCATGCGTAATATGTTAATCTGCAATTTACTGTTTGTATCTTGTGGATTAACCACCACGTCTTTGTACATTGGTTGTGTTCCTTCTTCTTTTCCCTTGTTTGTGTTTATTCAACATTTGGTTAATAAACCAAATATTGCATTTTCCCAAAGTAGGGATTCCAGCAATCTAAATCCTTTTGGAAGGAAATAAAGTCTGCCTCTTCCCCTCTCGAATGCAGCTCTCTACGCTTACCCACTCACCCTATTTCTTAGATCTTCAAACAGGGATCGCCCCTTTTATCTGTGTGACATAGTAACCATTGTATAGTGACATAGTATTGTCAGGTAACCACTGTGCATGTATTGTTGAATGTATTTGCAATGAACACTGACATCTGTAGCTGCCTGGGATTGGTAAATATTTTCAGGGTGTAATTATTGTGTGCTCCCTCCAACCTCCACACCACCCGACCAGCAGTGACTGCCCTAACTTTTAGAGTAGAGTAGAGTAGACAGTAGAGTACTCTTTGCCAATGCACCCCAGGACTGATGATAGCCAGAGAAGCAGGGCTGGCACTGATACACCCACTCATCCCCTCCCCCCCTCCCCCCTCCATGCCTTGCCATTGGGGTTGGACTGGTCATCTGGCATAGCGGGCATTTCCCGGTGGGCCCTGCACCCTCGTGGGCCCCTATTTTCAGAAATGTAGAAAAAAAACCCTAAAAAACCCTGATGAGTCAGATCTGCGCTACTAATTTTGAGGGGCCCCTTTAACCCAAAAGTGCCTGGGCCCTATTTCTCCCCCCAGGCCAGCCCTGCTTACCATCCCCTCTTAATCCTTTTGGATGGAAATAAAATCTGCCTCTTCCCTTCACCCAAGCCACTCTGTACCCGCTCAGCTCACCCTATTTCCCAGATCTTCAAACAGGACTCTCCCTTTTTTCATCTGTCTCTCATATATTTTTCAGTGGCAGCACCCACCCAGCCCCAAAAAAACACACTGAGGACATGCCAAGACACAGTTTTTAAGTAGTCTCCCTAATCTCCGAAAATGATAATGTGCTAAAGCTTTAGCCAAACACCAGCTGTGTGTTTCTGGCTGTGTGTATGTGTGTGTGCGTGTGTGTGCGTGTGTGTGTACGAATGTGTGTGTGTGAATGTGTGTGTGTGTGTGTGTGTGTGTGTGTGTGTGTGTGTGTGTGTGTGTGTGTGTGTGTGTGTGTGTGTGTGTGTGTGTGTGTGTGTGTGTGTGTGTGTGTGCGTGCGTGCGTGTATGTGTGTGTGTAGACAGTGGAAAAGGCCACTTCCAGATTAGAACAGCAGCCTCTGTGTCTGCCTGGTTTAAGTACGGGCTAGTGTAGCTGTCAGCCATGCTTATGTACCGTACAGTAGCCCATGGCATGACATGCAGTATTGAGGGAATAGAATGGGGGGTGACTTCTGCATTTTTAACCATTGAGTGTACCATATATAGTATGCATTGCAGTGTTGAAATGGCAATGCCTGAATCTCATTTAACCTTTAAGAGTGTACCGTCACACCGGTGTGACGGAATGTTCGGGCAGTGAAAGATCTATAGAATTCTGGGCGTCATTCAATACAACATGTAATTGTAGAATCTTGCATTGTTATAGAACGCATTCTTTCTATAGAATGCTCAAAAAGCCACACTCTTATTAAGTACTGTATCTACGGATGGCTCTCAGACCCCCCCACTGAAGTATGATGTACTACTATGCTCACTTAACAGTATAACAAGCAGCTCCCAAAGGTCTTCTGCAAGGGAATAATAAACACATAACATGAACACAGTGCTTCATGGTAATAAAGTCCTAGTGCAAAAGCACCTAACTTATTCATCTAAATAGGTAAAACACAAACAGTGGCGTATACAGTAAAAGTGTCGGTTCTCGAAGAAGAGATTTATCTTTCTGGACATTAGTGCCACTGCCTTCCTGGAATATTTATATCATATTATATCTTGTCACCTCCCGCATTGATTACTGTAATTCTCTCCTCTTTGGTCTCCCTCAAAAATCTCTCCACAAGCTCCAACTGGTCCAGAACTCAGCTGCCCGCATCATTACAAAAACCCCTTCCTGTCACCATATTACCCCTGCACTGCAACATCTTCACTGGCTCCCTGTCAAATATAGAATTCATTTTAAAATACTTCTCCACACCTTCAAGGCTATCCACAATCTTGCCCCCCCTTATCTTTCTAATCTTATTCACATTGCTGTTCCCTCCCGCCCCCTCCGTTCCTCTTCCTCCATTCTCCTCTCTGTCCCCTCTGCCCGTCTTAATTCCATGGGGAATAGAGCTTTTAGCTGCTCTGCTCCTCAGCTGTGGAATGCCCTTCCCCCTGACATCCGCAATACTGACTCTCTCCCCCTTTTCAAATCCAGGCTAAAAACCTATCTTTTTCAAATAGCCTATTCTTTATGATTCTTAAATTCTGTTTTATTTTATTTTATTTTATTTTCATATTTAAAAAAAAAAAAAAAAATTGTATTCATTTATTTATTTTTGTTTAAAATTCTGTTTATGTGTCTTGTTTAATTTTGTTTCTGTCTGTACAGTGTCCTTGAGAGTTTTGAAAGGCGCTTTCAAATAAAATTCATTATTATTATTATATTCTTCTCCAACAAAATATACGTAATCTAAGTAAGATATTCAAACAGTGTAACGGTGGTGTGAGAGCTGGCTTCTAGCGATGGAAAGACCCCCGACATCCATAACTCCCAATGACACGGACGGCTTAATGCAAATATCAGAATGCTAAATTATCAATGAAGTGTGCCCCAGGCAATGTGGGCCTGTTGGTTCACTACAGAGGGAGAGGGAGAGAGAGAGAGGGGGCAAAGAAAGAAAGAGAGAGAGAAAGCAGAGTGGAGTGGATTGAAAGTCACCAAGAGACCTGGCAGTCAAAGCTGATATTGCACATAGCACATCTGCCCTTGATCTTGCTATTTTACTTTGGCTTTCCGCTTTTAAAAAAAATCAAAATGCAAC
Source organism: Engraulis encrasicolus (assembly GCF_034702125.1). Taxonomy (NCBI): domain Eukaryota; kingdom Metazoa; phylum Chordata; class Actinopteri; order Clupeiformes; family Engraulidae; genus Engraulis; species Engraulis encrasicolus. Next base: position 24,470,520 of record NC_085866.1, on the reverse strand, counting down.
CCCTGACCTGCAACACTCAAACACACATGTGCGTACACCTACACCTACAGTGTATACGACATAGTGTACTTAGCCTACTATGTGAATTTCATAAAGATATCCGTCTGTCTACATCCATAGAGATATTCGTCTGTCTACATGTAGCCTATACAATTCTCCAGTGCATTGCATTGTTCGATAAGTACCACAAAGACATTTATCAGGCTAATGATATCGCCTGTGTATATTAATGAGGTAAAATTGCTAATGCTTAAATAATGTGCTAATGTGTTAGAGTGTTAATGAGGTGGCCCCAAACAGTTTGATTCAATTACATAATGTATCCTCCTTTCGCAGAATATCTTTTTTCATCCAACCAAACAACAAAAAACGGAGATGGCCAGTATCTCTTGGTTCGCCCTCTATGCTCTGGTCGTCTCCATGCTCACCATAGCACACACCAACCAACAGCAGCACCGTCAACCCCAACCACCTGTGGACCTGGACGCTGACAACAACAACAACAACAACAACAACAACAACAACAACAACAACAACAACAACAACAACAACAACAACAACAACAACAACCCACTGGCTCACCACAGCTTTACAGGCAACACAAAACCGCACATCCCCGAGCACTCCGCAGCACAGCAGCCCCACCTGCACAGGCGACGACACAGCGGGCACCACCACCACCGGAGCAGAAGAGGAGGAGGAGGAGGAGAGAGGCCCACCTCCTCCTCCACCATGATGACCTCCTATGGAGGGGGGCCACTGCACCACCAGGCGGGCTTTTGGCCCCACATGGAGGAGGGCCCGGAGGAGGTGGAGCTGGGGCTGGCACCTGTGAGGCTGGAGATGGGCTCCAGGGAGGAGTGGGGTGACATGGGGGAGCGACAGGGCCCAGAGGAGATGATCCATACAAGGCACAAGGCGGATCAGAAAAAGCATGTTAAAGGTGAGATTGGGATTGCATTTTGTAGCAAGGTATGTAATCCACCTTAGAATGGTTTGTATATAAAGTTACAGGAAAAGTCTACAGGAAAGGAATCTTGTCTAACCATCGGTCGACTGCATCTACCAACCTACTGTAGGTGTATCTGTCTCTCTGTCTGTCTGCTGTCTGTACTGCTTACAGGGCTGGACTGGTCATCTGGCATAGTGGGCATTTCCCGGTGGGCCCTGCACCTTCGTGAGCCCCTATTTTCAGATATGTAATATATATATATATATATATATATATATATATATATATATATATATATATATATATATATATATATATATATACACACTGTACACATATTTTTATATTTCTGAAAATAGGGGCCCACGATGGTACAAGGCCCACCGGTGAGTCAGTTCTTCCCTTCAAGCCAAAAGTGCCCGGGCCCTGTTTTTCCCCCCATCCAGCCCTGCCTGCTTGTCGGTCAGTCTACCTCTCTGCCTGTCTATTATGTGACAAAATCTATTTCTTCACTTTATATCCAGGCTTCATTTGGCGGGAGAGGCAGACAGCTAAAGGGCACAACCATAGCAATCCTTTTGAAGGACAGACAGCCACTGACAGAACTGACTTGACCACAGGAGGGAAAGCAAACCGTGACCCGGGTGTCACATGGCATCAGGCACCTTCTCACAGCACAGCATTTAATCAGCCAGAGCCTCCAAACGCCAGTGCAACCCACGCAAACACAGGTGTGTGCTCCAGCATAGTATTTTTGTGCAGTAAAAAATGGTGTGTCAATATTTCAGAGTAAACTTATAGGCCTACTTACAACACTTTGGAGATTTGAATTACTCTAACAGTGAGTCATAAGTCAGTGTCAACTTCTGCAGGTGGCCAGTGTAATTTCGACTCTACAGCTCGTAATACTTACAAAGTATTGAGAAGAATAAGCTCAGAAAATCATAAACTGACCAAAGTTTTTCAAGTGGGACCAAATAGCATCTTAATTTCAACTCTTTCAGCGTTTTAGTAACGCTGATGTTTTCACTGTGTGTGTCTGGTTTCACATGTGTTTCATCTGCGGCACTCTTCTAATTTCTCTCAGGCAGAGACAGTGTTGTGGACCAGATAAGTGGAGATGCGACAGACACACGCAGGGACACTGCTGCTACACCATGTGACCATCACGTCGACTGCCCTCAAGGTCGGCCTATTTATGTCTACTCCACTCATCATTTTGTTTTGGCTTGTCGCCTCATAATGCGCTGTGCACCCTTTCAAAAGTGCAACCTTGTAATAGTAGTTGAGAAGAGGAAGGATGTCTGTGCTTCAGCGATTGTGGTGCTCACAGTCCAGGACAGCAGAATCAAGACAGACTGGGCTACTTCTCAGCGACTAGACCAAGGGACTTTTTCAGAGTTTTTTTTATTTTATTTTGGTGCACAACTTTGAGAAAAAAGTATACTGCTCCAGTCATCCCTGGGTCTAGTCGCTGAGAAGTAGCACAGTATGTATGAGTTGTTGAAAAGACTTATCTACCATTGTACTACACTACTACGAGTCGACATCACACAGAACATTTATTAATACGTTACATTTAGTAAAATGTTACGTCGTTGACATTCTGGTGGCACCCAAGATTTTTCAGCTTTACTGCCAATTTCACACCTGAGACAAAAAGCTGTACATCTGAGTTGAGCAATACTTTGTTCTTTGTGTCTACTCATCTTCTCACATTCACAAAGCTCATTAAGTTAATTAATTAAGACAACGAAGGTTTGTAGCTCTTATATTTTGCACAACTCTTCAAACAGAGAATATTTTAAAAGTTGGAAAATGTGATTTGTAGTTGAAAGTATCTTACTAAAAACGGCATATAGCTCCAATTTAACTTCAAAGAAAGATGTATTGGAAAAAAGTAGCAAAAATGTGCATTCTGTCTTGCTAAAACGGAATAAATATAAGACTTCAAAGGAATTTGTTATACTTTGCTGATCTGACTGTGTTAGGCTATTGCACTGGATTCACATTCCCCCTCTCTCTCTCTCTCTCTCTCTCTCTCTCTCTCTCTCTCTCTCTCTCTCTCTCTCTCTCTCTCTCTCTCTCTCTCTTTCTCTCTCTCTCTCTCTCTCTCTCTCTCTCTCCCTCTCTCTCCCAGGCTCCTGCTGTGATCTGAGGAGCCACATATGTGAGATTCACAACCGTAGCCTCAACAACAAGTGCTACGCAGACTGCATGTGTGAGGAGGGTAAGACAGTAGTCCGCAGCCTCAATAGCAAATGCTACAGGCATAGACATATAAAGAGACAGACAGGCGTATGCAAAGTTTAAAACATGTAACGCATCCTCAACCACAATGCTACTAAGGTCTAATACATCATGTGTGAGGAGGGTAAATTAGAATAACTCCCAGAGATGGGACCAAGTCACTAATTTGCAAGTCGCAAGTAAGTCTCAAGTCCTTCCAATCAAGTCCGAGTCAAGTCACAAGTTACGACACATTTGACCAAGTCAAGTCCAAGTCCAAGTCATGCCAAAGCCAAGTCAAGTCAAGTCCAAGTCCAAGTCGTGCCAAAGCCAAGTCAAGTCCAAGTCCAAGTCTTATTTTTTCCAAGTCATTAACAAGTCACCTTGTATTATATGTGCAATATTGACAATTACCTTTGGTCATAAATTCATTACCTCTCCACACTGCTTTGCATGTCCCCCTTCGCCAATCATGTCCCGAAAATCGACCATGGTATACTATGATTTCAGTTTTTTGAGCATGGTTCGGCATTGGTTTTTGGTTTTACTAGGTTTAACTATAAATTGAACCATGGTTTTACTCTGAAAACTAACCATGGTTTTACCACGGTTTATAATTATTCATTAAATTACTTTTATCTTTTATCCAACGCATATATTGGTGACAGTCCTTTGAGCAATATGGGGTTAGGTGCCTTGCTCAAGGGCACTTCAGTCATGGATGGAGATGTAGGAAGAGGTGGGTTTAAGGGTGGGATTCAAACCTGCAACTCTGTGATCTCCAGCCCAACTCCCTAACCATTACAGCACGGCTGCAGACAAGCTTTCATGTTTGTTTGGGTGACCATGCAACCCACAATTGATCATATATATTTTTTAGCATGGTTTTTGACTATGGTTGAAGGTAAATCATTTATTTTTCTGTCTTTCATGCATTTTTTTCACACACAAAATGCAAAAAAAAATATATATTCATTGACTTGGAGCACAATTGCAAGTCATTGCAAGCTAAAACTGTCAAGTCGAGTCAAGTCTCAAGTCAATAGCGTACAAGTCGAGTCAAGTCACAAGTCACTCCTAATATTGGCAAGTCAAGTCTCAAGTCGAGTCATTTGTGACTCAAGTCACAAGTCAGTCCGAGTCACAAGTCACAAGTCCACATCTCCTAAAAAAAGCTAAACAGACTCCAGGTGTGAGGAGGGTGAACTTGTGACCTTCAAGTGTAGTGATGGGCTCGCTGAAGTTCTATAGTGAAATTAAAAAAAAACTTGTACACCTTGTACACCTGCCCGAGTCGAACTGCGTCAGTGCATGTGGCACAAATAAAACAAAGGACTTGTCAGAGTTGCCTCAGGACGTTGCTTATTTTTGATGCTCTATAGATGCCCCATTCTCCTTGAAGAGCGCCTGCATTTTATCGTTTGAGACCCAAGGCATCGCTACCCCATCTCCCTCTTCTGTAGTGAAATAAAAAAAAGAACTTTTGGGTTAGGGAAAAAAGATATTGCAAACTTAAAATGGAGGAAAAAACGCATTCATGAGATGGATCTCATCATTTATTGTGCCACCATGTCCACAAGCAGACGTGTTTTGGCTCTCGGACTGATGATGTCTTCAGGGTCGAAACGCTTCTGCTTGTGGACATGGTGGTACAACAAATAATCTTTTGAAAGAGGAGACCAACGCACACCAGAGGTTTCGAGGTGCCGGTAGCGGGTGCAAGATCACTTTTTGAGAGGAAGATAATGCACACTCTTGTCCATCATGCTGAGTCTTATTAACAAAACAACGTTTCGGCCAGTGTGGCCTTTCTGAACTTGAGAAAGGCCACACTGACCGAAATGTTGCTTTGTAAATAAAATTCAGCACAATGGACAAGAGTGTGCGGTATCTTATTCTCAAAAAGGTACAACAAATAATATCAGCTTGTGTGGTTTTTCCTTCATTTTAAGTTAACTTGTAACTTTGACATTTTCAACAAGTGCCAAATGCATGTGTGAGTAGGGAGTCAGTAGCCTATCACGACAGTGACGCTACACTGCATACAATATGAGGTTCACAATTGAAGACACCAGGGGTGGGCCATTTACGGCCATCTTATCAGTTTTAATGTTATGCCGTTTCACATGAAATATGACATGATTTGTAAAGAAATCTCAGTAATTAATTACATTTCTCATGCAATTGAGTTATGTTATATTTTCAGGGGACCTAGTGCAGGTGGGGTCTGTTGTAAAGGTGGCCACCTTTAATATCACTTTGGATAAAGGCACCAGCTTAGTGTAATGTAATGTAATGAAATGTAATGTAGCTACTGTAAAAGTCACATACAAGACCAAAGGCATAATTGAATGTTAAAAAGTCATGCTTAACATGTTTCATTAAGCTGAAGAGAGAAAAAAAGGAGAGAGAGAATGTGAGACCTGAATCTGATGAACGTTTTATAATGTGCTATATGAATCTGATTAATGTTTTAATGTGAGGCATGAAACTGATTAATGCTTTTCATTTGATAACGTGTTATTACTCTCCACAGGGTTTCGCTGCTACATGAAATTTCATGAAAACCTCCGTGTGAAGCAGAAACGAGGCCGGTGCGTGGATCCAGACACAGTGAGCCTGAGCCGGGGAGCATTTATCACCGTCTGAAGTGACAAACCCAACAGTACAAAACCTCCAGCAGAGAAGGAATTATTCTCTCTCCTCAGTGACTGTTCTATTCTTTCAGTTTAAAAAAGACAGTGTTAATTGAACACGTAGAGAGTTGATTAATTACTTCTAGAGTGTATTTAGTCCCAGAGTACTCTCTAAGTGTTGAATTAACACTTCATGTTTTACTGTTCTTTTTCTTCCTCTCTCTCTCTCTCATTCCCTCGTTCCGCTGTCCTTGCTGTATGTCTGCATGACTAGCATCAGTGCTCCTGACACATAAGGCTTGCTGCATGCTAACTTGTCTTCTCTACTTTCATTTCACAGTACGTACGTTTTCCAGAGTTAATTATAAACCTAAAGAGTTGAATGCCTGCCACACTCACGGTGTTGGTCCTACAGTGAAGTAACACTGCAGAGTTGCTGCTGTGTAGTACACATTCTTTATCGTACGTTCTGCAGCTCCTTCATAGCGCATAATATTTCAGACGCATTCAAATGACATCTGTCATCCTAATAAGACGTGAAGTCTTTTCAAGTTTGCCATACAGTATGAAGTTTCTTTGCTAGCATTCGCCTGCATTCCACAATTGCTTGTCTGACTGCTCATTATTATTTTCTAAAGCCTCTTTTTCCTGTTTAATTTTTCATTGTTTTTGAGCTCAACACCAGAAGGCAGGGCCACATCATTTCATCATGCAGTGGATGTGGTTTTGGGGTACTGGGTATATGAATTGTGCATAGTGAATGAAAAGCGCATTATTTGCATGCGTGCCTGTGTGCGTGTGAGAGAGAGAGAGAGAGAGAGAATGTGTGTGTGTTTGTGTGTGTGTGCGCACGTGTGTGTGTGTGTGTGTGTGTGTGTGTGTGTGTGTGTGTGTGTGTGTGTGTGTGTGTGTGTGTGTGTGTGTGTGTGTGTGTGTGTGTGTGTGTGTGTGTGTGTGTGTGTGTGTGTGTGTGTGTGTGTGTGTGTGTGTGTGTGTGTTAGTGTGCATGTGTGTGTGTGTAGGGCCATGGGGGTTTTCTCGTGTCCTATCAAGGTCCAACAGAGACATTATTACACTCATGAACTCAAGGATCAGCCTCTCACAACATGATGTAGCCCATTCATCCTCATCCTCTCTTTGCATTGTTTCCTCATTCAACACAACCTCCCGTCCCCCCAACTCTAATCCATGACAATTCCCCACCAATACTGCCAACCACAAACAAAGAAAAGAAAAGAAAAAATTTGCCACAAGCATCATCATCAACAACAAAAACACCAAACGACAAATGAGCACATGCAGGGTTGCTGACAGCTTTCGCAGGGCCCAGGACAAAGTCATTTCAAAGGGCCCCCCAGCCAAATAGATACAATGTAAAGAGAACCCAATTATGGGCCCCCTCTCTCCTTGGGCCCGGGACATTTGTTCCCTTTGTCCCCCCCCCTGTCGGCACCCCTGAGCACATGCAGACAGTGTTTGGTTTGGGAGGCCCCGCCGGATGCTGAGTTGGAAAGCCGGGCACACGTGAGCATCGCTCTCCTCTCCCCATGCTCCCCTCTTCTTATCACACATGAGTGGAGCGGACACAAAAGGAAACACAGAGTCGACATGGGGGACTTCTCTACATCCCCGCTGTTATTAAAGCATTAAATCTACCCCTATGGCTTAAAATCTTAATCACGCCGCCGCACGCACACACACACACACACACACACACACACACACACACACACACACACACTGAGCTGTGTGATCGGCCATAATCATATTTCTCTCAGTCTTTCTTTCCTTCCTCTCTGCCTCTCTCTCTATCCCTCTCTTTCTTTCATTCTTGCTTTCTTTTTTCTGTCTTTCTTTCTTTTCCTTCCCTCCCTCTGCTCTGTCTATCTACCCCCGCCTCCATTTCCATCTCTCTCTCTCTCTCTCTCTCTCTCTCTCTCTCTCTTGTCTTTTTTTAATGGAACTTGTCTGAGGAAAAACAGGGGCCTGCCACAGTACTGTCCATGTTTTAGTGATTTACCCCTCTAAATATCAGAGGCAGAGGAAACATATGCAATACACTGTCACCATGCAACATTTCATATACAGTAGGCCTATAATCTATGTGTATTCATGCTTATTTTGTATATGTTTGGTGTCACAGGCGCTGCCATTGTATTTCCTTATACATCTTTTTTATTGTTGTTAATGCTGTTTGATCAGTGCTCCAGTTGGGGGGGCATTTTGTGGCATTTTATCGATGGATTTGGAAATCACTACGAACCCTCTGATGTTTTTACACTTTTACACTATGACTATTAGTCATAATGGTTGTTGAATTTACCCTCATTATAATAGTTGTGTACTGTAGCCAAATTGTTGTATTGTGAATGACATGTGAATGATTTTCTTAATAAACGTAACATTTTCTACAACAGCTCTCTAGTGAATATTCTTGCAAATAAAAAAAGATATTTTATGCTGCCACAGGCTATAGGCTGCTGTAGCAGGACTAATGTTGTGCCTGTCTATTTCCAGTCCATTGCAAAAAATGCCAATTCGTGTAAGCTACATTTCTAGACAGGCCTACATCTCTATTCAGAAATACAACTCATTTAGGCTACTACTGATTACTTAGGCCTATAGGCATAGGCCCCTACCCACTGGCATAGTTAGTGTATGGGCCTAGGCCTAGAGGGCAATGGCATACACAAAGTTTATGCCGAATATAGTTTTTATATAATATTTCATAAATTATATTATATAATATATTCTAAAAATATGTAATGTGTCTTTTTTTACGTCCACCGTCCCGTCAGATTGCAGGACGCCTAGCTCTATCTACAAATGACACATATTTTTTTCCTTCTCAAACTTATTACAACAGCTACGGCGACCTCTGGTGTCTAGTTGTGGGAAGTGCAAAGCGATGGAAGGGAGGGAGGAGATCACGGTCAAAAAACGCGAGACTTGACCGAGAGAGACATCAGTTTCCAACATGGCAGGCAATAAGTTGGTGTTAGAGGGGAAGACTAGTATTATTAGCTTTTTCTGTGGACTCGGCGTTCTTTTGATCCCCTTTCTTACAACAGTAGCACCTCATATAGACTGGGTTCTCGAGTATTTAACGGGATCTAATGGTAAAATAGCCTCGGTTGTGTACCTCACAGTAATCAACGGCTTCCTTCTACTGATATACAAGGGACCTCTATACAAGGTAAGAGATGGCTTGCTAGCGGGCTAGTCAGTTACGTACACTTTTCACAATACCTAAAGAAAGTAAGTCTCTAAAATAATACTACCTATGACATGGCGTTCTGTTAGTTAATTGTTTTGGTTTGCCGTCGTGAAACCAGTAAGACGCGCTGTCTATTCCACTGTTGTCATAAGCCTATTACCTTGGCTAAGTTGGCAGCATAAGTAGATTTAGCTGGACAGCTGTCATCCACCTCTGCGTGGTGATCACTTGGATAACATCCTAACTGAGTGGTCTAGCTCTAGAACAAACTGTTGGGTTTGAGACTAAAGTTGTCCCTCACCTGTCCCCTCGCGTGCTGTTGGTAACTCAGCTCTTGTCCCCTTTCCTCAGGTCGCCGTGCGTGCATGCTTTCTTGGATTTGCCTTCGGATGCGGTATCATAATAAGTTGTGCAGACACAACATGGACACACTTTGGATGGTAAGAACACGTCCCTCCCTCACCGTGAAACTCGCTGTCCCTCGCAAGACTGTGTGTCTAGTCGAGCTGCATTTATTGATCATTGGGGAGGTGCCCTCCAACGTTCATTCAAGCCAGTGTATGATGAGTCGTTAAAATTTCACTAAGAGACAATTCCACTGAATTACACTGATTTCCTCTCTCTAGGTACATGTGTTCACTCGCCTTCTTCCACTACTCGGAGTATCTGGTGACGGCGATCATCAACCCACGCAGTCTCACACTGGATTCCTTCCTCCTCAACCACAGTTTCGAATACACGATTGCTGCTGCGTCATCGTGGATTGAATTCATAGTAGAGAAGCTGCTATTTCCAGGTCTGCATTCGTTACCCAATTTCAACTTCAGTTTTTCAATTTCAGATCACTTAACCATCTTATCGCTCAACCCCCTGTGTGATGTATAGCAGAGAGTGTATTGTAGGCCTATAGATGCCAGAGACTACCACAGACATGATTTCATCTATAGGCCTACAATCTATGGTGGATAAGTTCCTATACCCAGTCGTACAGCAACCACTGTCAAATTTAATTGTCATGCTGATTTGCATTAGCCATACATGGGAATTAATTGTGCTTTGGACGGTAAGGCCAAGCTAGGTTCACACACAGCTTTCTGGCCAAACTAGCCCCCCAATAACCTCCACCATCATCACCGCTTTCAAGTTTTCAGAATGTCAAAACATTCAGCTTAGTATTGAATGCTGAATTAAGCCTTTTTTTAAGCCTTGAGCTACACCATAATTTCCCCTTGGGGATCAATAAAGTAACTCTACTCTACTCTAAGCTACGACTATAAATACTGAATGCTGAACATTGTGTGTTGAAAACATTCAGCTGACCATATAATACTCCCCATAATAATAATAATAATAATAATAATGATAATAAATAAATCTCCTTGATAATAATATGTAAATCTCCTTGATGGTAATAACAGGGTTTCCCCCAGCACTTTATTGCTAAGGCGGCCACCTTGACGAGACACACCTACCACCTTGACTAAGTCCCCTGAAAAGATAGAAATTTCATGTTGTGAATGTAATTCATAAAGTTGCTTTAGAAATGGACTTGTGATTCTGATGCGGAGTAACGCACCACCACCTGAAACGGTGGGAAACACTGAATAAATAAGACATCTCCTTTATAATAATAATAAATGCATCTCCTTGACTCAGATGGGAAACAGATGACATGGCTCAGTGTGCTGGGGCTGGGGATGGTGATATGCGGTGAGTTCCTGAGGAAGATGGCCATGTTCACGGCCGGCTCCAACTTCAACCACATCGTGCAGAACGAGAAGTCGCAGAGCCACATCCTGGTCACCGGCGGCGTCTACGCCTTCTTCAGGCACCCCTCCTACGTGGGCTGGTTCTACTGGAGCATCGGCACACAGGTAGATTCGTGAAAGTTGAATGTCCTCCTCACACTTGCTCCCGTTTTGCTTTAAAAAAAGAAAGTTTACCAAGTGAACGTTTTCGAGCTACAACTTTATTTTCATAGTTGTCTGACCCTTTTGTCAAGGCCGGATTAATGCACAGGCTAGATATGGCTGCAGCCTAGGGGTCCCCCACTGCCAGGGGGCCCCAAGTTGGCCAAAGGGGGGAAAATCAATATAATTGGAGCAATGTAACAAGATGATGCAGTATTGATAGCGTAGTCTGCCATATCAGGTAGAGTTTTAAATCTTATTAATACTGCTCTTGTATTGGAAGTATGATGCCGTCTCATCCAGGGGCACGTGTACCACTAGGGGTATGCAAGCACACTGCAGGTGTAACTGTGGTGATCTATTTTGCTTGAACTCGCCACCTTCCAGTCAACGCTCCAGTTCGGGCATGGGAAGCACAATACAATACTGCTGAGCTTAAGGTCCAGACAGTGCTACGGATACTATATGAGGCTTCTGGAGGGAGGTGTTACTAATGTTCTATGTTGAACTGTGCTAGTTGGCATCGGTTACATTCACCCCCCTAATCCTCACTCCCATCTGGGTCACGGCACCAGTGGAACTGGGGTGATGCTGCGCTAGTTTGCCACTCAGGGCTTGAACCCCCACCTACCATTCAACGCTCCGGTTCGGGCATGGGAGACACTTTGCTAGTCAGCATCCGCTACATAAGGGTATGGAAGCAAACTGCAGGGGGTTCCAGGAAAAATGTAATGATGACAAATGAATGGAATGTAGCCACACTAGGATGGAGTAAGAGATATATAGCAGGAGTTAGGGGGTACTTATAATATGACAAAAAGGCGTAAGGGGTAGGCAAGACAAAAAAGGTTGGGAAACACTGAGCTACAAGAATAGAAGATATTTGGCACAAATAAAAAAAAAAAGAATAGCAATACTGGAGCATCAGCAGGCACACAGACAGTCATGGGTAAGCGGTTAGGGCATCAGACTTGTAGCCCAAAGGTTGCCGGTTCGACTCACGACCCGCCAGGTTGGTGGGGGGAGTAATTAACCAGTGCTCTGCCCCATCCTCCTCCATGACTGAGGTACCCAGAGCATGGTACCATCCCACCGCACTGCTCCCTTGGAGTGCCATTGAGGGCTTCCCCCTTCCACGGGTGAAGCATAAATGCAATTTCGTAGTGTGCAGTGTTCACTTGTGTGCTGTGGTGTGTTGTCTCACAATGACAATGGGAGTTGGAGTTTCCCAATGGGCTTTCACGGCTGTCATATGGCAGACATGTGTGCAACTGTGATTTGTGTTGGTTAAAAGCATTTCCATTTGATGCAAGATAAATTGTGTTACGTATGTTGTCAAAAAAACTGACGTGCCTCCGTACTCTCCGCAGGTGATGCTGTGCAACCCTATTTGCATCCTGGGCTACACGCTGGCCAGCTGGCGCTTCTTCCGCGAGCGCATCGAGGAGGAGGAGATCTCCCTCATCCACTTCTTCGGCGACGACTACATCGAGTACAAGCGCAGGGTGCCCTCTGGCCTTCCCTTCATCAGGGGGATCAGGATGGCCCCCTAAACCACACACACACACACAAAAACGTGGAACGGACTACCTCCACTACACTGAACTGGACTGGATTGGATTGGGTAGGATAGGTGTTGTGGGAGGGCCTGCAAGAGGAGATCCTGGGATACGAAATGCACATTGTGTGAAAGGTGGGGGAAGCTAGAGCTAGAAACCCTCACCTGAACTTGACAGGCACCGTGAGATTAGAGCAGGCTAGCTGTGGCTGTGGCTGTGGCCCGGAGTGTGATGCTCTGGATATGCCCCGGGGGTTCCTGTCTCACCTCCCCCCCCTCTCTCTCTCTAGTCTGATGGACCGGGGACCTGGGTCACAGCATTAAGGGCAACCAGGACAACAAGCTGCATTGTCTTGGGGACACTGGTCTGCTCTGAGCATGGCTGAGGAGTTGATGTATCCACCAATCGACTCCAAACACCACCACCACCACCACCACCATCCACTGACCTCTCGTCTCGTGCACACCAAACATGCACGGCACACATGGCCACCTGGACTCAACCACACAGACACCTTCCAAAACAAAAAGTGTCTCGTTTTTCTTTTTTTGGTAATCACACTCATAAAATTGTAATGTACACGTCATCTCTTTCTGTCACTCTCACACTTTCTCTCTCTGTCTCTCTCTCACGCACACTCATTCCTCACTCTGTATGTATACATTTCATCTTTCAAAAAAAAAAGTCACCTTCAATGTCTGTTGCATCAGCCCACCCAGTGTATAACTAGGGTGTTAAATGTAAAGTTGTTTTGTTTTTTGCTGTAATGTTTTAAGATTCTCCAGATCATGTAGCCCCTCTGATGGTTGTTCCAAAAGATTAGAGATGGGGAGCAATGTTTGTTTCATCAAGCATAAATGTTACTGATTCAGGAATACGTCTTGAAGAATCAGGGCCACTGATCACGTATCTGGTGTCATGTTTGCTTACGCATCATTTCCAGCAATGGACCCTAAATTAGAGTCTGGGCATCTGACAATAGAAACCAGTGTATTGTCTTTTAGCCAGCGACAGATTGTGTTCCTGTTTTATTTAGTTTTGTATTTAAAAAAGGAGTTTTATATGGACCTTGACCCAGATTTTGGCAGTGTTTTTCCATTCAGATGTGTTAGCTGAAGTTCATATTCAAAGCCATGTCCTGTTTTACTACTGTTTCGTTAGCAAGTTTTTATCTGACTTTGTGGAGTGATGATGGTTATTTAAAATGTTTCCAATATTTGTGGCGAATGCGAGAAGCAATCTGTGTGCTTGGTTGTTGTGGTGGCCCGTGCTGGTCACGCTTGATTTTATGATTATGATGATGGACATAAATAATGCTGTTAGCTGTGGAACATCTGAGGAATTGTGTTGCGGATTTAAATTATTCAGAGGATTTTCTACATGAAGCATTGAGTAGTGATTGTGATCCTTTCAGTGTGGCATTTGAAATTAAAGAAAACTTATTTGAGTCAAGGGCCAGTTGTAGCAGACCTTTGTAGCTTGTCTGCAAGAGTGACCTGGTCTTGGAATAAACCAAAATATACGTGCTTTCCAGAGGTTGATGCTTTATTCAGGGAATTCTTCTGAGGTTTTTTTAAATTCTATATATTTTTTGTTTGTTTATTTCATCTTCATTCCCACTCATTCATCTTCGTCACCCCCCACTCCTTGTGTTCAACCATCTCAAAGTCTTGAAACCAACAGCAGCACTGATTCCAGTAGCACAGTGGACCTGACCTGAGAATGAAGGCTGATGCGCAGCTGCCTCAGCACTCCTCAACTTGCTTGGGTTTAAGGGAAGAGATTCATCGGGTATTGATTTGTTTTGCCTGACGTGGCTTGGCTGGGCTGGGCTGGGCTTGGCAGGGCAAGGCCAAACCGGAAATGCACTGACTGGATTTGGTGTTTGATGTGCACACAGATTATGTGTGGAGTAATGGAAACTGACTGCTCAGCACACTTAAACGAATTAAGAGCACTAAGTATACACAATGGTCCTGGGTTATTGTGAACATGAGCACATGTGGTAGGTATCTATCTGTGATATTGCTGACGGGATGCAGATTTTTTTTTTTTTAGATGATGGTTGACTTGCACTATAATACAAACGCAGACCTATTAGGGAATTTTACTGTGGAGGAAAAAAAAGAGTTTACTTCCTAGGTGATTACTGTGCATTTACTCACGTTTTCAAAATTGAAATAAAAAAAGAAGAAAAATGGAAACATTTCAAATGTGTGAAATAAAGTTCATGTTTAATCAGTTTGAAGTGAATGATGTAATTTTTTGACAAAACATTTCATAATGTATGTCTATTTCATGCTTTGGAAGAAGGTGATATGACAAAAAATGATGTATTTTCCCATCATTTCCTATAATTACATTTCTTCCTGATACTTTCAAGTTTAAAAGCAGCTGGATTGAAATATGGTACATAGATGAAATACAACCTTTATTTCTACTCCTGTCACCATGGTCATACTCCCGTCAACGTGTCTATACATTGTCACAAAACTAACATCACGACATTAACTTGACTTTATTTGAAACTGATTTTATTTGCACAGACTAGACTGGCATCTACTTATGCTATTGGAATCTGCCCTGAAAAACTCAGTTAAATATACTGAAGGTTGACCATCACTTGGGCTGCATCATGATCGTTGGTGTCCTAGGGTTCAGCTGTAAGTAGCGTAACTGGAGATCATTTTGGATTATGAAAGGGCATTTCCTTCCTCATCCCTGCGGTAGGGGGAGGACAACGGGGTCAGTTGTCCCGGGCCCAGGGAGAGAGGGGCCCCAAAATTGGCTTTTCATTAAATTGCACGTCTTGGATTGGGAGCCCTTTTAGAGTTTTTTATCCTGAGGGACCGGCACAAGCTGTCAGTGGCCCTGACTGTAGCATGCGTTTCCAATGCAGTGAAGTGGGATAAAGTCCCGTCTTCTTAATGGGTGTGACTTTACCATTGAACCCCATTGATTCTCCTCGTCTCCTAAAGGGGTGTGGCTGCCATAGTATGGCAGCTTAGAATATTCCGTCATGCTAATACTGGAAGAAACTCCTTATGAACAGTCTCCTCCTCATCTATCAATCGTCTCTGGTTTCCCCACTGTCAAGCTAGCCTGGTTTTACCAGACCACACTAATTACTTAGTAATTCATTTTTGGACTGGATCCTCAATGCCCTGGAGTGCTTGGGTAGGATGAGTGAGATCAGCTCTGGTTTGAAACCTGCTGTGATCAATTGCTGACAGTTGATGTTCATGACGTACTGTATGTTATGTGTCCACGTGCGTTCGCCTATTGGTGGGCCGCCTGGAGGACGACTAAACCGTCCCCAAGTAATTCAAAATGAATGGTCTGGCCTACCTGTCAAGCAGCACCGAGCAGCTTTTGGGGGGCTTTCCCATTTCCAATACCCCCATCCAGGGGTGAAATGCGTATGAGCAACACAAACACCTAACCTCACATTGTCCCAGGGACTATAACTACTATCCTGTACCTAAATAACTGTACGGTGCTCTGGATAAAAGCGAATTGAAAGTGTCAGAAAATTGGAATCAGTCAGGACTCCAGATTGAATGAAGTCCAGCTCTGTTGCCAAGTCAATTGACTCATTTGGATAACATGACCTGGATGAATGGGAATCTTCACAGGCATGGCCCTGTGGTGTTGGGAAAGGAGGTCACTTGTGCTTTAGCCTTATTGGTGCTCACAGTGCAGGACTGTAGACAGGAGGATTAGGAAACAAGTTGGTCCCCTTCAGAGAGACTGGGCCAAGGATGACTGGAGCACAAAGGATACATTTTTTCAGTTATTTTATTAATGGTGCAAGCATGACTAACATGTCGATTCAGCGCTTCTTCTTTAGTCTCCAACCACAATAATAACTGAAAAACATCCTGTGTGCTCCAGACAGTCATCGTTGGCCCAGTCTCTGTGAAATGGCCCTGTGATGTCTTTTGCTGAGAATTGGTGTGTGTGCTAAATGGGAAAAAAAGCTTCCAGGTTAAAAGATCCAATTAAAGCAAAATCATGCACTCTCAAGCTTGTTCTCATTACGGCACTTATTACTACTACACCATGTCCTCTGCAAACGCGCCTGTCTTAGGCTGAAACGTGTCTACCCTGCTGTGATGTGCTTTAATGTGTGGGTGCTGCTAAATGGGTGGCTCCTTGCGGCATGTTACTAGTTCTGTGGGGCTCTTCTGCCTGCTAGCTCTGTGGTGGTCCTTGGTCTTGGGTCCAGCCTCGTCCGGCAGCGACGGGTTCTCCACAACCTTCTCATGACCCTCGCCCTCGGCGCTAGACGTGTCATTCTTGCTGTCCACACAATAACACACACATTATATCAATACATTCTTCTGTTATGCATAGTCTTCTGTTATGCATTGTCTTGTACAAATAGCTATAGGCTCTTTTCCACTGCCGATTTTCTGGCAGGCCTACAGCTCGACGCAGCATGACTCGGGCGCCACTTTTTGCTTTACGATTGAGCTGTGTCGTTCCGAATCAAAAAGCAAAAAGTAGGTGCCGAGTTGTGCTGTGTCAAGCTGTAGGCCTACCAGAAAACTGGCAATGGAAAAGAGCCTTTAGTTATTAAGCGTAGGTAGTTAGTACCACCCGGTTTTCCAGTAAATGCATTTCTTCTGGGGAAAACACAATTTGTTAACATTGCTGTGTGGTTATTATTACCATACATGAATTGTCTTGTCCTAATCTGACACTTTGTTAATGTCATAGCAATGTTGTTATGATGTAGTTGCATAGACCCGTTGACAAGCCCATCTTCGTAATGGGCTACTCCAGTGTTTCTCAACAGATGCTCTACAATACCCCATTGGGGAGCCCAAGGGGGGCGTTTAGATAGAAGGATACAGTTGAGAGGGGACAGTGCTTAGTTGCCATTGGGGGGCATTAGTCCATTTTATCTTTTAATACTAAGGGGGCGTTGGCAGGCATATGATGAGGTCAAGTGTGCGTTGAGAGGCTTATGATGAGGTCAAGCGGGCGTTAATTCAAAAAAGGTTGAAAATGACTAGGCTACACAATACCACCTGCTGCCCTGCATTGATCATGCTGAAAACCCACTATGATACCCGATATCCAGGTTAAAAAAGGTTAAAAAATGACAAATATTCCAGGTCTCAAGTTAAAAATAAACATTCCTTTAACATTATCAAATTGAGGTAGAACTTGTAACATTTAAACACCCACTGAAACAATCAAGTAATGTCTAACAATCAAGTAATAAAAAAATAAAGTGTCTTGGTGCTTTTAAAAAAACCTGAATGACATAAAATAATAAATATTGCGTATCGGCCAAAACCACACGTGTATCGGCCGATACCGATACACTTAAAAAATGCAAATATCGGCCCGATACCGATATATATATCGGTCTATCCTTACTTTGTTAGCAGAGCTGCTATGCACAGTTACAGGTATTACCATAAATGAATGAAGCACTTGCCTTGAGTCAGTAGTGCTGCTGTCATCATAGATTTTGACCATTGTCTCCGTCCGGTCATCCTTACACACCTTGGGGTCTTTTCGCCTGATTCACAGAGAAATTAGTTTATTATATACATGCCAAGGCATGAAGTCAATGCAAATAAATGTGTATTTGAACAGTCAAATATGACATAAGTCTTCGGAAAAGCTCTAACTTAAGTTTTTAAAGAAATATTTATAAAATAAATAAAAACATTTGAAACTAGAATCACTCAGAGAGTGCAAACCTCTGCCAAGGCCATGGGGTCACTGACGCCATAATATCTACATGCTGGAACCATTGACAGTAGATATAAGTGGAACCCTATGCCTATAATGTAACTTACAATTTAAAAAAATCCTGGATCCGGATCACTATCAAAATTTAATCACTCGTTCCTTTTGCCATTTCCAACAACAACACAAAATTTCATCAAAATCCGTTCATAACTTTTTGAGTTATCCTGCTGCTGCCGGACAAACTAACCACTGTGACAGAAAAAATAACCTCCTTAGCGAAGGTTACTATCAGCAATGACACTGAGCAGTAACTGGGCTCAATGCCCATGTGATTGCTGAACATATTGAGATAGGAAACGATTCTACATGGTGATGCTTTAAACCGCCAGTGTAAATTGTGCGTAGGGCCAGTATTATTGCACCTGGGTTGGATGCGCTCCTTAACCTTGGCGATGGAGTGGATGTAGGGTCCGATCTGCCTGGCGATGGTGGTGAGGTAGGAGTTCTCCTGTTTCAGCTGCAGCAGGTCATGGAGCTGAGCTGCAGACACACAGGGTACATTCCATTATCAGAACTCCCATCCTCGACCTGTGTTTGTGGCCTAGTGCTTCACTGACGCCCCGGTATTATTAATCACTTATTGTAACCAGTCTATCACTGTTACCTGTCCTGTCTTGCACTTTATGTCAGTCTGTAAAATGTCAGTCATCTTGTGTATGTCTATGCCTTCGCATGGTATAGAGAGAAAACTTAATTTCATTTTCCTTGTATGACTTGTGCATATGAAGAAAGTGACAAGAAAAGCTGACTTGACTTGACTTGTTTCCATAGAGAAAACAAGAACGTTTCCCTGCTGTAAGCCCAGCCACAACAATCATCAACATTATCATCTCGAGGCCACTAGCACAAGGGAGGACAAGAGTCAGGACACAGTCAGGACAAGAACACACACAAACAGACACACAGACACAACCCCATGAAACCATAGACACCATGTGGTCAGTCAGTGGTGTGCACAGACATTTTGGGGGCAGGTTCTGGGGGGAGGGGGGGGATGCTATATGTCATATCGGAGGGTTATTGACACGTGTGTTGATTATGTCCAAATGGACCACACAGTACATTCTGACATTTTTTTGTCCAATGGGACAAAGGGACAGGTGCTTCAGCACCACCTCATCCCTATCTGTGCACACATCCATACATACGTGGTCAGTTACTACACAAGGATGCAGGCACAAAGTATGTGGCAGCAACGTTCCAATATCACAACTCCCATCCTCGACCTGTGCTTGTAACCTTGTACTTCACTAACGCCCGGCTTCCATGGAGAAAACAACAACGTTTCTCCGCTGTCAGCCTATCCACAACAACCTTTGGGGGATATTTTCTCATTCAATATCCCAAATGAAAAGGAGAAAATGACCTTTGAATTACGCTTTTGTGGGATATTGAATTAAACCTCTGTCGTCAATGACATCTTGGTACATCATCTCAAGGCCACAAGCACAAAGGAAGACGAGAGTCAGGATAATGGAAAGAACACACAAACAGACACACAGACAAGCACAACCCCATGAAACCAGAGACACCATGTGGTCAGTTACTGGCACAAGGGTGCCGGCACAAGTAAGTGGCAACAGGCTAATACATCTTAGTCTTGACTCTATGTAATATACACTGTACTATTGCTGGAGGCACAGCCAGTCAGCTATACACGTATAGCAATATCGTCTTTCATACAGTATATGCCTAGACATCTGTTTTGGTCTTCTTACCCTCATAGATTTCTTGTTCATTTGCTACCCTCTGAAAAGTCTCCTCCCAAACCTACAAGAAAGGTATATCCATTTAAAAGAAAAAAACTTAATATGGTCAAATATATTTATTTAACATGTAAGAAGTTAACATGTAACATGTTGCATCATACAAATAAATATGTGGCACATAACCATCCATGTTGTACAGGTCTATGTGTCACAATTGTCCTCTACCTCTTCAAACATGGCCCTCATCTTCTCCACAGAGGAGTATTCGGTGGAGATCTCGCTGTCCACTTTTACGGACTTGTCCAGGATGTCGTTCATGGTGTGGGACTTGATGAGGGAGTGGTGCTTGGTCAGGTCCCTGTGGACCTCCTGCACCTGGTCTTTCAGCATCTGGATCTCACTCTGGAGGGTCTACATGACATGACATGACATGACATGACATGACATTAGCAGACGCTTTTATCCAAAAGTATTCTAAGTAATATGCCATCTTTATAAGTCGCTTTGGATAAGTGACAGGGTCACCGCTCTTCTCTTAAAAAGGTGTAGGACAGTGGTCTCCAATTGTTCTTCTCCAAGGGCCAAATTACTGTATGTAGTGCAAGTGAGGCTGCGGGCCAAACCAACTCCCCAACTCAATGAGAAACAAGTAAAAAAAAACCTGCACACTTTAGTTCTGTGCAAAATGTCTTCTGTAAAGCTACAGTATATCACGAAAATGAATACACCCCTCACAGTTTTGCAGATTTTTGAGTATATCTTTTCATAGGAAAGCATTACAGAAATTTCACTTTGACACAATGATTAGTGACCTTTTAACAACATATTTAACTGCTTAGATTTCTTGTTCACTCAGAAAAAAACTAAATACAGCCATTAATGTTTGAACATGTACTCACAAAAGTGAGTACACCCCAGATTAAAATCCGGTAGAGAAGGGGCTGTGTTGGCTCGAATCGTCTCGAATTGAAACGAAATGAAAAGGGATGAAAAGGGAGGTCATCAGTGTGCGTTTCAACCTTTCTTTGCATTGAACTTTTACATTTTGAGTCAGCATCTGGCTTAAATAGATTGGTGTGAGATTTGAATGCAATCCTATGGAGAATATCAGGATCTGCTTCAGTAGTCACAGTGCATGATGACATGCATGTTTCTTTTAGGTGTATTTCAGATTGCCAATGTTGACAGCATTCATGCATCCCCAAAACATGTCAGTCCCACTACCATGCTTGGCTATGGAGAGGATACACCTTTTTTGTAAAACTCACTTGTTTACCACCACACATGCTTGACACCATCTAAAGCAAATTTGTTTATCTTGGTCTCAAGAGAGATGGACAGACCAAGGATATGGATCACTGGAACCATGTCGTGTGATATGAAGAGACCAAGATAAACAAATATACTTTAGATGGTGTCAAGCATGTGTGGTGGTAAACAAGTGAGTTTTACAAAAAAGGTGTATCCTCTCCATAGCCAAGCATGGTAGTGGGACTGACATGGTTTGGGGATGCATGAATGCTGTCAACATTGGCAATCTGAAATACACCTAAAAGAAACATGCATGTCAACATGCACTGTGACTACTGAAGCAGATCTTGATATTCTCCATAGGATTGCATTCAAATCTCACACCAATCTATTTAAGCCAGATGCAGACTCAAAATGTAAAAGTTCAATGCAAAGAAAGGTTGAAACGCACACTGATGACCTCCCTTTTCATCCCTTTTCATTTCGTTTCAATTCGAGACGATTCAAGCCAACACAGCCCCTTCTCTACCGGATTTTAATCTGGGGTGTACTCACTTTTGTGAGTACATGTTCAAACATTAATGGCTGTATTTAGCTTTTTTCTGAGTGAACAAGAAATTTAAGCGGTTAAATATGTTGTTAAAAGGTCACTAATCATTGTGTCAAAGTGAAATTTCTGTAATGCTTTCCTATGAAAAGATATACTCAAAAATCTGCAAAACTGTGAGGGGTGTATTCACTTTCGTGATATACTGTATTGTACACAGACCTGAAGGGTGCAGATTTTTTCCTTTTGCATGGAGCATGGAGCATGGAGCTCCTATTATATCAAAGCTGCACAATACATATGAATGTGGAAAGCGAAGAGAAGTCTGCAGACTGATAACGTTGTGTGGAAAACCTTCTCTTTGGCAAAGTTCTCCAAGCCTCTTTCTAATGTACATTGCAGCTTTCCTCGTCGGTGCGGCAGTGGTCTAATGTTAGGGTTAGGGTTAGGTGATGTACCTTGTAGCTTTCCTCGTCCGTGAGCCAGTGGTTTAGGGTTAGAGTTAGGGTTAGGTGCTGTACCTTATAGCTTTCCTCATCGGTGGTTTAGGGTTAGGGTTAGGGTTAGTGTTTTTTTTTTTTTTTTTAATATATTTTTTAGGGGCTTTTATGCCTTTATTTTGACAGGACAGTCAAAGACAGTGACAGGAAGCGAAAGGGACAGAGAGACATGCAGGGGAGGATCGGGAAATGACCCCGGCCGGACTCGAACCAGGGTCCCCGTGGGTGGGCATGCAAGCCCAAATGTAGGGGGCTTAAGGGTTAGTGTTAATAAATTATCTGCATGTATTATTGAAAATATACAATGTGATACAAGTGTAACCTTTAGTTAGGATTTTCTTGTTTTCTTTGATTCTCATTATTCTCTGTTATTCTCTCTCTCTCCTTTGCTCATTGATTTATGTGACATCTGTACTAGGAGGAGACTTCTCTCCCAGAGAAGTCTCTCTCTAAGTTATCACTTTGCTGAACTATGACCTTGGATGTTTAGGCTACGTGGAAGCTATACATCACAGAACGACGCCATTGTCGGAACAAGGGACAGACAGAGACCATATATAGTTCTACATATGCATGACAGGAAAGATGAGATCATGTCATGGACTGTGGGGCTGGGACTGGTTAAATAGGCTTGTTTTCTGTATACACTTTAGGACTTGCTGCTGCTCCCACGCAGTAACTCCTCCGGCCGTTAAACAATAAAATCTGCTCACAGATTTTAAATGCTACCTCTGTTTCCTGTGTGTTCTTTCAGGTCAATTTGATAAGGTAATACAGTGAAATTGTTAAGGTGATAATGTGAAATTATTCACAGTTAGGTGCTGTACCTCGTAGCTTTCCTCTAGGGCCGGGATCAATCATGTGGGCTTTATACTAGGCCACTGCCTGTTATAGCCATAATTTCTAGCACAAAATAGTTCAGCATTACAAGTGATTTGCAAAAGAAGTGAGTACTTCACATGTTTTTCAATTTGAAATACCACAGGTATTCGTTTTAATTTCTAATAACCATGTAAAAATTGCAAGGAAAGGTTAGAAAAATATGGTGATTGACAGTTTATGAGTGATACAATAGAAATGCTAGGCCTGTTTATATTACAGTGAGATATTATATTACAGAGAGAGAAACTATCAAGACAAGAAACTTCTGGTGATTCACACTTGGTTAGTGAAAATGAAACTGTAGGAAGGCCTGTTGATAAACAAAATAAAATATTTAAAAAATATATTTTATCATTATTTTTTTTCTGTAAGGATTGCTTCTTTGGGCCAGTTCAAATGGTGAGGTGCAGAGAGGTGGAGGGCCGGTCAAAGGGGCTTGGCGGGCCGCATCCGGCCCCCGGGCCTTAGTTTGGGGACCCCTGCTCTAGGGTTAGGGTTAGGGTTAGGTGATGTACCTTGCAGCTCTCCTTGTAGGTACGGCAGTGGTCTAGGGTTAGGGATAGGGTTAGGATTAAGGTTAGGCGCTGTACCTTGTAGCTGGGCAGTGGTCTAGGGTTAGGGTTAGGGTTAGGGTAAGGGTTAGGTGTTGTACCTTGTAGCTTTCCCCATAGGTGCTGCACTGGACAAGGCACTAGGGTTAAGGGCGGGTTATGCTTCCTACTTGTGCCACAGAGTGAGCTTGTCGCAGCCATGATGCAGTTAATTTTGGTTTATGCCCTGTTTTGAAGCACGGTCTGCGCGATGTCATTCCACGCTGAAACTGCCTTCAATACAAAGAGTAAACTAGACGTGTCGGTTGTTTTTTAGCATCACAGACTCGACGAGAATGAAAATGAAACATTAAATCTTTATATCACGTGCATGTTTGATCGCACTGGCAGCCACAGTGGTAGTTTGGAACAAAGAAGTGGCTCATTTGTCGAGGACGAAGCGGAATGTTTCCTCGACCTCGGAACCACTGTTCAACTGTCCAAATAACTTCAGCGTCGTAACTTGCAAGCGCATGTGTTGTCTTTGGTTCGTGTAAATAAATCAAACAACAAAGCACGGGCAACTTATTTAATGAAGAGCTCACAGTCCGTAGACCGACGAAGGTTAGAACAAGGAAGTAGCGCTTGTTCTCGACTCGAGGACAGAGCAGGCTGGTCGAGAGGACCAATCAGAGACCTATTTTCGCCCTTTCACGCCGTCGCTCCCTGCGTCGAGACACAATTTTGGGGAGGTGCCCCAAAGTACCTGCGTGATGGGGGGGGCTTCACTACGTTAACTGCGCGGCTCACTGCATTACGACGCAGGGACGCTGGACTGGAGGCATAAACCACCCTTTAGGGTTAGGGTTAGGGTTAGGTGCTGTACCTCGTAGCTTTCCTCTAGGGTTAGGATTAGGGTTAGGGTAAGGGTTGGGTGCTGTACCTTGTAGCTCTCCTCGTAGGTGGGCAGTGGTCTAGTGTTAGGGTTAGGGTTAGGGTTAGGGTTAGGTGCTGTACCTTGTAGCTCTCCTCCTTGTAAGTGGGCAGTGGTCTAGTCATGTTAAGGTTAAGGTTAGGGTTAGGGTTAGGTGCTGTACCTTGTAGCTCTCCTCGTAGGTGCGGCAGTGGTCCGTAAAGGGCGTCTCATCCCCCTCGGCTAGCAGGACCTTGGTGCTGATGTAGCGGTGGGCCGTGGGCTTGCGCACCACCGAGGCGCTCAGGGGCAGGTCACGGTCTGCAGGGCAGTGGCACGGTGCAGACAGGGACGACTGCAATCTGACATGGAGGCAGACAGGCAGACAGGCAGGCAGGCAGGCAGAATGACAGACAGAGACAGAGACAGACAGGCAGGCAGGCAGAAAGACAGAGGCAGACAGACAGACAGACAGACAGACAGACAGGTAGACAGACAGCATTATGCATAAACTAACAGTGACAGGGGACAACATTATCCATTAACAACACAGTAGTGACAGTAGTTGTAGTTTGCCAGTAGGGGGGCTCTATCTCAGTTGTAAGGTTTGCAAATAATCATCATTATATATACAGTCCCAGGAAAAAGTTTGTACACCCTTTGAAATGTCTTACATTTCTGTCAAAATTGGTCATAAAACATGGTCTGATCTTCCCGGAAATCTCAGGAAAGAACAATCAAAGTCTGCTTTAATTAATTCCACCCAAACATTTACATGTTATCATATGTTTATTGGCCATAAGGCCATAACATTCACAAGAGAGCAGGGCATAAGTAAGTACACCCTTGCATTAAGTAGGTTTTAACCCTCAGTTAGTTGCAATATCATCAACCAGACTTGTCCTGTAGTTGCAGATCAGATTAACAAAACAATCTGTTTGTATCTTGTCTCCCTCTTCTTTAGAGAACTGCCTCTCGTCAGCAAGGTTTGTGGGATGTCTGGAGTGCATAGCTTTCTTGACTTCATGCCATATAATCTCAATTGTTTTTTGTCAGGGCTTTGACTGGGCTATTTCAGAATGTGTATTTCATTATTATGAAGCCATTCTAAAGTCGATTTGCTTCTAAAGTATGGGTTGTTGTCACATTTCAGGACCCATACTCTTGTGTGCTTCAACTGTGTGACAGACTTCCTCACGTTTTTTCTGTAAAATATCTCAATAAACTTGAGTTCATTGTTCCTCTGATAATAGCAAACTGTCAAGGGCCTGAGGCAGCAAGGTAGACACATATAATGATGCTCCCGCCACCATATTCAGAGGAGTAGATGTAACCAAGAATAGTTAAAAATGGGATTCATTCTGCCAATCTAAAATTAATGGGGTTTCTGTCCAAAAAATATTGCTGCACATTTGAGGTTTGCCAAAAAGCATTTATATGCTTCATAGAATTACTGCAAAATATTCTGTAGACCAACGTTGAAACCAAAGTTGAATTGTTCAAGGGAACACACAATGTCAGGTTTGGAGGAGAACTGGAGAACCACACCTTCACCAAAACATCATCTCCACCTTTGAGTATGGTGGCGTGAGCATCATTATATGCGGCTACCTTGCTGCCTCAGGCCCTTTTCAGTTTGATATTATCAGTGGAACAATGAACTCAGAAGTTTATCGAAATATTTTACAGAAAAAAGTGAGGTAGTCTGTCACACAGTTGAAGCACACAAGAGGATGGGTGCTGAAATGTGACAACAACCCATACTTTAGAAGCAAATCGACTTTAGAATGGCTTCATAATAATGAAATACACATTCTGAAATAGCCCTGTCAAAGCCCTGACAAAAAAACAATTGAGATTATATGGCATGAAGTCAAGAAAGCTATGCACTCCAGACATCCCACAAACCTTGCTGACGAGAGGCAGTTCTCTAAAGAAGAGGGAGACAAGATACATCCAGATTGTTCTGTTAATCTGATCTGCAACTACAGGAAACATCTGGTTGAGGTTATTGCGACTAACTTAGGGTTAAAACCTATTGAATGCAAGGGTGTACTTACTTATGCCTTGCTGTCCTGTGAATGTTTACATCTTATGGCCAATGAAAATATGAAAACTTGTAAATGTTTGGGTTGAATTAGTTAACGCAGACTCTGGTTGTTCCTTCTTGTGATTTCCGGGAAGATCAGACCATGTTTTATGACCAATTTTGACAGAAAGGTAAGAAATTTCAAAGGGTGTACAAACTTTTTCCTGGGACTGTATGCTACATTATATGAGTAGACATGATGGACAAACTACAAGAGATGCAGGGACCACAATGATGGATGCATAATGGATAGATGGGGATAGGTAATCATGGGCAGACAGACAGACAAACAGGCAGACAGACAGGCAGACAGACAGGTACACAGAAAACTACATCGATGGATAGATGAAAGAATGATATGGACATGGATGGACAGACAAAAAGACTGAATAAGTACAAGGCTGGATGAGGGATTGGATAGAAAGGCAGCCAGATGAAGAATGCAATCAAGGATGGATGAAAGGATGGGTAGATGGATGGAACTGGATAGATGGTAGCCTGGCGACGCCATCCTATGTACTCCAACCAAAGATTTTGGCTCTGCACCTAGTCTGGCGAAACCCTCCTAGCTCGGTTTGCTCACTGTTTAGCCAATCAGCAAACAGTTCAGAGTGGTGACGCAGAACTCACCCACAAAGTCCATCCGTCGCTGATTGGTTAAGGTAACACTATTCACACTTTTGTTTTGTAATTTGTATGCTTTTGCGACATTATATCGTAACAGTCATGCTAATAAAACACAATATGAGTTTCAATTTGAATTCGGGACTCCAATGAATTACAATGGCAGAGTTAGATTAGACCATCTCCCACTCTTCATGGAGACGGGTTCCTCTAAGCTTTCGCCAGACTGTTTGACTGTTTGAGTCAACAGTTGGCTTTCGCCCAGGCTATAAAGATGGATGAATACAGACAGACTGAGAGAGAATTTGAGGACGGCGACCCGGGTTCGATTCCGGCCCAAGGTCATATGGCCAAGCCCTCCCCGGCTCTCTCTCCCCGCTAATTATCTGTCGCTCTTCACTGTCTCTGTCATAATAAAGGCATAAAAAGCCCCCAAAAGACAGACAGACAGACAGACTGACAGACAGACAGACAGACTGAGCATGAGGGCGCAAGGCCGAGAGACTGACTCACAGTCCAGTGGCGTTGCCGTGGCCGAGTCCCGAGACGCTCCCGGAGACGGAGCGGCGTTGACCAATCAGCAGCAAGGGCTCCAGGCAGCGAGCGAACTCTGACCGGTACTCCGAATTTATCTGTTCATCACAGGCACAGCACAGCACAGCACAGCACAGCGCATCACAGCGATGAGTCATATCACTCGCCTACTTGCCATTTACAAAGCTCCACTTCCAGCACATTTACTCACATTGCACAATACAAAGATAGACACATACTACTCACTTTTCAAGATTTTCATGCAGTGCAATATGATTTTTGATAATCTTATCTGAGATACATAGGATGCATCAAAAAAATGAAGAGCAGGAAACTGTGGCACTCCGTTTTCTTATTTTTTAAAAGTACAAACCTTTGTACTATTACTATTAAACTATTACTAAGTACTGAGTACTTTTAAAAAATAAGAAAACGGAGTGCCACAGTTTCCTGCTCTTCATTTTTTTTATGTCAATTTTATCCACACACTGTCAGAGCACCCGTGTCAAAAGATCTGGATCCACGCAGCGCTTCCGTTTTTTTCCTTTTTTTCTATACATTTGTGCTAAAATTGTTTCACAGGTGTGTGTGTGTGTGTGTGTGTGTGTGTGTGTGTGTGTGTGTGTGTGTGTGTGTGTGTGTGTGTGTGTGTGTGTGTGTGTGTGTGTGTGTGTGTGTGTGTGTGTGTGTGTGTGTGTGTGCAGGACACGTGTACATGGATGGAGTACAGTAATGAAATAATTCTGTACCTTACTGCTCTGAGTTGGCCGCAGTCTGTGAGGCAGTTTTGCAATCTTTTTCAACCTCTCCATCAGTTGCTGGTAATGAAAAACATATATAAGCAGGAGCCAGTTTCATTCTAACAACTGTATGTTTATCTGTCAACAAAAGCTGACATGTACTCTGGCGAATGTTTTGAGTGATATCAAGCCAAGTGGAAATGTGACTTAATGGCATTGTCATTGTCATTGTGCACTTACATAACCCATGTCTAAAAACTCGAATTTGTTGGCCGAACTGAGGAAGGCAGAACATGTCACAAGGTGAACCTGCGCAAAATAGAAACAAATATTAAGTCCAATACTATTAATAATATCATACGTAAAATTACGTACATCGACATAATTATTTCTACATTTTCATGTATGCATAACTTCTGGAAAAAGACTAAATGCAGATATTGTGTATCAAATAATGTGCTTATATGATTTCCAAAAATGATTACAGTACTACCAATTTCTATGGATGAGTAGAGCAGTGCGTAAAAGCAAAAATAAAATCATCTCAAATGAACACCACACATGGACGTGTCAATACTGCGGAGAGGGAGAGAGAGAGAGAGAGAGAGAGAGAGAGAGAGAGAGAGAGAGAGAGAGAAGGAGAGAGAAGAAGAGAGAAGGAGAGAGAGAGAGAGATGAGTTCATACTTGCAGGGTAGGAAGGAGGGCTGCTAAATGGGACAGCTGCTCTTTGAAAGCTCTCTCCTTCTCCTCATGCTGACTGGGGATGAATGAGACAGCCATTTCAGTACTGGGCTAGACTATTAGACCTGCTGTGTATAACCAACTATAACCACACATCCTCATTAGAGTTCTCGTCAATTAATCAATATTCTGCACTGTTTATAGCAGTTAACATACAGTACTTGTTGCGAAATATCACAAATTTTCCGGCAACATATTAAATAAAGTGAATCTATGAATATGTAAACAAATATTTTGTCTTAGTGCATGGTTCTATAATTCATATTATTATTTATTTATTTATTTATTATTATTATTTAGTGTCCCGTTTTCCTGGAATCAACACCCTTGATTGAGTGCATCTCGTCAGATAGTTTCACCAGAGCATCTTGAAAAAGTAATGTGATATGTCTTGTTCACTGACATTAAATGGCCCATAATGGATTTTGTATTGATGCGCTTTGCACACAGGCATGGCATTGCCTTCTTCTGTGACACAGCCATGTACACGTGTTGAGACATCAGGCCTTTGTGTGAAAGCTGAAGACATTTGTCAGGCCCGCACAAATATTGTGCTTAAAAAAAGTTAAATGTGTGCATATCCCTCCGCTACCCCTTTCAGCAATTATGTCAAACAAGTTCCGTTTTGAAGCTCAACGGGTATAAATAACTACCAGTTTTCATGGAAAACTATGGCACTGAATGCTACTTGTTTCAAATGTATTGAATTGAAGGTGTCTGATATCAAGTGAAGAAAGTCAGTTGTGGCTGGAAACAGGGCTGGGTTAAGATGGCCTGGGGCCCCTAGGCTTCAGGTTGCTGTGGAGCCCCCGGAAGGCAAATTTTGAGACAAATTTACAAAGTGTCATAATTATGAAAACGGAATTAAGGATAACTTGTCTAATGACTGTGCTCAATTAAGAGTCTGACACATGATTTTTTTTCAATATTGCATCCTGTCACATTTCTGCAATTTTTTGCTTTTGGACAATCAGGGGCCCCCTGGTAGGTGGGGATCTAGCCTCTAGGTTAATCCTGCCCTGGTTGGAAAGGTAGAGGACATCTGAAGTTAAATACAAAAAAAGAAAGCAACACTGCTTGAGCTCTACTGTTTTATTAGGCAGCCTGAGGAAGACCAAATAAGGTTGAAAGTGACATTATGTTTTCAAAATAACGATTCAAACAGTTCAAGCATTGTTTGGACTTTGCTTTCTTTTTTTGTGGGCCACACAAACATTGGGCCACATTTTTGCTGGAACATATTCTGCAAGAAAGGATGGCATTTTCCACGCAGAATGACTGTGCTATGCATGATATATAACCCCGAAGGCTCTCTCGGGCTTGATTTCCACCCAACCCCCTTTCCCTCTCTCTTTTTTTTTTTTGCTGATTCCTCTGTCATCCTAGTGGTGGACATGGAAGGGGAATGCTTTTTTTTTTTTTTTTTTTACCTTTTTGCAGCCTTGAGGAGAATTTTCTTTCTTTCAGCCAGTTTCTCCTTGAAATGAAAATACAGTCAAGTCAGTGTCAGGGACATTTCGTTGGCTACATTGCACAATGCATTTTGAACAGAACGAACATGTGTGTATGTCTCTGTGCAGGCATTGTACACATTCATATATACAGCATCAGATTATACTGTAGCAGTATCTATACTAGACTAAGCAGCAGATGCACACCTGCAAAACTAGTAAAGTGACATTGCACTATTATATTGTGAAAGGTTCTAATTTCCCACCTTCCCTGGAGTTAAACAATTGAGTTTTACCTTCCTCCTGTTCATCTGGTTCAATGATACATGTTAGCTTGGAACAAGGAGTAATACCACCAGACTCAGAGTACAACTAGGAGAAGAACAGGACGAAGGCAAAGCTCAATAATTTAAAGGTGCACTGTGCAATATTTTCAGTAGTTCCTTTTCAGAATCCATACAGCCCATTCACAATGTTACCTTTTTAACAAATACTTACCACCACCATCAAATTCTAAGTATTAAGTATGACTGAGAAAATTGCACTTTTCATACATGGAAAGGGGGATCTTCTGCATGGTCCATTTTGAATTTCGGTAACACTTTATTTTAGGGATACATCTATTAGCACTAATACATACAATGTGCCTGTATAAGCAACTTGTAAGGCATGTACAACGCAAAATCAAACATTTGTTAGGCATGTATTCGCAAATGTCTTGTTCATGCACAATAAGGGATTTATTACCAATTTAACCTTAGTAAGGACCTAGTAGGCCTTAGCGTTTGCTTAGTACATGCCTTACAAGTTACTTATGCAGGCATTAGAGTGATTCTACGATTCCCCTACGCTTTTGGCAAAAGCAAAATGTCAATTATCAGTATTTTTTTTCAATTAAATGACCTAGATGTTTACATAGTGTATATATTTAAGTTTCCAAACAAACAAATTGCCAAGCTTAATCTTAAATCATTTGATAAATACTCTAATGAAAGCGAACATTTGCTTAATTATTTTGTCAACAGTGTTATGGACAAATACTATGTCATTTCAAACATATATAAAAATACTACAGAGTTAAAACAATATATGTTTGAAAGTGCTTATGTCCCTTAGCAGTAATGTTGTCATTAATCTGTGCAACTGATATAGAAAATGTGATTGTTGAGCTTCATAAGTAGGATTTTATGAGTCACTGTGATACAGACTGACACATTTTTCATCATAAATCCCTGTAACGTCTGATTTGAATATAGTCACCCTCCTTAGTCAAGTCAAGTCAAGTCAAATTTATTTTTATAGCGCATTTCATACACAGGTGCAACTCAATGTGCTTCACAAAAAAAAAAAAACAAAAAAAAAAAGAACATTTACAACACCAACATTAAAAACATATGGTAAATAGAAAAACATAAAAAGAACAATACATTTTTAAGAAATGTGTTTAAAACATTCAGATAAAAACATATGGTAAGAAATAGACATAGAGATAAAAAATGATATAAAAAGCGAGCTAGTTAAAAGCATCTGAAAACAGCTTTGTTTTGAGTCTAGATTTAAAGGTATCAATAGTCGGTGCATTTTTTACGTTATCTGGGAGCTGGTTCCAAAGCTTTGAAGCATAAAAGCTAAAGGCTGCCTCTCCACACTTTGTTTTGACTTTTGGAATCACCAGCAAATTCTTCTCTGTAGACCTTAGTGACCTGGTTGGTGCATACAGCTGAAACATATCCAGTATATATGTGGGTCCCATTCCATTTAATGATTTAAACACAAGTAGCATTGCCTTAAAATCAATTCTGTAGCTTACTGGGAGCCAATGCAGCGATCTTAAAATTGGAGTAATGTGGTCGAACTTCCTTGTTTTTGTTAGAACCCTTGCTGCTGCATTTTGTACAAGTTGAAGCTGTTTAATGGTCTTTTTGGGGAGGCCAATAAAAAGACTGTTACAGTAATCAACCTTACTAGAAATGAAGGCATGTATTAGCTTCTCCAGGTCATGTTTAGACATAAGGCCCCTAAATTTAGAGACGTTTTTTATGTGATAAAATGCAGACTTAGTAATAGCTTTCATGTGACTGTTGAAGTTTAGGTCACTGTCAATGAGGACCCCAAGATTTTTAACTGTTTCCCTTGCTTTCAGTCCCTTCGTTTCAAGGATAGTAGCAATCTTTTGTCTCTCCTCTCTTTTCCCAAATATAATTACTTCAGTTTTATCTGTGTTCAGCTGGAGGAAATTGTGAGACATCCATTTGTTAATTTGGTCAATGCAATGATAGAGTGATTCAAGGGGGGTGTAGTCATTGGGGGACATAGATAAGTAGAGCTGGGTATCATCCGCATAGCTATGGTAATTTATGGAGTTATTCTCGATAATGTGTCCCAGTGGCAGCATATACAGATTGAACAGTAGTGGTCCCAGAATGGAGCCCTGGGGGACACCACAATTCAGGGACATTGGTGATGAGGTATGTCCTCCAATGGTGACAAAAAAACTTCTTTGTTCTAAGTACGATTTTAACCAGTTGATTACTATGCCTGTAAAGCCCACCCAGTGTTCCAGTCTATGTAGTAATATGGCATGATCAACTGTGTCGAAAGCTGCGCTTAAATCTAATAGCACCAGGACGGATGATTTGCCAGCATCAGAACTCAATCTTATGTCATTCATAACTTTAATAAGAGCTGTTTCGGTGCTGTGGTAGGCACGGAAACCTGATTGAAACTTATCAAGGCAGCTGTTAGACATTAGAAAGGCAGTTAATTGGTTAAAAACTATTTTCTCTATTATTTTACCCATGAGTGGTAGATTGGATATGGGCCTATAGTTGTTAAGTACCAGTGGGTCCAGGTTGTTCTTTTTCAATAAGGGTTTCACAACGGCTTCTTTCAGACAGCCTGGGAATATGCCTGTTTGTAGTGAGGTGTTGATGATCTGAAGTACATCTGGTGATATTAGATGTAAGACGGATTTGAAGAAGGCTGTTGGTAGAATATCTAAGTCAGATGTAGAGGAGCTAAGACTTTGTACTGTTCTATTAAGAATGTCCACATCAGCTAAATGAAAATTTCTCATGAGGTTATGATTTAACTTCACCGTAGCAAGTTGGTCCGAATCTTGGGCCGGTTGCACATGTGTGAGTATGTTGGTACGTTACACAAGACTTACACAAGACACAAGACTTCCTTCTCCAGAGATAATCCCTAGTGTATGTTCATAGGATTTTTCCAACACATAAGGGATCAATAGCGCAAAAACACTTTCAAAACAGTCAACCGTGTTACTCAACTGTGTTACGGTCAACAGTGCAGGGGCGGCACTTTTTTAGGAGAAAAAAACAGAGCAGACAAACCCATCTCCCTAGAACACAAATTATTTTGTTTGTTTGTCTGTCAATATGGATATAAATTGGCAAAAACATACTCCTCCTCAACTGTCATCAGTGTTGCCAGATTGGGCTGGTTCTCGCCCAATTGGGCTGCTTAGGATGGCCGTGTGCGGGTAAAAATGGCATCTATCAGAAAAACCTTCCCACTGCCATATAAATCAATAGAATTGGGCGGGTTTTTAGGGCGGATTTTGATCATTTTTTGGGCTGGAAATCATAAGCCTCATCTGGCAACCCTGACTGTCATACTTAATTGTAACACCATTGACGGTAACACCGTTGACATTTCAGCCATTTTTATGGTGTTGTGCTAACTGAGGACCTCAGAAGTTCCACCACAACACATTAATCAATTCATGTATCTGTATGCGTTATCTGTGTTTTTCTACATGTGATTTCTAATTCAGATTCTTATGAATATGTTGATAACACAGTTGACAGGCAATTTTCCCGCTATGAGAACATGAAAAAGAATGGATTAAATTATGGAAGGATGGAGCTCAAAATTTACCAAAAAGTCTTCCCGTATCCTGCCAAAGAGGTTATGACATCACGTGATGTTATTCGTATGGCCTAAGACCAAACCATTACTGATTTATGGAGGAGGTTTCAGACCGTGACACGGTTAACACAGTTTTCGTGGACACACACAAAATGGCAAATTTCATGTATAATGGAAAGGACAGTGGTCTTTCTGACAGTTTTGTCATATTGTGATGATTACTGTGAATCAACATTTGCAATCGTCTTGGGCAAAACAAGTTTCTTTACATGCTAATATGAAGACTGAATCTGACATTTGGAAAACAGGACGGCATGAAAACGCCCAAAACCAGTATTAAATATTCATTATTGCTGAGGGAAATAATGCTATGTCTACACTTTCTGTATTATATGAAAGATAAATGTTTTCTAATGTCCAAAACATCATTGGATGCAGTTAATAGTTAGTGGAATTGCCAAATAAAATCCACGGACTTAAAAGCTTAGGCGAATTAGAGAATCACTCATTAACATTGTATTTATTAGTGCTTATAGATGTATCCCTAAAATAAAGTGTTAGCTGAATTTCCTTAGAATTTCATGGTGGTGGCAAGTATTCATGAAAAAGGTAACATAAATGAATAGGCAGCATGAATTCTGGAAAGAAACCGCAAAAGCATAGTGCGTCTTCAGGACCTCTAGTTGCACATTCTAAAAAAAACCTAACAACTAAAAACTTTTAAACTAAAAAAAAGAAGTCTCATTCTGAGAAACTGTGTCTCTGGGTCTGAAATCCAGTCACAAATGGTGGAAATGTCACTTTAAAAACCAGGTGGACTGATGACCTGGATAGAGGAAGATGAAAATCACTCAGAGCTCCAAAAGTGGACACGGTTTTAATCCCCACTGATGTGCGTGACGCTTTGGCCATGATTTTTTAGCTCCCACTTTTTCATGTTTACGTAACGTTGAGTGATGCGTCTGAAGATGGGTGTTCACCCGAAACGTTACGTAAAAATAAAAGAAGTGGGAGCAAAAAAAAAAATCTTGGTTGTGGCTGCCTTTTTCATCTCTATTTAGTCATCTGGTTGTCCAGCTCCCAGCCAGGTCAGATGTTTTTTGGATGTGTGGGTTTTAAACTACTCCTGTGACGTTTTAGGATCAAAATCCCCCGTCTAAAGAGTCCATTCACAGGTAAGTAAAAGGCACTCATCACCAACAATTCACCAGATGCTGCTAATCCTCTTACATAAGGTGTGTGTGTGTGTGTGTGTGTGTGTGTGTGTGTGTGTGTGTGTGTGTGTGTGTGTGTGTGTGTGTGTGTGTGTGTGTGTGTGTGTGTGTGTGTGTGTGTGTGTGTGTGTGTGTGTGTGAGGGTGTCTGTGTGTGTGGGTGTGTGTCTGTGTCTGTGTGCGTGCATGCGTGCATGCGTGCATGCGTGCATGCGTGCATGTGTGTGCGCGCATGTGTGTGTGTGTGTTTGTGTCTGTGCGTGCGTGTGTGTGAGAGAGAGAGACAAAAGGTCATCTGCTAACAGCAATAGCAGTGTACAGTACAATGCAGTAGAGTACATCTCACCTGGACGCTGTGTGTCCAGGTGTATGTGCAGTGCGTGTGCGTGCAATTGTGTTTGTATGGCAAAATGGTCAGCTGCTAACACTGGTGAAGCATTACAGAACAGTTAAGTACATCTGACCTGCAATCTACTGAAGAGAGTGCAGATGGCAGTGTGTGTGTGTGTGTGTGTGTGTGTGTGTGTGTGTGTGTGTGTGTGTGTGTGTGTGTGTGTGTGTGTGTGTGTGTGTGTGTGTGTGTGTGTGTGTGTGTGTACCTGCATGCTGCTGAACAGCATACAGATGGCGGTGTGCGTGTGTGTGTGTGTGTGTACCTGCATGCTGCTGAAGAGTGTGCAGATGGCGCTCTCCTCCTCGTCCACGTTGGCCCTCACCTCCCCTATCATGGCCTTCAGCAGCACGATGGCCTCACGCGCTGACGTCTGCAGCTCCTTCACTGCCTGCCAAACACACGCACGCACACATAGACACACACACGCATGCACACACGCACACATCCACGTACACACACACACACACACAATAATAGGATACTTAATTTACATATTGCATTTTGGCTGCAGCCTCTTTACTGCCTGCCGCACAAACACACACACACACACACACACACACACACACACACACACACACACACACACACACACACACACACACACACACACACACACACACACACACACACACACACACACACACACACACACACACACACACACACACACAGGGACGCACGCACACACGCATGCACACACACATTAATATGATTCATACTTAATTTACATATTGCATTTTGGCCTCTTTGCAGCCCCTTAGCTGCCTGATTGAATGCCTACACAATTCTTATAATAAAAAATATTCTTAAAATGAATAATGGGCCACTTAAAGTATAAGGGCCTCTGCACATTAGCACTGTTTTGGGAATATTCGATTCCACTGTATTCTTTTTCGACTTTATTTGATAGGACCGTGTGAGAGGTGGACAGGAAGCGAATGGGGAGAGAGACGAGGAGGGGTCGACAAAGGACCCGGGCCGGGAATCAAACCAGGGTCAGCCGAATGGCAGGCAAGTGCCCTACTGGTTGGCCACGTTAGGGCCTCGATTCCAATGTTTTCAATACAACTCCGCATACCAGCTCTGATGTCCCCGGATGCCGGCTGCCAGTTACAGACGAGTTTTATTTTGTCGGAGCCACCAGGCCATTGATCTGCTTTAATGCTCTGCTGTAATGAAATTGTATACAAACCCCAACTCCGGTGAAGTTGGGACGTTTGGTAAACTGTGAATAAAATCAAAATGCTATCATTTTCAAAACATTCAAACCGTTAATTAGATGGAGAATAGTGAAAAGACAACATATCAAGTGTTAAAACAGAGAAACAATATTGTTTTGAGGGACATATGTACTCATTTCTAATTTGATAGATGCTGAATGATATGAATGGGTTTTAATCAGCATGAAAAGCCGCTCAGGCATTGAATCTTCAATTACTGCCATATAGTGAGGACAAATTGCATTCTCTACTATGTTTTAACAGTTTAACTCCATCATAAGGACCAGCAGGTGATAAAATGGTGGGCTTTTGGTCACGACCTGTCACACTGTAAGCACTACAGAAAGGAAACCATTGCAAAACATGACAAGGAATACACCCTCCACTTAAGCTGGTGAAATCATGCCCAAGATAGGAATTAACACTGTATATAAAATCATCTCATTGGTTAATGTATTTAACTGTTAAGTGTTGTTTTTTGTTTTGTTTTTAGTCTTCCTTGGCATTTGCTGCCTTTTATTGTCCCCGTCCCAACTCTTTTGAGACGTGTTGTTTTTACATATTCATGAATATCCCCAAAACAATAATTTTGGTCAGTTTTGATGGCTGATATGTTTTCTTTGTGCCGTTCTCCATCTAATGTTTGTTATTATTCACAATTCACCTTGTGTCCCAACTTCTATGGAGTTGGGGTTTGTACATACATCGGTGCCAGTGTGAGGGGGGTAACCAAACTTGTTGGAACCAATAGCGCTCTGCAGTGCTGCTGTCGGAGCCGGTGTGGGGAGGCCCTACTCTTTAATAGCACCGGTATAACACTATAGGGCCTAAGTCTACTTATAGCATACTTGTAGTACTAGACTACACTATAAGACTTGTATATTCCATATAAATAATTTTGTAAATACACATACATAAATCAGTTTAATTTATTTCTTTTTTGATTTACAATACATTATATTTAGCAGACATGTTTATCCAAAACAGTTTACAAAAGAGGACATAATCAGCAACATACAATTAGGACATAATCAGCGACATAAAATTATACTGTATGTGTATACAGGCATGACTAGTCTAGTGTAGATGAGTAGGGTGAATTTTGTTATGAAGGGGAAATCGTCTTGGAAGAGAACAGTCTTCATCTCTTGAAGGTTTAGAAAGATGAACCTATTGTGCAGCTGTTATAGCCTGGTTCCTACCAGACCTGTGTGTGTGTGTGTGTGTGTGTGTGTGTGTGTGTGTGTGTGTGTGTGTGTGTGTGTGTGTGTGTGTGTGTGTGTGTGTGTGTGTGTGTGTGTGTCTGTGTGTCTGTGTGTGTGTAGCTCTGGAGCC
Source organism: Engraulis encrasicolus (assembly GCF_034702125.1). Taxonomy (NCBI): domain Eukaryota; kingdom Metazoa; phylum Chordata; class Actinopteri; order Clupeiformes; family Engraulidae; genus Engraulis; species Engraulis encrasicolus. The sequence continues at coordinate 24,431,679 of NC_085866.1, read as the reverse complement.
CCCTGGTGGCGCTCAACACACACGGAGGTCTGGGAGCATTTCTCCACTCAAAAAATAATCGGAGCATTTATTGCTTCAATATCAATGGCAGCTCGCATTGAGGAGTCACAGGACATATTATAGATTATATTGATGCTTTAGAGATCAACAGAAAACGTTTTTGAAAGAATTTGCTGATATTGAAGCAATAAATGCTCCGATCATTTTTTGAGTGGAGAAATGGAATCCTGCTACATGCTCCCAGACCTAGTAGTGGTGGTCACGAAGCTACGTGGAACTACAGGTCGGGCAAGAGCCAGGCAACAGCTGTTACACACCGGGACTCATTAGTGTGAGGGCTACACAGACCCCGCTATGATTAATACAACATTTAAATATTGCATTTTCAATTCACTGCCTGTTCAGCACAGAGTCTCATTATTAGTATGTAGTGATTGTGCGTGCAGGGGGTACACACACCCTATACGTATGCTTAATAGAACATAGCCTGAAGTGTGACTAATACTGGCTATAAATGTGACCGTTGTAAAACTGCATGCAGTATATTGTATATTTATCTTGCTGCATGTTTCATTCATTAATGCGTGTGTAAGAGATTGTGCAATGGGTACACTACATGCCCCATTGTGAGGGCTTTAGTGGAATATTAAGTAGGACTACGTAATGGTGGACATGAAAATATGGATATGAAAATGCTGGACATACTATATGACATGTGACCCTTTTGGAACTACGGTATATACTACATGCAATATTGCAAATTTATCTCACTGCCAGTTCAACACAGGTTTTCATGAATACGTATAAGGAAAGGTTAGAAGTTTAAAAAAAATCTTCAAGGTGGCATGGCATGGATGGTCATTTCCATTTTTTTAAAGGAACAGTCCACCCATTTTTGATTTTCACACATTAGCAGTATTTCCAAGCATTCTTCATGAATGTGCGTATCATTTTCTTCTCTGTGTTTTCACTACTTACATTTATTGGGTCAGAATCATCATAGCTTAGCTAATCAATCACTGGAAGTAAATGGGAACATTAGCATCAAACCAAAAGTGATCACAGAACGGGATTAAATAGGCTTTGCACTTTGGTGAATTTGACATTAATTTTAAAGCAGTTTATAAGTACATTTGAGAATGTTTTGTTTGTTCCCACTGACTTGCATTGCTATGCTTAATGTGGCTATACTGTTAAACTCGGCAATGCAAACACATAGACACAAACATGATATGAATATGAATAATGCTTGGAAATACTGCACATTTCCTTTAAACATCACTTCCCATAAAAAGCTTAATAACAAAATGTCTTTAAATGAGCCTCACATACGATATACTAGGATTGTGTTAGCAATTGAAAAACTGCATGCAATGATATGACAACTATTTCATATTCATGTTGCATTTCCGCATGTGTACTGTGTAGTCAGTCTTTGTAAACAGCCTTTGAACATGTTCTTTGTGAAGAAAATAGCTGACGACATACATTCATTCAGAGACAGAACTAGGGTGTGAAAAGGGGTTGTGAAAAGCTCATTTCACCACTCACTAGGACGGCTTGGTCCAATTTTTCACAGCCTTGCATATATGCTGTCTCAATATCAATGCAGTGTGCTCTGCTCTCCCTGGGGAAAGAGAAACAGAAAAAAAACACACACATACACACAGATACACACAGATACACACAGATACACACACACACACCCACCCACACACACACACACACACACACACACACACACACACACACACACACACACAAAAGAAAGTGAGAGAAATATAAAGATGCATGTATTCACGCATGCATGCATGCGCGCGCACACACACACACACACACACACACACACACACACACACACACACACACACACACACACACACACACACACACACACACACACACACACACACACACACACACACACACACACACACACACACACACACACACAGAGGAAAGAAAGTGAGAGAAACATAAAGATGCATGCTCTCACGCCCACACACACACACATACAGAGGAAAGAAAGTGAGAGAAACATAAAGACGCATGCGCACTCTCTCTCTCTCTCACACACACACACACACACACACACACACACACACACACACACACACACACACACACACACACACACACACACACACACACACACACACACACACACACACACACACACACACACAGTGTTTGAAGTGATGTGATATCTGCTCTGTGCAGTTTGTGCTTACACTTGCATGTCTCTGAAACAGTTGATGCACAGCATGGACTTCTTCTCTGTGGAGAACATGATGTAGAACTCCTCATGGAGGGCTGTAGAGGGGCAACAAGGCACAGAGGGAGGTGGCGCTCTGAGAAACACTACTGTAGAAATGTACAGGATCCAAGATCCGTTTCCGGATCCGGCAGGATAATAGGGTTTTTCAGACTATCCGGATCCGGCAGGATCTTAAGCAGTGGATCCGGTATCCGGCAGTTACCTAAAAATCAGGATCTGGGGCATCTCTACTTTTTATGTAGCCTAGGCTTTTCAGTCAGTCTTTCACAACCCCAATCGCTGCATGGATTGAAAGTCCTTTGGAAGCGGCCGTTGAAGGCAGTGTGGCAGTAAGCCAATGAGTCTTAAAAATAATTTGAGCCAACCAGGGGCGGTTTTAGGAAATCTGAGGCCCTGGGCAAAGAACAATTTTGAGGCCCCATTTAAATTATTAATTAATAATCGATGGTGTATAAAATGCAGGCAGTGGCGTAACAACGGAAACATGGGCCCAGAAGCAAGATTATCTAGGTGGGCCCCATCGAGCTGCGGCCAAGGGCCCCGAAAGCTTAAATTGCCACCGCATGATAAATCCATGCATGAATATCAATTGACGACGGGCAATTGCCCGACCTTGCCCAATGATAGAGCCGCCCCTGGAGCCAACGTAATTAAAAGGGCCCACGTGTGTGAGTTGGCTATGTGTTTCAACCCTTTCGTAGGATCCGGTATCCGGTTCTGGATCCGGCAGGATCTTAAGCAGTGGATCCGGTATCCAGCAGGATCCTAAAAATCAGGATAACACACTGACTGACAGTAGGGGAGCAAATCACAGCCTCCATGACGATACGATTCAATATTGATATCTTATTATTTGATTCGATGCGATGCGATTCGTTTTTTTTTTTGATACTTAAGAATGCCCCATGATACGATACAATACGATTCGATTCGACTTTTTTTCCAATTGCTTGTCTACTTTTATGTTATGGAGTTAAGGCATTTGGCAGGGGCCAGGGATTTGATTATTTTCGATACTTAAGAATGCCCCACGATACGATGTGATTCAATTCAATCGTCAGATTATATCGCAATATATCGATACATTTCGATTATTATTTACTAGAGATGCACCGGATCTGGTTCCGGTTCCGGATCCGGATCTGGCAGGATAATAGGGTTTTTCACAGGATCCGGGTCCGGCAGGATCTTAAGCAGAGGATCCGGTATCCGGCATGTTACCAAATAATCAGGGTCTGGTGCATCTCTAGCCTAGGCTTTTCAGTCAGTCTTTCACAACCCCAATCACCGCATGGAGTGAAAGCCCTTTGGAAGCGGCCATTGCAGGCAGTGTGGCAGTAAACCAATGAGTCTAGAAAATAGTTTTTAGCCAACGTAATAAAAAGGGCCCATGTGTGCGAGTAGACTATATGTTTCAACCCTTTTGTAGGGTCCGGTATCCGGTTCCGGATCCGGCAGGATCTTAAGCAATCGATCTGGTATCCGGCAGGATCCAAAAAATCAGGAACCGGTGCATCTCCATTATTTACACCCCTAACTGACAGTGGTGTCAACAATAATTGATTCAGCAATGCATCATGATGAAGGGCACAGATAATTCAATAATCGATTCGGCAAATGCCATAATCGATGCAGAATATTTTTTCAAGTAAATGCAAATGAACTAAATTTGAACTAAATTTAATTAAAACACTTCAAATTGCAGGACTGGGACACACAAGCCAATAAAATATTGTTCAGCATCTGACTGCTTGCATTGCCTCATGACTCATGAAAAATGTGTCTTGCTTTCAGTAGAAATGTAATGCCTGCATCATAGAATTGGACTGAATCTATTCTAATCGAACCGCTACCTCCCGAATCGTAATTGAATCGCAAGGGCCGTGCCAATGCACACCACTATTGACTGACAACCATCAAAACATACAATGAGCTTATTGTACTGCAATGAGTGAAATGTGGAATCATTTTCTGCCACTGTGAGATCACATAAAAACTTGTAACAGGGTTCCCACTCTTCAGCTATAAAATTCCATGATTTTCCAAGACTGTCCAGACCCAAAAAACTGAATTTCCATGACAACTTCCATAAAAAGAAATGACATTTAATAGTTTTTAAAAGTGTGAAAATTGAAGATTATCTTAATGCCTAGAGCTGACACCCAGCCACCGTTAGACTTTAGTGGGCCCATTATAGAATGTTGCACATTAAAGCACGAAACCAAGCCATCTCTGGCGAAGCGTTACAGTATTACCAGTAAGAAACAATGTTATACACCATGTAGAAAATGTTTTGCTTTTACACAACTGTTAAGAAAACATTCAGTCCATGATATTCCAGAAATTCCATGACCCGTAGGAACTCTCATTCAACTTTTGGATCAGGTTTGGTCAGCACCTATATCTATTGTCCTAGCGTCTCTATAAGAGGGTATGTCCGTCCGCAGATCGGTCTGTCAGTCTGTCCGTCGGTCTGAAACGCTTTCTCTAAATTGTCATTCTCTCCTATGTCCACAAAGTAACAGTGCATAGACACATCTTTGTCTGCCTGTCGGACTTGTTCATAACTGCTGCCTACCACATTTTTTGTGGGCGTCTTTGGTGCGCTTGGCCAGGGAGACGATCTCGTGTCGGGAGAACATCTTGGCCTTGTGGGTGCTCTCCTTGCAGTCTCCACACAGGGGCTGGTTACAAGTGTTGCAATAATACATTGCATCCACATCCTGTTGGAAAGCACAAGATACTATAAGACAGACTTGCATGCATGCACGCACACACGACGCACGCACGCACACACACACACACACACACACACACACACACACACACACACACACACACACACACACACACACACACACACACACACACACACACACACACACACACACACACACACACACATTCATGCACACGCACACAGACACACGTGCACACATTCATGGGCACGCACAGACAGACACACACACAGAGTCCCATCTATTCACATATACACAGAAACACACATGCACACATTCATGCATGCATGTGCACATGCACAAGCACACAGACACAGACAAAGACACACAACAGACACACACAGAGACACAGACACAGACACAGACACAGACACACACACACACACACACACACACACACACACACACACACACACACACACACACACACACACACACACACACAGGGAGTCTCGTCTATTCACAAGCTGTAAGAAGGAGATAGAGGGCTTTGAGGTAGAGAGAGAGAGCAGCTGGACTGGCTAGACATCTGTGGGGCAAATCCATTGAAATAAAACAATTTGGGGGGCCCCATCAGGGGCGGTTTTAGGAAATCTGAGGCCCTGGGTAAAGAACAATTTTGAGGCCCCATTTAAATTATTAATTAATAATCGATGGTGTATAAAATGCAGGCAGTGGCGTAACAACGGAAACATGGGCCCAGAAGCAAGATTATCTAGGTGGGCCCCATCGAGCTGCGGCCAAGGGCCCCGAAAGCTTAAATTGCCACCGCATGATAAATCCATGCATGAATATCAATTGACGACGGGGCCCCTGACTGGACGGGGCCCCGGGCAATTGCCCGACCTTGCCCAATGATAAAACCGCCCCTGGGCCCCATCTAGCCCCTTTTGTCTTCTGTGGCCTCCCGTGAAACGCTGGCCCCCCTGAATAGTCTTAATCCATACAAGACGAGAAAGAAAGAAATCTATACTGTGCAGTACATCATTGGGTGATCATCTATGAAGAAAATGAAAAATCAAACACTTTTAAAGTATGTGCCATACTGTATGAGTAAGTATATACAGTATGCCCACTCCATCTACAATGTTTATCATACAGTGCTGCAATATCAGGGGCTACTTACAGTATTAAAGTGGGGTTGGGGAGCTGTTCATTTATTTATTCTTTGGGAGATGTGTGTGTGTGTGTGTGTGTGTGGGGGGGGGGGTATTTTGGCACCTTTGTAGCGCTTTGTTGCACTTTAAATGGGATAGGGGGTGGGGTCACATGCACTTTACTTGGAAATCTGCTGTTACTACTGCTAAGTGTTGCACTCCAAACACAATTTCATTGTCTTTTTTTGCCAATCACAATACACTCTTGAATCTTGAATGCACTCTATATGTATGCCTTTCTCATATACAGTACAGTATGAGTAAAATAGGATATTAGCCACTATAGTACTGTATGTATGTATGTGGCCCGTATGAATCTTTTGTTAGCTTCGATCTTTCTTTTTACATAGGAAACTACCCCCCCACCCCCCCCCCCCACCACCACACCACCACCACCACCACACCCAGGGCTGAGCCCCTGGGACTACCTGCTTCTTGCACTCCAAGTCACAGTTTGCGCACTGCACGGTCTCCTCGCTAGTAGAGTTATCCACCAGGAACTTCAGGAGACGGTCCTCTTGGGGGAGAGCACTGATGCCTTTAACAACAGTCTGGTGTCTGCAGGCAGTACACACACAGGAACAGACACACGCACGCATGCACGCACACTCATAGGCACGGGCACACACACACACACACACACACACACACACACACACACACACACACACACACACACACACACACACACACACACACACACACACACACACACACACACACACAGACAAACAGACACGCAAGAATGCACACAGGCACGCACACACAGATCCAATGTGAACACACACACACACACACATGAATAGTTCTATATTTGCATTCACATGTTTATACAGTTTTTTTGTTGAGGCATCAGATCAGTGGATGGATGTGTGTGCCAGTGCAACCCCCTGATAAATGTGTCCACTCGGATTTCAAAGGTTCACGCTGACATGCCCACTGTCTTATCTAGCTTTCATTGCAGCAATGCCACAAATAGCTATGCCTTGAATTCCTAGATAGGGGATAACCGAGGCCAAGGTGACCACATGAAAATAGTAACATAAGGTAGGGTTTTGTTAACCTGTAGCGAATCGGAATACTTTCTTTGTGGTTAATAAACAAGACAAAGGAATCCAAAGAGCAAAGGCATGAAGTCAGAGTTTTTCTTTCCCTAAATAATTATATCAAACTGTAGCCTACTGTTGGTGATGTGTATGAAAAACGCTCAAAGAAGATAGATGTCACTGATATCTTGTGTTTTGTAGATCAGCAGCAAAGTGAACATACAATGTTTTGTCTTTCATTAATGTGCATCATGTTCTTCAGTTTTGTCTTTCATCAATGTATAGAAAGAGCACCATATCACAATAGTTGTGTCTAATTTACATATTGGTCCATTTTATGACACATCATAATCAACACAAATGTGCCTTGTTGGGTGATTTCATATAAGTACAAGGTAAAATGCTACCATGACTATAATAAGTAATAATTATCTTTCTGTTTACTTTAAGGATGAGTACTTGTTTGTCAGTGTTACTGCATGCTAAAGACCATAAGACACTATAGTATAATGTTGACTATAGACAATGTACCACACATAATGAGCATTAGAAATTAGCTACATTAGACATTTGTGATTTCCATGATATGCAGTGAGTGTAGCACTGCCTAGTATAGTAGGTTCTATGGCATTTTCTATGTCAAGTCATAAGCCACTTTTGCACAAGGAATACAAGCAATATACATGTAAACAGCAGAAGCACCTTTTAAAAGGTGATCTGGCGATATGGTAAACCAGGGGTGGGGAACTTATGTCTCGAGGGCCGTTAATGGCCCTTGAGGCCGTTTTATCCGGCCCCCAATATAATTTTAATGTTATGCAAAGGAAACTTAGAAAATACATTTGCAATACAGTTAAGTTATATTCAGGGGACCTAGAGACAGTTGGTGTGTTTTAAAGGTGGCTGGCCTCAATATAGGCCTAAAGACCAGGGGGAAATCCTAGTTTGTGTTCATAGTACAGCCCTTGGAGGACTTTCAAGGTCCTTGCAGGAATTTGAAGTGGCCCCTCGAATGAAAAGGGTTTAACATGTCTTGCCACTGGCATTTTTCTTTAAAAAATTAACATGTTTGACCATCTATGAAACCTTACCCATAGAAATAGGCCAAGACAGAAAGAGCTGGCTCAAACCTTTGTCCAATATCAATATCAATATTAATATCTAGATATCGATGTCAATATGTGCATGCCTGCATTCTGTCTTGAGTTCTTCATGGGCGCCACCCTGGCTTTCAGCGAGATCACTGGGGCACAGCATATTAAGGGCAGGCCAACACAGGGCCTGGATTTACACGGCACAGTTGTTTGTCTCTCAGGTAATCCCCACAACACCTGCCACCACCATTCCCTGCCCCATGCCTCTTCCTCCTGGCTGCCAGGCAGACAGACAATGCCCACTGGGCATAACACACAACATCGCTCTATGAATAGTCTTTGTCAAATGTTAAAAGTACACAAAATTTCAAAATGCGATCATACACACCCTTGCAGAGGTGTGTAAAGTAAAAGTAGACGTTTTCTTCCATTGTGTCTACCTCACCAGATGCAGTGGAATAACTGGTGTAGAAACTACATATAAGATCATGTACAAGTGTTGTAATAACATCAGAGAACTTCTACTTCTACGTTACACACCTCTGATCCATTTTTTTTTTCAGAAGCACCACAAGGATAACCAAAAACACAGGAATTACTTTTTCTGTTAGTGGGTTCTGTTCTGCTGTTTTGGTTTGTTGTGGTGGACAACAAATGTCTCCTGTCCTTCTGAAGTCAGTGTGTTCCTTTCTAATGTGCACTTTTTACATAGCTGCCCCCTCTATCCAGGGCCACTGACAGCATTTGCCAGGCCCGGGACAAAGTCATCTGAAAGGGCCCCCCTGGCAATACATACAATGTAATGAGGACCAAATTATTGGCCCCCTCTCTCCCTAGGCCCGGGACAACATACCCGTATGTTCCCCCCTGTCGGCGGCCGGCCCTGCCTCTATCACACAAATGCCATGCACTAAGGAATGCTTACCCACCCACACAGGGGGCATGTTAGCCGACCGTCCTGGGCTCTGCCCCGCAGGCAGCTAGCGCAGAAGGTATGGTAGCAATCCAGCAGGCAAGGGTGCTCATACTGTCCGTGACACAAGTGGCACACCAGCGGGTGGCAGTTGGCACTGTCTGGGTCGTAGAGATGATCCAAAGGGGAGAAGATCCCACCAGACATCTGGAATAGCAGGGAGGTTCCTCCCCAGCCCAGTCAGTCGGACCAGCGAGGACTTCTGTTCTAAAGAGGGTTTTTTTTTCAGAGGAGAGAGCTACGTATCAGATTTTTTAAATACTGCTTCATGGTCGGCTTTATTGTCTGGGAAAATACAGAACAGGCTGCCTACTTAACCTTTGTCTGAATTGCTAAAAACACAACAATCTATGGCTCTGAACAAGTCGGTGGTCTTTACCATTCACTTAAACGTTCAAAGGAGTCATTTACCACAAAACAAGACATTACATTACAACTATCAGACTTTGTATCTAACAATCTGACGGTTAAAGCAACCCAGCTATAAGAACGAAAGTTTAGTTCTTACATTATGTTGCCTTGTTCGCTCCCTGTTCAGTCAGTCTGTCTATTCACATGACATGAGTGACAAGCAAAGATTGCAAGACGCACACAGAGGGGGGGACTGCTGACTACGTCACAGGTGACATGGCTTTGTACTGGTCCCCCAGTGTGGCGGAGAGAGAGAGAGAGAGAGAGAGAGAGATGTTGTGTTGATGGTACAGTGAATAGTTCCTGGTGACAATAGGGAAACCAGATACCGCCCATCTGTCAACAAGTGACTAAAATATCTGGATCTCAATCCCTGAGCGCTTTTCATAGGCCACACAGCGCTCTTTATAGGAGCATTGGTGATTTTTGGACCCCTGTGTAACATCTCACAAGGCTGTTGTGGAACTTACATAACAGCTGTCAGATTTTCACAGGTCTTGTCACCACTCCTCTCTCACCCTGGCCTGAAGGACAACACATGTTGTACTGGTATTACCATATTGAATCAAAAGCAAACATTATTAACATAACACCATGGCAATGTTTATAACTGTTGCCAGTTGGCTGTACACTGGGGTTATGTTGTTACTTTGTAACACCAGACACACAGAGTTATGATAGAATGGATCAATCGATGATAACGGTATTTGACTGAGCAGACTGTTATTTGGCGCGTGCGCACCACCTTTTCTTCCTTTCTGCAAAATCTTCGCCATGGCTCCGGTGGTGCGTACAAATCATGTGGTTCAAGTCAAGCATATTGTCAACATTTACGGCGTTTCAGAGGCCGATTAAGCATTGGTGTCTGATTTTAAACTCTGGTCAATTCATCGAGAGTTGAAATCACTATCACCAACCCCACAAATTGAGTTATAAGCCCAGAAAATACCGAGGCCTCGTAGCTAACTCATGTATGCTAGCTAGCTGCCTAGCCATGATGTCAGTTTACTGTCCCGCTGCATTTAATCTCGTTACTGATTTGCACGACTGATATGTCTGGCTACAGTAAATTCAGAGTTACATTTTAATGGGTCAAAACATTACATTTCCCGCCTTACCCATACGTGGCAAAGTGCAGAACATTCGTCTCGAGTGAGGGCTGTTCAACAACATGGTGCTGTAGTTGGACATGACGTGTAGTAATCGTATTGCAGGTGACAGTGAATTAATTGTTATTTTGTTTCCGAACGCAGAAACTCAAAAAGCAGCCAGCCAAAGGCGGCAAGAAGAAGAAGCAGGTCCTGAAGTTCACCCTGGACTGCACCCATCCCGTGGAGGATGGCATCATGGATGCTGCCAACTTCGTAAGTGACAGACTATCAACACATTGTTGGAGTTTTGGTTTACTATGTAGCCAATTACGGACGTCAACTTCGCTTCAAATGATTGTGTCATGGGAAGTTCAGCTCCTTCCACCTCCTTCTTCTATAGTAATTGATAGCCCACGTATTCATAAAAAAATGAAATGTGGAAGTTAATCTAAAAGCCTAATCCCTTAAAAAATGAACAAAATTATGTTGCCCTCCAGTGCAGTCAAACCATGGATGATAAAAGAGCAGTCATAAAAACAAAATTTGATGATGATTGGGGAAAATTATGTAATTCTTGTCAGTGATGTTTGTTCTTTCCCCTCACATAATGTGCTCACATTTTCTGATGCCCCTCCAAACAGGAGCAGTTCCTGCAGGAACGCATCAAGGTGAACGGCAAGGCTGGAAACCTTGGGGGTGGCGTGGTGAGCATTGAAAGGAGCAAAAGCAAGATCACAGTGTCTTCTGAGGTGCCCTTCTCCAAGAGGTATGTCATAGAATTTAAAATGTTCAAGCATCTCACCATGTATTTTGTCACTCTTTAAAGAGGGTTGGGAAAAAAATATTATTCATTCTGTGATTGTGAACCATGCAGTCGGGTGTGTTGTTGGAATGAATTGTGAGATTCCTGTCTGGGTTTTGGTCGTCATCCAATATAGAAAATGCTTTTTATGCCATACTTTGTTTTTCCAAGCGTACCCCACCTGTAAAAAGTCTTGGAATGACTGCAGGATTTTAGATGTGGCTATTATTTTGCAGATTTTAGATGTGGTTTAGATTTGGCTATTTATTTTATTAGAGGTATTCGCTCTGCGTTGGATGTCTGGAAGTCTGAAGCTGTGGTGGACGGTGCTCATTTTACTCCCTGTCAAGTTATATGTTATTTACTATGAAAAGAGTTGACCCATTTGTAGAGGTGTGGGATATGCATGAACTTCCGTGCTTACCTAGACTCACAGGACACCAGATGGCAGAATGTAATGTGGAAATGAAAGGAATTGTTCATGAAACAATTGTTCATGCCCTGATGAAGGCCAATATGGCCGCAACGCCATATTTAACCATGTTAAATTAAAGCCTTTTTTGGACTTAAACTTCATCCGTTACAGATGAGCACCTGAGTAATATTGTTTGCAAAGTCTCCTGAGCGCTTCAAGCCCTTTAGTGTCTGTTCATGAAACATATTTTAGCTCGGTATGCCGTTACCATTGGAAAGGAAGTCCACTGATACCAACTTCAGTGCTCTCGCAGTGACCCAGTGACATATGGAGATATGGAATGTATTGTAGCTTGAAGCATGTCATTTGTTTGTTGGCGTTACAGCCCCTTGATGATCTCTAGAGGATGTTTGGTTGTTAGCGAATCATGAATGCTATATGTGAATGCTGTGGTATTAAGGGTGTAGATGCAAATAAGTGGAGGTTGTTAGAGGAAGTATCATTGGGCACCTTTCAAATGTCTACTGTACCACAGCAGACCATTGATTCCAATGGTGAATGGGTAGTGTGTTGATTCATATTGGTTACAGATTTCTTCTTGATCAGCAAGAACTGAAAATAAGCTGATTGAATGAAGCTGACATTATTGTGAAATGCAATGTCGCATCACAGGCAGAATGGGCAAGCCCAGGTTGAAAGACTGATCTATCCTATCCTGCAGTCAATTGGTGCTGGCAGATCTTATAACTAAACAAACAGACTGTGGCACTCCCTGTTGTAGCTTATTCCCTTACCAAGGGGTAGGAGGGGTGACTAACAAGTGCACACTGTGCTTTCTAACTGAAGACATGTCATCATGCTGGACTTGCAGTCGTGACAGTCCTATGACAAGCGATGTGTGCAGATATGTGCAGAGTTGAGTTTAAAACCACAGTGGCAGTGAAGTGAGGAAGCCCCTGAAATGGATTATTCGGACAACCAACTTCTGTCTAACCAAAGGTCATCCACAATCATTTCCTGGGTTTTGTAGTGGATGTCTGAAGTGTAAGGTAATGGGCAAAAAGCAGTCTTGAATTCAATTGTAACTGAGGGCGGGAATGCTTGAAATCTGTTCTACAAGGACCCATCATTTTGTTCTAGACGCCATGCTTCTGCATGTTGTTTAGGTAATGGTTTGCTTATTCCTCTTAGAAATAGTGCTCACAGTTAAAAGCTGCAGTTCAGTTAAAGTAGAAAGGTCTTAGCAGTGTTCTATAGGAGGTAGAACGAAATGTTTAAAAATCTCAAACGGCCACCGAGCGTACCTTATTATCCAGTTGAAGTTCCCGGGAATTTATTTTAAATTGAGAACTACAATCTAAATCCAACCCTATCCATTTCGTGGGTGTGCTGTGCATCTTTGCATCGGAGCATCAGGTCATAGTCATACAGTCGATGTTCATGGCAATCGCACAGACAATCGTGCAAATTTACCTGATTACAAACTGAACCAGCATGAAGTTTTGCATCAGCCCCAGACAACTTGAGCGGCAAAACAACAAGGAGAAGCTCATATTTCATTTTTTACGCTGCACACGCTCCTTTTAAAACATGCCCTGTGTGAGGGGATTTTGGCCTCGCGCAGGGACTGTTAAATGGAAAAGCATGGTGTACTGTCTGACCTGTCACTGCCGCCCCGTTGACTGTCAGGATTTGGCCTGTTGAAACTTTTCCAACTTTTGTCTTAAAATCAGGCAAGTTTGCCGTTTTTTTTGTAGCTAACAGGTATGCTGTTCTTGCAAACACTTTTAAAACAAGTAAGGTCGCCAAATTCCGCCCACTTCACTGATCACTTCACTGTGAACGTGATAATGTCACTATTTCAAATACTATTTGATTATGCTATCGTATATTTTTGGATAGCGGCAACTGTGTAGATGAGGTAATGAGCAATATTAGCTAACATTGGTGGCCCTTTCTATCGTAATTTGGAGATAACGTCCAGCATGTCCAAAATCTAGTTTCAGCACAATTCGCCGGCGAAAGGCTCCCAATTCCGCCCGCTTGATTTCAGGTCACGTCGGTATTTCCGTTAGCCTACTGTTATTCCTTCATGCTGTTTTGCTTATTTCGTTCACACTTGTAGTCCTAAAGCGAAACAGGGAAGCAGCCAGGGCGAGTTTTTAGCCAGAATGTCGTTGTGAAATTAAAGTTCCACCTTCATGCTGCCGTTACGACACCCTTCATTACAATGCTGTTTATGGCCGTTTGACTCAGTTTTAAATGTCATCACCGTTTCAAATTGTATGCATACAAACTCCGTATCATGTCGATATCCATTCCTGACTTAAACAGTGGATACATAATTAACTATCATCACTTATAAGTAGGCGGGCGGATTTGGGGAACGGGCGGAGGCGACTTGGCTATAGCTTGTTACGCACGCAGTGAAGCACTGGGCGCGCTCTGTTTCAAGTTCTTTGCATGGTCCGTAATTATAGGCTACCAAACGGGAAAAAAATATCCACATAGAAGAAATCAAGTCTTCAGTTTCAATAATCCACGTTACTGCGTTCCGTGGCACAAAGAAAGTCTCTCGCGGCCAAAAGTGACTGAGCTCACCTGATGCTTCTGATATGAGTTTACATTTTATTGACATGAAATTTAAACTTTGCAATGATTCACGGTGTAATCCAAAAAGTCAGAGAATGCGCGCACCCACCACTAAAGGGAAAAGGTCCCCAACACTGTTTGATGATTCATGGTGGAGTGAACAGTGTTGCCGACTTTTACTTTCCTCATACGCCGATGTAACCATCTGCGTGAGAATGATGGAATGCTTCGTTTGCACACCTCTTGCTGTTTCTTGGCTCGCAGTGGCTGTGTCGAAGACAAAGTTTGAATTCTTTGCCGTCTACAAACGCTAGAAATAGGCTGATCTTCTCGGTAAACCTACACAAATTGAAGATGGGCTGATGGTAGATTCTCTCGTAACAGCGTTAGTATCCAGATGATTTGACGACCTGTTTAAAAGGGGGTTGTAGCCTGCCAGCAGTCTCTGCAAGCCCGAATGATCACAATTAATGTTACCAGATTTTTTGCCAGAAGCGACTGCCGTTCTGACGGCGTTAACGTTCAGGGGTTATAAATGCGAAATGATAACTGACATGATGGACATCTAGGAACCGAAATGTGGAACCGACAGCCAAGGCACGTTTCGATGCCAAGTAGAACCTTAGCCTTTCATTCAATTCCATTAAGGAACCGAATTTCGGTACCCAGTCCTATATAGGAGGTAGTGAATGTATAGAGACAATGCAAGATTTCCGCTTGAAGAGGAGGGAGAGAGATACGAGTGCTTAAAGACAAAGATGCCAAGGAGAGGAAAGAGGGCAAAAGGGTTCGTGCAGAAAGTGAGGAAAGGTGCCCATTGAAAGGGAGAGGGGAGCGCCTTTTGTAGCCCCATGCCAAAGACGGGTGCACTCCATACCTGTCAATCATCCCTGAATTCACGATTCATTTGTTTGTTATCTCTCTGTCACATTATCTCTCTGTCACATTATCTCTCACATTATCTCTCTGTCACATTCCCTGTCTTCCCGATTTGGCATTTTCCCTCAAAATAACCAGATTTTTCACATTATAAAAAACACTGTAGGTCCTGAAAAGATACCCACGCCCCTGTCAGTTAGCCCGACGAGCCACACCCCCTCTATGTAGAGAGGCTGGGAGAGTCTTGCTTATCAATCTACCTGCCAGTAGATTTTATGCAAGGTGCCACCAGGAATTCAAGTTCCTTGAAAATTCGAGCTGGCACCCTCAAGCTCCGTAGGCGTTTGTGTGCCCATTCTTTGCCTCGCAGAAACCGTCAGTTCATACAACGCTGTTCATATGGTACACACCAGCCTTGGAATAGCGAATGGTGCGATTAACCCCATCATAACCTGCACTAGTTTGAAGTTTTGCATGAGCCCCAGACAACTGTAGAGACAAAATAACAAGGAGGAACTCATTGTTTCTCACACTGTACATGCTCCTTTTAAAATGTGTGCTGTGGGGGGGATTTTGGACAGGGCTGGCCTCGCACGCGGATTGTTGTGAAAAGTAGAATGCACCGTCCGATCTGTCACTGTCATCCTGTTGACTCAGGATTTCGCCTATTGAAAATTCCAGATTTTTGCCTTAAAATATTGGAATTGACGGATGTCCTGTGTACAGACAGGGAACACCTACCTAATATGGGCAAATGGGGGTCATCATGCATTCTATAAATACACTACACAGCTGACGGTTCCCAAGTGAGGGGTTCTCTCTAATATCCTAATTCCCATCCTCCCTTGCTCACTTGCCTCCCTCTAGCCTCATGATGACCTTACAGAAGTGTATTTCAATATCTTGCAAAAATGCAGCTCTTATATAATTTCCTCATTTGCAATCGGGATGGTGAATGAAGAATAGTCCCCCAAATAGACACAGAAAATTTGTTGTGGCTAAGCTGGCAGCAGGGGAAACTTAATTGTTTTGTCCACTGAGACGGGGTGTCAGCGAAACGTGAGGCCACAAGCGCAGGTCGAGGATGGAAGTCAGAGTTTACTGTGTTGCTGGCCTTGCCATCCCTAAAGCTCCAGTCAATTCATATTTGGCAGCCGTGGCTTAGTAGTTAGAGAGTTGGTCTTTCAATCTAAGGGTTGCAGGTTCGAATCCCCCCTGACCTCTCCCTACATCTCCATCCATGGCTGAAGTGCCCTTGAGCAAGGCACCTGACCCCACATTGCTCCAGGGACTGTAACCAATACTCTGGAAATGAATAACTGTAAGTCGCTTTGAATAAATGAAAGCGTCACCTAAATGCAATGTAATGTAATGTAACTCCCATAGATCCAGGGTTCTTTCCGGTATGCAGACTTGGAATGACTGACGCCCCACCTCCATGGAGAAAACAATAAAGTTTCCCCGCTGTCATCGTAGCCACAACAACTTTTGGGTGGACTACTCTTCAATCACCATCCCCGTTGCATGTGAAAAAAATTACATTAGTATTGCACTTTTTCAAGATATTGAAATACATTTCTGTCGTCAGTGACAAGGGAGGATGGGAGATAGGATATTAAAAAGAACCCCCAGTCTGGTACGCCCATTTAAAATGAGAGGGCGGAGTGTGTGGAGGGGAAATCATGACTCCTCACAGATAAGTAGATTACGGGGTATATGTCACAACCATAGTAGCCATTGGGTAAAATCAGACGGACATTCCAAACTTAAACAGACTTTGTCCCTCCCACCAGTAATTGTTTCTCAATTTGGCTGTTCCAGACCTTCTGTGTGAATGAAATTAGTGTCAGTGTATGGTAAATCCAGGCTACGTTTTTGTATTGTATTAGCAGATTGCCATCACACAAGTAACTGAAAAGCAATATATCACTCAATAAAATATATCAGTGTGTTCAGTGAGTTCACAAACAGCATAGGTGTCGATCCTGGCTTTAGAAAGTGAAAACCCTGCCACAAATTTGATCCAACCATCTCTGCCTTGCCATGAGAACTCAGTCAGGTAGATCAGCTATTTAGTACTAGGAGGAAAATGCGTCAAGGTTTTACTACACATCTGACCAGCACACAGAGAATTTGTTCATGTTTATTTGCAGAAATGCGTGTCAGCAAATGTTAAACCTGGGTCAATGGAATGCAGCTATGACCTAAGAACTGCAAACATATGGACAAATAGGTCCAGATGGACAGTACGCCATTAGCAGACTTGGAACACATTGTGACCTGTACCCTGTAGAACACAGACATGTCTAATGCAGCTTTGACCCAAAATATTGCAGGCATATGAGCAAAAATGTCAGCTTGTTTCAATGACATAGTTGTTGACCAACTCTTATCGGCACAGCACCTGGCAGCTGTTTCAAGTGAAGGGACGTAGGCTACATGCAGTTTACATTGAGAAAGTGGTGTTTGGGTGACAGACAGTTCATCCTTTGGCAGTGGTATGACTGAAATAGACGTGCTGCTTAAACATATTTTCACCTGTATGATACCTCGCTGCAAACAGATGGGTGAAATGCTGCGAAATGTTTTAGTATTCGTGTTTCTGTTGGCAGATAGAAACATGATGACCACGTTTTCCTAAGTGTGGTGTGGTGGTCTAGAAATCACAAGTGGTCTGCTCTACAAGCATTTGAACCAATGTGTAGGGCTTTAACAATATTGTATCGAACTGAGAATGTTTTATAAAGTTGACTTGTTTGAAAAAAGCAAATTAATTCATTTTAAAAAGAGACATTGAAAAAAATCATGGAGTGTATCGAACCGTAAGACAAAGATCGTGATACAAATCGATTTGTGAGTTGAGTTTATCGTTATTGCCCCAATGATGTGATGACACATTTGAATTCTCTCTTGTGACGCAAATACCTGAAGTACCTCACCAAGAAGTACTTGTTAACACATTTGAATTGTCTCTGTTTTTTTATCCACAGATACCTGAAATATCTCACCAAGAAGTATTTGTTAACACATTTGAATTCTCTCTTTTTTTACCACAGATACCTGAAGTATCTCACCAAGAAGTACTTGAAGAAGAACAACCTCAGGGACTGGCTGCGCGTGGTTGCGAACACCAAGGAGAGCTATGAACTCCGCTACTTCCAGATCAATCAGGATGAAGAGGAGGAGGAAGACGAGGATTAAATGGCAGCCCTCCTCCTTTTTTTTGTACATTCAATAAATCATCGTACCCTTACAATAGTTCACATTTAGCTCATCCTGGCTTTTTTTTTTTAAGGGGGGTGCTGGGGAATGTGGGTGGGTTATCTTTTGCTTAAGTTGTCATATCTTATCATTCAGTGAATGTAACAAAAAATAAATAGCCTTTTGGTGTTACCAGTATTAGTTATTTCATACATTAGTGTGTATAATCTCATAAACTAGTTCCTCTTAGACACATTTTGTATGCAGTGACCCCATAACAATGTTTCCACCAAACCCTTTCACAAAGATTTTTTTAGGCTACACCTGTCCATTACAGGGTGGCTAAATTTGGCCAGTGCAAAAGTGAAGTAAGAAGTTGAATTGGCATAGTGTGGGTGGCTACATTTGTTTGTGTTGGTGGAGCACAATCCTTGCCAAGTGACTTAACATGGAGCCGTCAATGTTTTTTTTGTCAGCCACATATTCTCATACGAAGCACAAATTATAACTACAATGTAGTCTGCACAACCTTTTGGACTGATTTTAGACACTTGTCTGTGTAATTCTAGCCAGTACATTTTTGTTTTACAAACTACTTGCCTAAGGTTTTGGAAGCACAGCAACTTTATCGCTGCATTATATAGATTCAGTCTGAAAATGGGGAATCATAACCTTGTAGCATACAGCGAGCGAGTGATCTGTCCTTGGAATGTCGGCATCTCACTGTAGTGGTCCATTATCTTACTGAGAGTGATAAAGTTCGCAATTGTCTGAATTGTCACCCACATAACCGCTGGAGTGTAAACATTTGGACAACGGAGTTCACAATTGGTATCAGGCAAATACAGTGCAGCTCTCAAACAGATTTATGCAGGGGTCAAAATGTTGGGACGGCCTGCTTGAGCTCCGGGGGGACTTGCATAAGAAAAACCTGATAGCTGACAACTACACACCAAACTCGTGTTCAGTGAATAGAATGCAAAAAAAGCAGTTTATGAAACGGTCAGCAGGTTTCTCATACCACAAATGTTTGTTTTTCCAGCCCTTCATTATTATTTGGGATCAGCTTCAGTCTGTCCCAAAACTAACACTGGTTTTCAGAAGAACTAACACAAAGATATTTTTAACTCACAAAATCACAGCTTTTTTACCAATTTACATTAATCTTTATTCAACATTTTCATGAAAAACAAGATGTTTTACAAATTGTAAAAGGATTGGATGTACTGTATTAACCCGAGGACATACACAGCTGATAAACAAATGAGTAACAATTTGTTGCAAGCTAACACAAACAGTAAAACTCTACTTTTTCCCTGGATTTTTCCTCTTCCTGTAATAGCCGTTCATTAGTTACCGTTATCAACCTGCAACCTCAGCCAAAGCACTTAAACAGGAACCAAGAATCCAAACTGCTCATTCAAAAGGGACAAAAGACATAAAAATGTCACCACTTTATTAAGCCTTCACTCAGATTGCACAAACTGACTTGACAAAAGACACAAGGACAATATTCGAGTAACAAAAGAAAAAAAAAGAACAAAGAATAAATAACCAACAAACCATCCATCGTGAACAGAGCTCAATTAAATTTTGAGTAAAACACTTGTCTTTGGGACAACATAAACAGCCATGCCCTTAAATATGTCACATAAAAGGCACAGATATGGAGTGTTGGTCGTCTTTTTTTTGTTTGTGTGTGTGATCCCAGTAGGGGGCCTGTACCTCATATGACAGTCTGTGTCTTAACAATGTAGCACCTTGTGTTTGGAAAAGGGAAAACACAGATCGCTTTCATTTCAAAATTGATGATTAAAAGAAACGTCAACCAAAAAAAAAAAAAACCTATAATGCTGTGTCGGGAATTCCAGCAGGAATGTAGAAGAAAGGGAATAAAAACGTGATGAGGGGAAGGGGTTTGGGTTAGGGGTCCACTGAGTGTTAAGTGCTTGGAGGGAAACAGGGCCTGATCTCCTCTCCCAGCAGAAACCAGTGGCATCAAACACACAAATGCTGGTAAGGGGAAACGAACAAACAAACACGAAAAATTATCCACTTGTTGATGCCCATCATATTGCAGTGTTGACTCTCATCATTAAGATTTGATTCAAATTCCCAATCTTCGTTATCTCCTCCCCACGTCATTTCTCCCACCATCATGCTAAACGGTTTTGTAACTTTGTATCCAAACAAACAATAATCCCACTTCTGCTTTGCCTGACCCAACCCTGTTCACCATCATCATAATCTTCAACCGTACACGGTGACCATAAAGGTGCTGGTTAATGTCTGAGGAGATGTGTTTGCTTCTGGGGCAGGAGGAGTAGAGGGATCGGGGAAAGAAAAAAAGTTACCGGTAACTCAGAAAACGACAAAATAATATGTCATGAGAAGTGGAGGGGGCGTTGGCCTTGCTCAGAGCGTGCGGGGGTTGTACTCTGGCAGCTTCTTCAGCTTCTCCTGTTCCTGCTCCGACTCCTGGCGGGCGATGATTAGGGTGTGGCAATAGCCCATCACCACCTGCGGATGGGGACACACAACATAAAATCACTGAGACATCTGCACACAATATAAGCCTTAGTTGGTAGAGTACTCAGCAAAAAAGACAAAACGTTACTCTGACCACAGAGTAGCCTGTATGAAAAGCTGAAGAGGTCTCTTCTCTTCAGCACATTGAATAACAGTTATGTATGATAAAAAGGAAGATTATGCATGTAAAACGCCTACTGTACCTGTTCTGAGTAGACTCCATCCAAAGTTTTCACTTCCTGGGCTGTAGTGGAAGACTTGGGCTTGTTGTCTCCATATCCCTGGAAAAAAAAGGATTCACAAAATGTAACAAAACTGCTTTATTCCATCCGCTGTGGTCTTGTTCTTATTTTCTCCATATCCCAATCCTACTCCCAGGCAGTGGTGTAGTGGAGATTTTTAAAGTGGGGGTACGCGATTTGTGACATCGTTGATCAATTAATTAGGCAATTTATGTCAACCCCCTATTTGTATTCAAACATGGACAGATTTTTTTTTTTTTAATCTCACTTCAGGAGAAGTAAGTGGACTGCGTACCACGCCCACTACAGGCCTGCTCCCAGGGCAGAAGGTCAAACAAACACACTCTATTACCTAACTTTTTTTTCTCCATGGTTTATTTTGAATCTTTTCTTATTACATCCAGAAGATGCAATTGGAATACAATTCAGTCAATACAATACAGTCTGGTATAAAAATAAAACAGGACACCTAACCCCCCTCCCATCAACACGACCACCTACCCATCCATCCATCTGAGCTTAGGCTCAAACTTTTGTTTTTGAAGTTATTGAGACTATTCTACCGAATCTTGAATGTCCCCTCTTCCTGGCCCATGCCATAGATTCCTCTTAACTTACCAGTTCTCCAAAGGTAGGAGAGGGGCCCCAGCTAATGGTGCTGTCGTCAGCGGCGATGATTATGCTGCTCTTCCTGGACAACAAATAATTACATAAACATTAGGAAAAAACTGGAAAAGGGAGCATCATTTAAAAGCAAAATCAGTGTGAGCCAAAGTAAGCCATGTTAAAATAAATATATAAAAAAGATGCCCAGGAATTTCACTTTGTGGGTGGTTATGAGAAGTAACCTATAAAAGGTTCATTCAGTGTCAACTACAGCTAGAATAATCATATGGCTTGTTTCCCCCACCAAGCCACAGCTGTTTCTATAAGAGCGATTACCACTTTGAGTTAACCCATTGATGCCTGATGTTGCGTGGCGCAACATTGGCCCTGGCGCTGCATTACGCAACATTCAGGCTCATGAGATTTGAGACAACTTTATTAAAAATCTCTGTTTGAGATGAATGAACACATTCTAATGAAAGATTAGGGTCTTAGCGCTTAAATGCAACTTGCATTTTTTTGCATATTTCAATTGCATATTTTTAAGTGCTTCAGAAGGTGAGATATTTAGGTTATTATAGGCTGAGAGCAGCTTTTCTTAAAAAGGGGTCAGGCATTCAGCATCCTTTTTTTGCAGGTGCCTTAGGCGTCAATGGGTTAACAAAGGTGAGTTATTTAACATGCTTTCTACAGTAAGCCTCCTGGCCCAGATCAGACTTGAAGAGTGGTTACAGAGGACACGAGAGCACTCACCCGCATGCAAGGCTACGAATCTTCCATCCACACAGGTCCTGCACAGCTTTGGGGTACATGGTGGACTCTCGAGAAGTGTTGGTGACGCCCCAGAAAAACAGACCACCTGGAATGGGAAGCTATTTTAAAATATGCACATCACACTAGTGTATAACAATCACTGGGCGCGTTCAGGGTGACAGAACCGTGCAGGGTGCACGTTCCCACGTTCTATCCTCGAACTGGCTGGGGTGTTCACGCTGGAAGTCTAAGCTTTTGGAATTGGAAAGAATATGTTGTTTTCCTCTTCAAACTGTGACAACATGGATGTCAGCAGGTTCATCCGGGTAACAAATTGTCACCTCGCATACAGAAAAGTTCAGCGCCTGGTATGAGAGCAGGTGTTTCACAGGTAAGCACTTTAGTTCTGGAATGTAACTGGTGCGGTAAAGGCCAAGGTTCTGGTAGGCCTGACAAAAGTAATTGTGCTCTAATTCAGTTGGCATTACATGTGCATCTCTGTTAATGTTTTCAGGCCGACCAGAGCGGTGCTGGTGCCCGTGCCAGTTTCGTTTGGCACCGAAGTGCTTACCTGCGATCTACACGCGTTCAAACCAACTTTCTAGCTAGCGAATGCCAAGATCTGCTGCGGAACAGGCACCGGCACAGTCCAGTCGGCCCAAACGTGCGACCATGCGTGTTCCACTGTCAAAACTGTGGTACCAAAACTTAGCCAGCTCAGTGCCAGACTATGCATTCCATGTTCCAGTCTGTCTTGCCTGACAAGGCTGCTTAGTTTTCAAAGTGAGAAGTCCGCACACTTGAAGTCGAAACGTAATCCAGCTATGAAATAAGAAAAGACAACAAAAAGGATTTTAAGTGTGCAGACTTCTCACTTTGAAAACTACCGTTGGCCTTCATCCTGCACCTTTTCCTGGGATGTGCACAATCCTCTCCTTCAACTGACAAGGCTGCAGTGCTTACCCATCTCACTGACGGCGAAGGAGCACTGGTATCCAGTGTAGATCTGGGCGGCCCCCCGCCCGGGGATGTCGAAGAGCTTGACGAGGCGCGGCACCATCTCGTCCTTCTGCTCCGTGTGGCCCAGGCGCCCATAGCCGCCAAAGCCCCAGGAGAATACCCTCTTTTGGGAGTCCAGCACCAGCTGTGTGACGCAGGAGGGATTGTTTGTTTGTTTACATTTATGGTCAATTATGCAGCTGTGACTATTTCATGGCCAGTACAGGTAATACAATTCACTTCACATTAAAAATCTACAAATAAATTAAATACATTAAATAAGTTTGGTCACATCAATACATTTTAAAAAGTTCAAAACCTTTAAAGGTAACATAGTGTCTTCTTTAAAAAAAAAAAAAAAAAAAAAAAACTGTTTGAAGCAGGAGGGAGACGAAAAAACAGAAAACATTCTGGGAGTCAGTATGACTACGTATGCAACTCATTGGATGCCAGTTATTTCCAAAAACTTGGAAAAAAATCTCCTGCACATTGACCGTTTTGCTTTTCTTTTTTTAATCTTTTATTAATCACATTTCTGTCCTAAACCTTCATCGGGTAATGATCAAGGTCTATGACCGAGACGTTGTGTATTCAAGAATAACAGCAAAATGGTCAGTGTGAGGGAGTTTTCAAATTGTCTGATGAGTGACACATGGGCCATCTCCAACACACCTGCTAGCTGCGGTGTGTGAAAACAATACAAGTTCAAACTATTTCCAAAACAAATAACCCAATACTGCCATGTTGAACATTGAGTCTTATGTCCATGACAACACTGCTCCAAACAAAATACAGAATTAGTCTATGGCAGTCAATGGCAGTGAGTACGGTAAGTTACACACATTAGTATTTACACAGAACGTATTTGGAATTCCTATGAAAAGGTCAGTAAAAGGTTGTCTTTTATCAATTCTTCCCAGTTGAAGTTGCACATAGATATGAGGTTGGAGTATTGCTCTGGATTAAATCAGTGTTTTTCCTTCCTTCAGTTTTGTTTCACCAGTTGCGTAACTTGAGGGGGAAAGAAATGGTCTTGTGTAAGGTTTCTCCAGATATAGAATTTCCAAACCAAACAAATTCACATACTCCTGAAGATTATGTGTTACTACGCCACGAAAATGTCCATATGCTACTACGCTTTTCCTCTGTTCCTTTTCCTTTCTTCCAAAAGAAACAAGTGTGCCGTACTCACTGTGTGATTGGCGCCGCAGGCTACATCTCGTGCTACAACGTTGGGCACAGGCAGCACCTGGCCGTCCTTGGTCTTCTCAATGAAGATGGCCACCCGCCGCGGGATCAGCTCGCAGTCGAACTCGATACGCTGGGCACGGGCAATGAACTTCCCATCTGAATTGTGGCCTGTTGCACACACACAAATTACATTACACTTAGCTGACGCTTTCATTTATTCAAAGCGACTTAGTTATTCTTTTTCAGGGTATTGGTTACAGGCCCTGGAGCAATGCAGGGTTAGGTGCCTTGCTCAAGGGCACTTCAGCCATGGATGGAAATTTAGGGAGAGGTCAGGAGGGATTCGAACTGCAACCCCTAGATTGAAAGACCAACTCCCTAACCGTTAGGCCACGGCTGCCCCAAATACGCATACACATATGCACACGCACACACAAATAGGATACGCATTATGAGGACCAAGCCAATTCCGCTAGCAGCAAGTGGACCAGCTGCGTCCAGGTAAAAAAATAAATAAAGAAAACATGAAGACAATTTCCATTCGACCCTCTTAGTGCTTAAGTGAGCAGCATTGATGTAGACATACCATAAACTTTTTGTGCTACGGTATGTAATATTCCGGCTTGTTTGACATCAGATGGATGGCTCGGGGCTAGCAATGCATCCTGGACTTGAAATAGGGGGTGGAATAGAAGGGGAATACTCCAGAGTTCAGAGAATAGAAACCCCTGACACTGAATTGAGTAACTGATCTGTTTTGAGTATGATCAGCTGATTCGGGCTGGATCAGGTTTACTTTCTGAAACAGGAATGGATGCCTCTGCCACGCGGCGTCCAAAATGCTTCACAGTAAGCCAGCCAGACGCATGTTCAGCAGTTCAGCCAGTTCAGCACGCATGAAGGTATAATGAGGTAAGTCTAAGGTCTACTAGTCTAAGGTGTGTTTCTGGAAAGTGTAGTTGTTAACCTGTTAGCAACTTTGTAGTTGCCAATGGGAGACTGCATTGCAAACAACAAAGTAGCTAATGTAGTTAGCAACTATGGTTTCGAGAAATGCACCCCAGCTTCCTGTGGACACATACCTAGCTGGCCGTACTCTGGGCATCCGAAGGAGTACAGGTTACCCTTGCAGTCCACCACCATACTGAACTCAGCACCGCACGCCACCTTCACTAACGGCTGACCATTGTACATCACCTGAAACACAACAAGAAACATGGACATCAGCGTCAATGTTATTGATATTTTGTACGACGATATAATATGAGCTCCCATATGAGCATATTAAAGCAAAAATATGTTATCTTGTTAGATGTGTCAGTGCCCACCATTTCTGGCGTTTTGTCTTACAATTTCTACTTGACTGAAAACAACAACAGTTTGTCTACATGGCATAATTATAGACATCAATTCACTGGTGTGAGATGATGAAGGGCTGGCATCTGGCTTTTGTCTTCATTGTTTTCTTTCTAATATCCTAACTCCCCTCCTCCCTTGCCTGCCTGTGGACTTGTGATGACGTCATTGACGACAGAAATGTATTTCAATATCTCACAATAGTGCAACTGTAATGTAATTTTCTCATTTGCAATCTGGATGGTGAATGAAGAATAGTCCCCAGAAAGTTGTTGTGGCCACGCTGACAGCGGGGAAACTATTGTTTTCTCCAAGGAGGCGGGGTGCCAGCAAACACGAGACCACAACAAGCACAGGTCAAGGACAGGAATTAGGATATTAGAAAGAACCCAAGGACTAAATACAAATGTGGACTAAATGCAAAGGTTTGTTAGCCTGATTATAATCGACATTCAAATCTCTTCGAGACTTGGTCTGACCAAGAGCATAGCAATTAATCATTTCCCAAACGGCATGGTTGACCCGCCTCCCTTGGTTTGCTTATATTTATTTGCTTACCGGCAAAGTGGGAGGAGTTCCTGTATTTTCAGGAACTAAGAAAGTACTTGCATTGCTCTTGACCTGACTAGTTGCAACAGCCAGGCTAAATATTTGTGGGTGTACATGCAGAGGAAGGGAGATGTGCTTACTGCGGCCGGGGTGAGAACGGCGTCCGTCTGACTGCCCTGACCCAGTTGGCCCAACTTATTCTCGCCAAACGAGTAGCACGTACCACTTTCTGGAGAGGGGAAAATCGAGTTAGCACAGCAACATGATACACATGCATGCAGTATACTTCTACAAGGATGTTTATTTGTCATATACATAGACACTTAAAGTGATATTGTCTCATTTTTGGAAATACAATTATTTCACCTCTCCTTGAGTTAAATTACCTTTCTCCTATACTTCAATTCATTCTCTGAATATGGCCGTGCAAATTTTACCTCCAAGCCAGCAATTAACATGGAATTGTATGAGACCAGCTGGCGGCTAGGTAGTCTCATAGGACTCAAGGTTAACTGCTGGCTTGGAGGTAAAAATGTGCACTGCCATACTCAGAGAACGACTTGAAGTACAGGAGAAAGGTAAAACGTAATCATTGAACTTAAAGGGACAGTTTGGTCAATTTCAACATGCAGTTGTATTGCTCACGCTACCCTTGACTTGTCAGTACCTGGTGATGCCACATTTTTCGGCTCAGCCCTTTCCGAGATATGAGCAATTCTAATGGGGGCAGCGTTTGTTTACATCTTTAAAAAATGAAACATAGGCCAACTCCAAATATTTTCCCAAAAGGTACTGCTGTTTGCTAGTTGTCTGCTGATGTTTTATAACCTTTTGGATGTTTTTGGGAATAAATAAAAAAAAAATTTGAAATGTAAACAAAGAGCTGCCCCCATTACAATGACCAGGATCTCGGAAACGGCTGAAGAAGAAGAAAAAAAAATCTCAGGCACTGACAAGTCCAGGGTAGTGTGAGCATTACAACTGCATGTTGAAATTGACCAAACTGTCCCTTTAAGGGGAGGTGTAATATGAGCTTATTTCCAGAAATGGCACAGTATCACTTTAAAGTTTAAGTGTCACAGGTCATGAAATGAATGGCCTGTGCAAAACAAGTGTGCCAAAGATAGATGTGCATGTGTATGCGGGTGTGTTTGGATTCAGCACACGACTCTTGATAACAAATGCTTAATGTAGTTTGAGTACAAGGCATGCTTCATTTTATGTATATGTTGGCTGCATCTGCACCTTGTCAATATCACACATCATCCCAGGGGTTCCCAACCTTTTCGATCTTGGGGCCCACTTGAAATGTTCAAATGTTCAGGGCCCATTTCTGACCCAATAATACATAAACAGTACAACTCACATAAATAACAGTCAACACACAAATATTTTGATTCTTATAAAATGATTTCCAGCCCACTTGGAATACCTTCAGAGCCCACAGGTTGAGAATAACTGACATATCTGTTCTACAGACTTACCAAATAAAGATCTACGTTGTGTGCAAACTGGTAGTTCAACTAAGTTACATTACATTACATTACATTGCATTGCATTGCATTTGGCAGACGCTTTATAAACAAAGCGACTTACAATCAAGGACATAAATCATAACCAACATCACTAACAGGTACAAAGTGCACAGGAAATATGCAGAACAGGAAGTGCAGATGCAAAGAAGGGTTAGTTTTGTTTCCCCCTTCAATAAAATACAGTAAATTGTGTAAGTTGTTTTAAGTTGTGTGATATCCTTACCAGTGAGATACCTTCAGTGCCCACAGATTGAGAATAACTGACATATCTGTTGTCGAGACTGACCAAATAAGGGCCAAAAATCTACATTGTTTGCAAACTGCTAGTTCAACTATGTTGTGTGCTATTCCTTACCAGTGAGCGCCAGAGTGTGGTTGCGTCCACAGGCGGCTGAGACTATCACCTCCTTGGCCAGCCCTTCCACCAGTTTGGGGGCGTCCAGACGCTTGGTGTCCCCGTGGCCCAGCTGCCCTCTGTCGTTACGCCCTGTCACCAATCAGAGAAAAGACCTTGAGTCAATGGTACTATGATTTTTTTTTTATTTTTATTTTTTTAATTTAAGTATTTTTTGGCAATCATTATTATAGGACAGTGTGAGAGTAGACAGGAAATGACAGATGGGGCAGGGTCGGGAAATGACCCCGTCCGGACTCGAACTGTGGTCCCCGTGGGCAATGTAAGCCCAAATGTGGGGGGCTTAGCACGCTGCGCCACAGCGCCTGCACCTGTACTCTGAAAGTTTGAAGATTCCCAGTCATCCAAGACATTGTGGTCAAAGGAGTAAAGTTCAAAGTTACTGGATTTTACGGGCCCTCGTAATGTTTAATATTCCCATCATTTTTTCTTGCCCTAGCCACCATTATCATTAAGAGGTACTTTTAAAACCCTTTCTTAAAAGCTTCTAAGTTCTGGGCTTGGACAAGGTTAAAACCACAGCTAACATCCTTATGGACTCTCGTCAGCTTCTAAAAATGTTTCAACGTTGTTCCAAACCAAAAACCCTTTTTTGGCACAATGGGCAGATGTGACATCAGGTGGACTTGCTCCAGCTCCATGTTCTAAAAGTAAAATTTAACCTCACTCCAAGCCTTTCCCGTCCTTCATTTGGAGAGACATGTGTTCCTTAACTTCCTTTGCGATCAGTAATGCAACGCTAACATTATGGCATGATAGTACCAAGCAGTGTAACTGTACTATATGCCCACGCCATGCATTTCTACTACTACTACTGAATCATTACACTTTCTTAACATGAAAATACTTGTACATTACACTTACCCGACACCTTCATCCAAAGTGACTTGGTTATTTACAAGGTATTGGTTACAATCCCTGGTTAGGTGGCCTTGCTCAAGGGAACTGCAACCATGGATGGAGGTGTACGGAGAGGTAAGGGTGGGATTCAAACCTGCAACAGTCTAATCTCAAGACCACCTCCCTTAAAGGGACAGTTTGGTCAATTTCAACATGCAGTTGTATTGCTCACGCTACCCTTGACTTGTCAGCACCTGGTGATGCCACATTTTTCGGCTCAGCCCTTTCCGAGATATGAGCAATTCTAATGGGGGCAGCGTTTGTTTACATTTTTAAAAAATGAAACATAGGCCAACTCCTAATATTTTCCCAAAAGGTACTGCTGTTTGCTAGTTGTCTGCTGATGTTTTATAACCTTTTGGATGTTTTTGGGAATAAATAAAAATGTTTTTTTGAAATGTAAACAAAGAGCTGCCCCCATTACAATGACCAGGATCTCGGAAACGGCTGAAGAAGAAGAAAAAAAATCTCAGGCACTGACAAGTCCAGGGTAGTGTGAGCATTACAACTGCATGTTGAAATTGACCAAACTGTCCCTTTAACCATTATGCCAAAGCGGCCGCTGTTTGGCATGCATATCTACTGCTACTACTACTACTACTGCCATCATGTCCACAGGGGTGATAGTGAAAAAAAATCCTGAGCCTGAACTTTTTCCCCTGCTCTAACGACGACG
The DNA here is from genome assembly GCF_034702125.1 of Engraulis encrasicolus. Lineage (NCBI taxonomy): Eukaryota > Metazoa > Chordata > Actinopteri > Clupeiformes > Engraulidae > Engraulis > Engraulis encrasicolus. Next base: position 24,401,251 of record NC_085866.1, on the reverse strand, counting down.
ACAAGATACTGCATAGTGACGTAACGTAGGCTTATTTTGACACATTATTCAAACATTTAATAGCCTGTGTATGACCATTATTCAAGCCTAATAGTAGAAGAAAACCCTGAACCTGTAACACTTTCTGAGAAAAGAATAACCTAATGGCGAATTATTATCAATGTGTTTATTTTTGCAGACTCTGTCAAGCCTGAAATCAGGCATGGAGTCTGAATACTATCAGCCCTGTGTCCAAGTACTCACCCCAGCTCCATAGCTTGGAGTCTGAATACTATCAGCCCTGTATCCAAGTACTCACCCCAGCTCCAGAGCTTGGAGCCTGAATACTATCAGCCCTGTGTCCAAGTACTCACCCCAGCTCCAGAGCTTGGAGCCTGAATACTATCAGCCCTGTGTCCAAGTACTCACCCCAACTCCAGAGCTTGCCGTCTGTGGTGATGAGCAGGCTGTGTGCAGCGCAGGGCCCGGCCACCACCACACTGACCTGCACGTCGCTCAGGCAGCCGTAGCGGTGCGGACCCCACAGGTTCTGGCCCAGGTTCCTGTACGCAGCTGATGCAACATGCACAACACAACACACACGGAGACAAAGACAGGCCGACACACACACACACGCACGCACACATGGAGACAAAGGCAGGCCAACACACACACAGTCAAAGACAAACACACACACAAAAAAATGACTTCAGTTTCAATGATCATTAAAACAGGTTTAGCAATAGCATTACATCATTTGAGGTCTGACGAAATGAGTTAAAATGAGCCCCAAATTAGCTACTAGCTAGCCATGCTGGCACAGCACACAGGCAGCTCCGGCGCTGGAGCCTGAGTGTACCGTGAAGAGGAAATGTCCACACACTGGATGACCAAATCAATTTATGCAAAAGTATGCCTCTGCTGGCATAGCACGCATAACTGCTGTTGTTTAACAGTTCAGTGATTGGTGCATTGTGTAAATTGTCAGATAAGACAACATTACACCAGTTACGTGTAGTCTATGTGCCTTGGTTCCTTTTGATGTCTTTAGGGTCACATTATCCATCATGTTTGACAGGCATTGATTGGCTTCACATGCAATACATGTCATTTGGCTTGATCCTGGCAATATTCCGCCAAAAACAGCTCTAATGGCTTTCAAAGCATACACTTACTATCCTGGTTTTACCAGACAACATTAACTACTTTGTAATCCATTTTTAGTCTGGATCCTAGATGCCCTGGAGCGCTTGGGTGGGAGGAGTGAGCTCAGCTCTGATTTGAAATGAGTGGTGACCATGACCAATCGCTGACAGTTGACGTTCACGATGCATGTTATTATGCGCCCAAATGCGTCCGCTTATTGGCCGGCCGCCTGGAGGACTACTAAACCCTCCCCAGAGAAACGTAAGCATCAGACCATTCCTGAATTACGTAGTAAGTAATTCAAAATGAATAGTCTGACCTGTTGGGCTATACACTTACAGCCTCACCAGTGACATCTGTTAGTGCGATTCATAACTGAAATCTACAGGGCCCAAACCATTAATAGGCATTTTGAGAATGTGGTCAAGATGGGGGTCTGGCAGCGCTGCTCTTGCAGAAAATAAACTTTGCAGACACGACCTTCACCTTGTATGGGGACAAATGAAGCCGGATGGAGCTGATGCGGCATGTTCGCTGCAAGTGCACTGTCTGCCATCTTGAAACATGCTTGAGCATGTATTCTTATAATGCAGCACACACACACACAGATCAATTCGGCATTGATCCAGCCCAGAGCACAGGGCTGTGAAGGCCATGCAGTTCTAGCAAGACACACTACTGCGAAGAGGATGCTCTTTAAAAATTAGGGCTGTCAGTAGATTAAAAAAATTGATCTAATTAATTACAGAATTTGTAATTAATTAATCTAATTAATCACACTTACTCGTATGTTCTTTTCATGACGCGAAACAATAATAATCATAATAATAGTAATAATAATAATAATAGTAAAAAAAATAATAATAGGCCTATAAGCCCTATGATGTACTAATATGTTAAAATAGGCCTGGTAAACAGAGTTAGTGAATAAATAGGCTATCTATCTATCTATCTATCTATCTATCTATCTATCTGAAAAGGTCAGAGTTCAAGGAAATGGGAACACCCCCTGATGAAACAGATGACGTGCATTCATTCACGTTTTGTTTACATTTTGGGGAGCTGGATTAGCCAGGAATGATAACTGCACTGAGCTAGCCAATAACCCTTGCTTGGACTAAACATTGATTCTACACCAAAATATTCTATGGATATAAGACAGGACAAGAAAGACTGACTGACTGATGTAAACTTCTCCAAACTATCTGCACGAAAGGTAAGACATCCTATCTCTGTAGGCTATAGCGATTGGTTGAAGCTAGAAAACGTCAGTGTCTGAGGTGTCAGTGGAAGTTAGCGATCAAAGTTGTCAACTTGACATCTGTGGCACAGTGGTATTATTTTATTCTGAACGTGGCATGTATCACTCAAATCGCTGTAATCACAATCCAACTTGAGAAGATCATCTTCCAGCACTTGCGATGACTTTGTGCTGGCAAATTGAAATCCCTATAGGCTACTCTGCGCTGTTGACACTTGCACTGTAGCTTGTGTCATGGGGTAATTTCGGAGCCTGTAATATTTTGATTCTTATGTGCAGCGTGGAAAAGGTAGCGATTATCTATCAAGTGGTTTGATGTTGTAGTGAATATACAAGTGTTGTTCTGCCGATGAGCAGAAACCTCTGCTGAAATTGCGGTCGGCTCTATGTAGTAGCTTGGCTACCGCGGTCACACTTCATGAACACAAATATTTGCGTCGTGTGTTTCAAAGCCTGAACAGTCAATGCATTCGTATGCTGGGCTATAGTTGTATGAAAGATTTAAGTAGGCCTACCACAAGTCCAACTATTATACAACTGCCATGGCCAAATCAAATGATAAACTGTCTTGAAATGCGCCTGTATTCATATCAGATGAACCAGCTGCCGAGCGCAGACTTGTAGCTTACATCTCCTGATAAAATGCTTTCTAAAAGTTATCAAATATAGACAAATCGATAATGGGAAAAACACCACATTTTGTCTGACATGTTATTAGTTGTATTTAAGCTGTAGAGATTGTCTGATTGCTTGTGTTAATTGAAGGAAAACGTCGTTGGTCCACAGCTATTTTTTAACTGAACAGCTGCTGGCAGCAATGCAGCGTCAAATATCTCGTAATAATTCAAAAATATCTAAAAATAATTAAACACAAACATATGCTTTTGTTCATGAAAAAAGACAGAAAAGTGTCTGTATTTGTTGTAAGCTTATTTATTGTATTTTAGCTTTAGAAGTTGACGGACGGCTTGTATTTATCACAGCGTGAGTGAGTGAATTCAGTTGCCACGCCATGCGCTTAGAACGTATGTCTACCCATAAATAATTAATGCCATTAATTTTTACAACGCGTTAATGCGCCTTGTAATTAATTAATCGAATTAACGTGTTAAAATGACAGCCCTAAAAAAAAAATAATAATAATAATAATAATAATGTGGAAATTACTGCACTGCCATGGGCTGGGCTGGGCTGTGTAAATATGCAAAGCTGCACATCACAAGGCCAGAGGTGTAAGCACATGTAAAATATTCAAAATGGTGCGACTATCTGTGTTTGTAGAATCTTGTGTGTGAGAGTGTGTGTGTCACTGATGCATGTTTACAAAGGAATCAGTGAGAATACCATTACTGCATGCTAATACCCTTGGCTCGAGTGCAAACCCTTGCATATGCAAGGCAAGTGTACATGGCCAATAAGAACTGATCGTGAATGGGGCACCTAAGTCTCCACCCCTTCCGGGCGCCTTATGGGGCTGGCAACGGAAAAACTTTTGACTGGGCTGTAATGGACTGATCAAAGCTATTTTCCGACCCACCTCGCATTTCCCCGTCGATCACACATATGCTGTGCCTCAGAATTAATAACAACCAATGGTGTGCTTGTTGACTTCACTTGGCAAGCGATTTTTTAGTTGTGTGTGTGCAAAAATATGTAATTATTTGGACTACACAACAGACGTCGCATGTCCGACGTGCAGCCACTTAACCCACGCTGCAGCGGTAGGGTTGGCTGTGCCTCGGTTCACGTCAGATATGCGAGGCGCAAGTGTAGTCTCCAACACAGTTTTGCACAAAAGCTAAAATAACGTTTCTTGCGTGCCGAAAATGAGTGGTCTTACGACGCAAATCCAAACCTTTCAAATTCACTGTCATCATATGTGAAATCCGGAGAACATGCCAAACGGGATGAGGATTTAGCTTGACTCGCTCCATTGACTCGCATTCAAAATTTTGCGAGCTCCTGCCCCATGTATCGGAAGTAGAAGGGCGTGACTTAGGTGCCCCATACACGTTACATGTGGACATGACCGGTAAAGCGGCCAATCACGTTACTCACCTTGCTGCTTTGGCACCTCCTTCCTCCCAATCAGATCCCAGTTGGTGGCTCCAAAAATGACCAGCTGGCCCTTGCCTTTGGGAAGTTCCAGTTTCTAAAGGAAACAACGCCGAACAAGACCATGAACTTGAAACTCTGTGAGGTAGGGGGCCCGTGCAAAGGTGTCTGCTGCGTCTGCTCATGCAATATTTATTAATGCTGCTTAACATGACCGCCGTGTGCCAAAACACACAAAAAGAAGGGATTGTTGTGTTGTGGCGTTCTGTGCCAAGACAGGACACCGATAACGTATACATGGGTTCGCAGTGTTTGTGAAACACAATGTTATGAGGATGGGCAAGACACTGGCAGCGGTTTCCAAAAATCAGAGGTTGAGTTGTGCACAGTTACTTTCGCGCAGTCAGGGGAAAACAAAAATTTAGAACCCATGTATATAAACAGTTGCCCTTAGGGACCAAGCTTAGGGTTCAAGTCCCGTCTGGGTTATATCTGCCATCCTACCACATCTCTCTCGCTCTCTGCTCACTCTCCAAACTGTCCCATCATAATACAGGCAAATACCCTAATTTACGCAGAAAGAAAGAAAAGGACTCACAATCTTCTCCTTGACATCCTCGGACACAGTGACTGGCGTGAGGCCGGGCTTGGGGGCTGTCCTGCCCGGCTTCTTGGTGTTCTCCTGCTCATAGTCGTCAAACTCGTCGTCGCTGCTGAACTCTCTGTCTTTCTTGCGGCCGCCTGCCCTTTTCCTCTTTGTGCCGCCGTTCCCTGAGATATCAGTCACCTTCTTGCGGGGCATTGTAGCTTAGATTTCCTGTGACACAAGGGGCGTGTTTTTTTTTTTTTTAATTATACACGAACTGATAACAATACAAAAAAAGAGTAAACTATGATTCAATGACTTGTGCAGGACGTGTGGTGGGGTGAGTTGAACCTGCACTTAAACTCAAGACTGCTTGTGAAACTGTGTTTGTGAAATCAATGACAATCAATGAGTCATTTCCAGACGTGTAATCAAATGTGTGAAAATGGCCGAGTGCATTTGTGGGACCAATAGACAAAGAGCTACAACAAGAAAAAAGATCTGTTTCGCCTGAGACGATGTGATGTCATCATATCTGATGAGAACACAGTTTATTAATTATGTAAGGTATGCTGCCATATGAATATTTCATATGAAAGCTCACAGTAAAATCATTTTCCATATGGGGGGACTGTATGGCAAAACTGGCTTTCTTTGCATAGCAAGCAAACAGTGCAGCCAGCAAGACATGTAGAGCGGTTCAGCTTAGTGAAAGGCATTTTAATCTCACGAAGAGGGATGGTTGGTTGTTGCAAACCCCTGCTTCAGAATCAGCAATGACGACTATACCCAACAAAGCTGCAACACCCTGCCTATTTAACCGCTGTTCAGAATAAAGCTATATTTGTCGACATGTCTTGGGTCAGCAAAAAACGCCGCACAGCGAAGTATATAAAATGGGCATCACAGCCTAGTAAAAATGGCACAATCCTCTCATTGGTTAAGACCTCGCACGAACCAACCAGAGGATCTTATGAGGAAAAAGATGAAAAGTTCATTGCATTCTGGAATGAATGAGTCTTTTACTCGACAAATTATCAGCCATATAAACATGAACAACATTAAAGTTGATTGACGTTATGTACGCCATAACACCAGGGAGAAGCACTTCCCTAAAGTGTTCTTCTTGGTTAATTATAAGGCGTGCTGTCTATAAAATACTATAAAGCCTGATTGCAATATCTGATGTGCATTTGGAATTGCAGAGGCGACTGAAATGCCGGGTGCAGAAACCGAGCTAAACAAAGGGGCAGCATTGGCATACAATTTGGATAGCGTGACGACGGGGCTCACGGCATAGAGGGTCCGTTCAGTTCTTTGTTAGCTTGAAGCCTATATTTTGTACGCAGCTGGCTTCAAGATTAGCCGTCGGTATCTGACCAAACCAACTATAAGATTAGTAGCTAGCAAACTAGCCATTCAATGAAGCCGTGAGGCGCTCCATCAAACCAATTTCTATTAATAGTGCAATGCTATAATACTTCAACACGGTGAATTCCTCCACCGTTTCTGCTGTGGTGACAAAACAAGGCTAATTACACTGTTGTCAGAAATACTGCACATAGCAAAAAGATGGCTATTGTAAGCAAGAGGTTTTTTTGTGAGCTAACGATACCTATATAGCTAGCCAAGCTGCGGTAAATGCTAGGTCAGTTAGCATTAACATTATTATTTTTAACAAAGCCATACAAACCTTGAATGCAATATCTTGATGGGAAAGTTTTTTTCTCCGCACCGCAATAAAGACAGTAGTTGATAAGTTAGCTGGAAAGTTCAACTTTATGATGGCGTTAATAAAGTTAGAGGATGGCAAGCGACCGAATGGTTTCCTGATTCTGATGCGTCTCTCGTGTCTGTCCGTCTTCCTCGTTTTTTGATTGATTTTGAACAAAAGAATCTGCAGTCTCCACGGTCAAACCACGTGGGTGCTGCCTTACATTCATTAAATTACAGTCAGTTGGGTAAACGGGAAAGTATGTGAACATCCGTCGGAGTTCGCCTACCTTACCATCCTATTTGCACTAAAACTTTTTTTCATGTGAAATTCAAACCGGTGAATCTATTCTAAATATTCTAACCTTTGGGAAAATTCTTACCTGTTGTAGTCTGGACTTGACGATATGTGAGGTTGCCCTGAAATAAGGGAGGTCTGTCTCACCATAAGCCCTCCCCCTCTGTCGTCCGTCTTTTTTGTTAAAATGTAAATATGCGCTGAGATGTGTCATACCCTGCCTACAAAACAGAAACACATGGGAGACTTTTAGGACTAGGGAATTTAAAAACTACACTTCTTCTGGAGTCCGATTATATTATATGCTTACAGCGCCCTCTTGTGGGTCGGAGAAGCAGTAGAACTAACTCCGTATCACCAAAAGAAAGATGTTCAGCCACAGCTTGTGGTGAACTTCAGATCGTGGTTGTAGAGAAGACCATGATGATGATGACTCTTGAGAAAATAGGCGACTCTGCTTTATTTTAGGCATTACCCTATACACCAGCCCATTTGAAATGCAAAAATTGGGACATTTTAAATAATCTTCCGACTTTTAAAATGTCTACCTGAACAGATTCAGCATGCGAGCATTGGGCCATCCCAGAATACAGCTTGGATGGACAGTGGAGCAGGGCAGAGTGGTGTGGCATTGCTATGGGTCTGGGGCCAGGTATGTCTTCTATCTCTCTCTCTCTCTCTCTCTCTCTCTCTCTCTCTCTCTCTCTCTCTCTCTCTCTCTCTCTCTCTCTCTCTCTCTCTCTCTCTCTCTCTCTCTCTCTCTCTCTCTCTCTCTCTCTCTCAAATATGCTTAATAGGCTAGTAAGTTTATGCCTTCTACTTGTTCAGCTTTCTTTCTGTCCTTGATAAGAAATTTGCATTTTACTAAATGTACCTGACATTGACAGGGGATTTACAAAGTATTCAAAAGTCTTCAGGATAGGAGACTTGAATAATGTGGCAAGTTTGTGACTTTGATGTATTATTAGGCTATTATTATTATTAGCTTATTATTATTATTATTATTATTATTATTATTATTATTATTATTATTATTATTATTATTATTATTATTATTATTATTATTATTATTGTTGTTGTTGTTGTTGTTATTATTATTTAGTAGTTGTGGGCTAGTAGCCTTTAGTATAGTAGTAGCCTAATAGTAGGCCTAGTAGTTTCATTTTTCATTTAGCCAACTTAAATATCAGTGTCAGTCAATATTATAAATACATTTCCCTTTTACTTTTCCCTCCACATGTAACTCGTTTCCTGTGTGTCCCTTCCTTCCTGTGTTGAAAATTAATATCTCTGGATTTTCCTGTGCCGTGATTGGTGGGTACTCTCCAGCCTGAAGCTCCCTTATTGGCTGCCGGGGGATTCATACATTTCTATGGGATGGTGTGGGCTGGCTTTTCATGCGATGTGTATGTGTCTAAGGGGAGGGAGAAGGAAACTAGGAGAGAAGGATGGGTCAAAAAATAGAGGGAGGGAGAGTAAGAACGAAAGAAAGTGTGTGTGTGTGTGTGTGTGTGAGAGAGAGAGAGTTTCCTCTCCCTGGAGTGACAGACAGACCTGAGTGCTGCCAGATCTCTGGAGCTTTCTTTGCTGTTATGAGAAAGTAAACAGCTCTATCTATTAAGTCCAGGACCTCAACCCTCAAGTGTATGTGTGCACGAGTGTGTGTGTGTGTTTGAGAGAGAGAGAGAGAGAGAGAGAGACAGAGAGACAGAGAGAGACAGAGAGACAGAGACAGAAAGGGAGAAAGACACAGAGAGAGGGAGGAGAAAAAGGACCAGAGAGAGAGAGAAAGAGAGAGAGAGAGAGGCTGCAGTGCGTAAGGATGGGAGTAGCTCCTGGGTGGAGACACGGCTGACAGCTCAGCTTGCGGAGTGGAGAGGAGTGGGACTTCCTGGGAGAACCCCCCTGGATGGATGCATGGACGCATGGGAGTCTACCGCGTGAAAGAAGGCGTAAGCTAATTTGCTTTACTCTGCTCCGCTCTGCTGTGATCTGGCTGTCACTCACGGCATTGTGTGGGCTATTAGCAGTAGGTGGGCAGTAGTCTATTGTCTTGTCTGCTCTGTTCTGCTCTGCTCTGCTTTGGTCTCGCCTATATCTGCTGGCTGGCTGCCTGTCAGTCAGATTCAGCATGCACGCCGCAACAAAGCCTGGACCTCTTACCGCAATGTGGCTTGGAGATTTTTTGGAAGGAAGACAGGGTGTATAAAAGGAACAATTACTACACTACTACTGCTGCTGCTACTACTACTACTACTACTACTACTACTATTAGGTTTCGTCTTTGTGTGGTTAGTAAGTCAGTAAAGGGAGAGAGGAGCTCTGCCAGACTCTTGAGTGTGTGTAGTCTGTGTCTGTGACTGTGGGCCATTTGTTGTCAGATTAGTCACCGTGGCGACGATGACCTCTAGTTTTGGGATTGGGAGACATTCACAGTTCACTGACTTAGTCGGCGTCTTCGGGTCATTTAACAGCTAAGCTCTTATATCATGACGGCCATCTAAGTCTAAGCAGCCAGGTGATCTGATGGAGCTAGCATGAGTGATTCAATGAAGAAATAATTTGTCATTAACAATACTTTTTTTGGCTGGTGAAATCATTTGCATCATTCGTAATCTCTTTTGATTGTAGAAATTGGGAGATGCCAGTTTCTCTTCCTGGATCATTGTTGTTTGGGTCGTTACAAAGTGTTGTTTAGTGTTGTCATTGTCGTTGCCTGATACTATGGTGTATCCATTTAGCCAATCAGAAATGAGGGCACTGCCATGTTAACTACTAATGATTCTTGTAACTCATTAATTGTCTGGTCTATGGCCAGGGTGTTGTGGGACACGTGCAAGGCTTAGCGTGTGTGTGTGTGTGTGTGTGTGTGTGTGTGTGTGTGTGTGTGTGTGTGTGTGTGTGTGTGTGTGTGTGTGTGTGTGTGTGTGTGTGTGTGTGTGTGTGTGTGTGTGTGTGTGTGTGTGTGTAGGGGACAGTCTGGGAAAAGAGTGGGTAAACTCAGCAACACAAATCTGTGTGAACGTGCAGTACTGTACACAGATGTATCAGCTCTCTGACTCACGCCCATAGTGACACTTGAATTCGTTTCAACACTTAGTCACACACTTGGAGTGCAGTTCACGAGAACGCCTTGCCCTGTCTGTGTAGACCAGAAACCATAGGTGCTAGGTTTACTTTCTTTGCATTCTTGATAGAGTTCAACTCTTGCCAACAAGCTTTTGTCTTGCCCATGTGAATTAATAGCCTAGCTATACTGTATGCCCACACAGTAAATGTTGCGGTGTTAATTCAACACTTATAGAGTTCATTTAAGTCTAAATTATGTCAAATCAACTCTCTAAGTGTTAAATGAGCACTACAGAATTGACTGTGCAGGGTTTGGGGTAGGTCATGTTGGCACACCGGCGCCGGCGGCCACTATTAGATACCTTATCACGAGGCCCTAAACTAACAATTGGATCACGACTGACTGAGTACCTGACTGACTGACTGACTGACTGACTGACAAGGAAATGGGCACAGTGTTTTTGCATAATGTGGATTTGATCGCTTCCTTTTTGCCATATACACAGTTGCCAATGAAAATACCTCCATACTGTATGTGTGTGAATACAATGGCTTATGTTCTAACTAGAATATTGATGAATGGTTTATGCAAATTAATGGGACCCAGAAGGCCACCCATATGTTGAGGCGACATAGAGAGGGAGGGAGAGAGGGAGAGAGAGAGAGAGAGAGAGTGAGAGAGAGAGAGAGAGAGAGAGAGAGAGAGAGAGGAGGGAAAGGGAAAGAAAGAGGGAAAGGAAGCAAGAAGAGAGCTGAAAAGAATGGAAGAGAGTCAAGTAAAGAAAGGCCTGACTGTAGTGATAATGATGGATACCCTATCACCACTCCCAGTGCTTATGCCGTGTGTGTGTGTGTGTGTGTGTGTGTGTGTGTGTGTGTGTGTGTGTGTGTGTGTGTGTGTGTGTGTGTGTGTGTGTGTGTGTGTGTGTGTGTGTGTGTGTGTGTGTGTGTTTGACCTCATCCAAGTTATGCACATGTGATTTTGCTCATATTAATGTGTTCTATTAACAAGCCTGAGTGAAACCATCCCAAAACCTGAATCCCTAAAGCCATGAAGTGCGGTCTAGCCCAGGATGTGGTGCGGAGGAGACGGAAGAGGATTCAGACTCTGTCAAAGTTCTTAGATCCTACAATACTCTCAGCCAGGGCTCTAAATTAACATCAACCAACTGGCCAAATGCTGGTGAAATTTCCGTTTAGCTGGTAGAAAAGACCACCCTACTAGCCACTTTGACTCATTAGTGAGTACGTGTATGGCTAGTGAGATTAACATCTACTAGCTGTTTTGGCTGGGGATGAAATAAGTGAATTTAGGGCCTTGCGCTCAGCTTATGGCGTGATTGTTGTGCCTGGCTACAGTAACAATCCCTCCGCTGTTTGTTCATTTTCTGACTTACCGTATGCTCCCGCCCGTATACCCTCTTTGCAAGCTATTGTCTATTCTTCCTCTGTTTGCCCGCCTGTGCCCCTGTTCCCCTCTGAGCCATCGGCCAGTGGCGAGCGAGCGGGCCGCCTGTAGATCTCTTGAATTATTCATGATCAGGGCTGGACTGACCATCTAGCGGGCATTTCCCGGTGGACCCAGCACCCTCGTGGGCCCCTATTTTCAGAAATGAGAAACAAAATAAAATTCAGTATTTTTTACATTTCTGAAAATAGGGGCCCACGAGGGTGCGGGGCCCATGAGGGTGTAGGGCCCACGAGGGTGCGTTGCCCACCACTGAGTCAGTTCTGCGCCACTAATTATGAGGGGCTTCTTTAAGCCAAAAGTGCCCGTGCCCTATTTCTCCCCCAGTCCAGCCCTGGTGATGAGGCTGTGCCATGCTGTAGTGTAGTGCACAAGGACAGGACAGGGTCAAGAGCAGTGCCACCTGCCCGAGTTGACACTTCCATGCCTCAGGCATGGAAGACATTCGAGTGGCTGCAAATTAAAAGTTTGACATATTTCCCAAAATGGAGATATTTGAATAATTAGTTTCATTTCCAAAGCAGAATTTGTTGTTTTGTTGCTGAACCTTGATTGGCTGATTTGAATTGTTTATTGTTTTGTCATTTAGGTTTTTTTTGTTGTTGTTTGTATTGTTTTGGCTGCATGAGTAGTTGTCTGTGTTGTGTGAGGCGTGTTTGTTCATTAGTGAATGTTACTCTGTCATAAGATAGAATGGGCCCTTTGAGCGTCTCTCTCTCTCTCGCTCTCTCTCTCTCTCTCTCTCTCTCTCTCTCTCTCACACACACACACACACACACACACACACACACACACACACACACACACACACACACACACACACACACACACACACACACACACACACACACACACACACACACACACACACACACCACCACCACCAGCACCAGAGGTACTGTTGTTGTAATTCTTGAGGGATTAGTAGTCCTTCTGTTTTTGCCAGTGCATTGCACCTCTCTATGATGATTGCACAAGTAATGCTTAGAAGTGGTGAGAGTGCAGTGAGTGAGTGTGTACACCACACCGCTCCGCAACCGGGTTACACAGGCATGCCTGGATATGCCCCATACTGCTGAGGAATTTCACATGCTCACATGCACACTTCCCCTGATGGACGAGTGAGTGACTCTACTGCCTGCCTGTCTGCCTGCCTGCCTAACTACCTGTCTGCCTGCCTCCCTGCTTGCCTGCCTTCCTGCCTGCCTGTATGTCTCGCAGCATGCCTGCCTGCCTGCCTGTCTGCCTGCCTGTCTGCCTGCCTGCCTGTCTGCCTACCTGCCTGTCTGTCTGTCTGTCTGCCTGCCTGTCTGCCTGTCTGCCTGACTGACTCTCTGTCTGCCTGCCTGCACCATGCCAGACTGCCTGCCTTTCTGTCTGCCTTTCTGTCTGTCTGCCTGCCCGTCTGCCTGTCTGCCTGCCTGCTTGCCTGCCTCTCTGCCTGCGATGCGTTTCCCTGTGAATCAGCGTGATTCTCTAGGACAGCTCCATACCTTTCCTTCCTGACTGGTATGCTCAGCAGCGTAGCACAGCAGGGGCAGGATATGGGGAAGAAGATGGTGATGGCGATTTATGGCTTTGTTCCATCTGTTTCTGTTTTTTTTTTTAACTTTCCCTTGTTGTATGTTATTTGTTTCTTTCTTTCTCTCTTTATTAATTTGTTTACTTGTGGTAACAGGTGGAAATTTAAGTTTACAGTCGGACTGCACTACTGTACAGAATTCACAATTCACAATGTTTAATTCCGTTTTATTGTGTCGATTCTGTATTTTCCAGTGTGACGGATGTGAATGATTTGACAAGATGGCCTCTCTTCAGTCCACTCCAATCCAAGGTGAGGAATCATTGCCCATTTATTTATCAACATTCAACAACAGACTAATGACATATAGCCTACTGTATAGTGTATAGGAACTGTTTTGTCTCATTATTTTATTCTTTGGATATAAAATATAGGCCTAGCAGTCTAATGTAATATCTACAGTTAACTAAAGGGATCTCAAAATGAAAAAAAGACACAAATATAATATAATTAAGGTATTTTTTATACAACCTAACCATGTATATGGTACATTGACATGCAAATATACTGTACCATCATGGGCAAGTGGTGCTGGAACATCAACTGTCATAGTTAACTGAGATGCCCAGTCTGTCAGTTAAGGGCGACTGGCACTCGGTGGATCCGAGAATAGAAAAATGTGCCAGTCATTGTGCCCGAACATAAACAGGTGTGGCTGCTGCCAAGCCAGGCTGTTCTGACTGAGCGCCATCTGTATCCAGTGGCCGTGCCAAGGTCAAGCGTGGGCACTGCTGCAGTCGAGGTCAGCAGGCCGCCCAAGCATCCCTGCACAACCTGACCTTACCTTTCGCATGGCGTTAACCCCTTAATCCCTGCTGGGCTGACCATGTGCGCGCTGCATGCTAGTCCAGACGGAGGGCCATATGCTGGGTTGTCAGAGCGACACTGAGAGCGTTAACTTGACTGTACAGTACAGTAGACTGTTGTTATCCTCTCACATGCACTCTTGACAGTGTAGAGGCGAAGGTTGGAGGTGTAGGTTCATGCATAGTATAGTGCTACCGCTGTGGGGATAAACTATGATGTCCATGAAGATCCACCCCAACAAAACGGATTTGTTGTCATTCTTTTGCATTAACGATTCCAAAGAGGACCACAGACAAGGTAAATGCGGTTGGGTTGTTTTTAGGGAATGGCATAGCTGCGTTTATGTGTTTGTTTGTTTGTTTTTGCTGTAGCGTTAGCTTAGCATGGTGACACACAAACGCACACAAGAGAGAGAGAGAGAGTGTGTTAGTGTGTCTGTGTCTGTGTGTCTGTGTGAGAGAGACAGAGAATAAGACCCTGTTTTGTCGTATATGTTTTTCTGTTGTAGGCGCATCAGTTTGGGCCTTTCATTTACACGTAAACAGAATTTTAGAAATCTCTTTAAATTCTGGGTTTGAAAACAACCGTTTTAGGAAGTTAAAACACACCTGTCACAATGGCGTTTTAATTTTTTATCCACATGCTGTGTTTACACTGAAATGGATAACAAGATATCCACATACTTGTAAACAAGGCCTTAGAGAGAGAGAGAGAGAGAGAGAGAGAGAGAGAGAGAGAGAGAGAGAGAGAGAGAGATAGACAGAGACAGAGAGACAGAGACAGAGAGAGAGAGAGAGAGAGAGAGAGAGAGAGAGAGAGAGAGAGAGAGAGAGAGAGAGAGAGAGAGATAGACAGAGACAGAGACAGAGAGAGAGAGAGAGAGAGAGAGAGAGAGAGAGAGGCTGAAGGGTGGGCAGAGATTCTGAGGGAGCAGGGGAAGTTGTTGAGTTTCAGCAGTGCTTTTTGACAGCACTTTTATTTTACCACACCAACAGGTTTAGGACCAATCCAGAGTTAGACCCACTTGCTGCTGCAGAGCAATTCACTTTTATGTGGTGAAAGGTCACATCAATGATGATAAGATCATGTCATCATTCATGTGACATAGTAACATTTTTCACAGAGGGCAGAAAAAGGCAGCACATTTACAGAGGTCAAACCCACACACACACACACACACACACACACAAAACACCGTAGAAGACTTTTCCAAAGGCCAGATGGTCACATGCCTAAGAGGGCGTAATCCATTTCTCAACCTTAGCCGCGGCACTGCCGTGGAAGCCCTCGCTAATCTTATCCTACCTACTTATTGTTCTTCTAGTTATCGGCAGCGAAAGCTGTCGTGATGTGTGAAGTAATGGCGGGGGGAGTGACGGTGTTTGTTTTGGATGGATAATGCGTGGTGGACCGTGGTGGTTTATAGCAGCGTTTCCACTTCCCCTGTTGTGACAGATGTTTAGGTGAGGTGAGGTGAGTATGTGTGTTCATGACAGACGATGGCTGATGATGGTTGCTTTGGGATAGGCCTATATCTGCTTTGGTGGTAGTGATGGTGCCAACTGCCATCAGATCAGCAGTTAAACGTTTCCGCCATCATAAATCAATCATTGATTTAATACTGTGTAATGGGAAAAAAAGCCATAACCATTTATCACAACTATTCATACATCCTTTGACAAATAGGTTGATTGTAACAGATGCTCAATTGAGGTGCGTATATGTGTCCATAAAAGATGAGGGGCTGCTTTGGGATATGTGTTTTGGGGGTAGTGATCGTGCCAGCTGCCATTGGCACTTAAACGTTTCCACTGTCATAAATCAGTAAGTTTATTTATCAAGGGATGTGGGAATAGTTATGATAAATGATGATTGTACTTTTTTTCTGTCGTGCTTTATTGTAATTCGCTATTCAATAAATCTGGTTATTGTGCTAAAAATGATGTGATAATGGGCCTAGCAAAACTTTTCCACGATCCTCAAAATGTGAAACAAGAAACAAAGAAAGATAGAAACAATATGGCTGATAGATGTACGCGTTGTGCTCTGGAAATGAAAGGTTACTTTGTGGCTTCGTGAGGGTGAGTGTGCCTGTTGTTCAGCACGCACTGCTTCAGTGCATTGTGTTCTTGCCTAAAATATCACACATCCTCCTCACACAATGCTCACAATTCAGTTTTGACATTTTGTTGTTTTGTCTGTGGGCCTGTCTGTGGCTTTGTTATGTGGTTGAACCCGCACAAGTGTGGGATGTGTGGTTGAAAGTGCACACAGATTATTATGCGTATCATGTCATTTCATATGAAGGAAATGAAACTCTACCAAAAGTTTCAGTGAAAGTGGAAATTCTGTTTTGCTAGAAAGTAAAAGTGTGTGTGTGTGTGTGTGTGTGTGTGTGTGTGTGTGTGTGTGTGTGTGTGTGTGTGTGTGTGTGTGTGTGTGTGTGTGTGTGTGTGTGTGTGTGTGTGTGTGTGTGTGTGTGTGTGTGTGTGTGCGCGCGCGCGCGCGGGCGCAGGTGTGTGTGTGTCTGTGTGCGGGTGCGGGCGGTGTGTGTGTGTGTGTGTGTGTGGGTGTGGGTGTGTTAGAGAGAGGGAGAGAGATTCTCATTCTCATTCAGATTCTCATTTATCAAGGTCATGTATTTCCTTCTTTGAGCTTGATTGATGGTCATCCTCATCCACAGAGCTTCATCAGTTGTGGTCTGTTCAAATGCTGGTTTCCTGAATATGTGACAGGGATTTATTTTCTGGCTTATTTTCTTTACCCCTGGTGTTATATGTTGAATGAAGACGAAGTAGGAACTAGGAAATATAACACATTAGCTGCTGTCCTCATCTCTCCTCATAGTTCCATAGCTCGTAGTTCCAATAGCTCATAGTTCCATCCATTTTTCTTGATATTTCAACTCCCATTAGTCCCATGACTCAAGTCAAATGAGATTTGAAATATCAAGGAAAATGAATTGAACTGTATGCCATACCATCAATTCTGATACCCTTTTTTCTTTCTTTATTTTCCAGACTCCATGTCTATCAGATTGCCTCCAATGCATCAGCACCAGCTGGAGGATGACGATGATGAAGAAGAGGAGTACGGAGAGAAGTTTGAGTTTGACGACTCCGATGAAGATGGCGGCCAGGCCTCAAAGAGCTCTGAGGTGGGCGGAGAATACTACTCATGCGTGGATGACGCTGCCGCAGCAGCAGCAGCAGCAGCAGCAGGGGCCTCCAAGCCAACGGTGGTCCTGAGCACGTTCCAGAACCCGGTGCTGCCCAACCCACTGTCCAGGGCCGGGACCTCCATGGTCCATGAGGACCACCTCAACAACCCAGGTGAGTCATCAGCAGAGGCGCATCTTGCCACCAGGCAAGGCAGGCAGCCGCTTGGGGCCCCCAAGCCCCTAGATGGTTAATGATAGCCCATACTCTAATACAGTAGTGGTGATTTTGGTTCAAATGTTCATTCTTTTGCATTTTCGCTTGGGGCCCCACCTGACCCTAGAATCGCCTCTGGTCATCAGGACAAGGGCTGCACGATATGAGAAAAAAAATGATACTCGATTACAGCATGCAATACCTATATTTAAACGATAAACGATATTTAAACGATCTTTAGAAATATAGCCGAGTGTTTTTCTTGTCACTAATTTGTCGGTCTCTGTGGGGGGCGTGGCTTTGGTCATGGCAGGCTTCTTGCACATTTGTTGACATTCAGCAAGTGATTGGACTGCACAGAAATGTTTTACTTGTTTGCGATAATAAAGTCATTTTCGTGATACGCATATCGTCACTCTTGATATCGTGATTTCGATTATATTTTCGATATATTGCGCAGCCCTAATCAGGACCCTGTTTCTAGAACCCATCCTTGCGAACGAGTTGGCAACTTACTATGTGTCCAATGGAAAATTGCATTGCAACCAAGTAAGTTTCCAGCAACGATGTTGTTGAGAAATGCACCCTAGGTCAGGCACTCATGTGCTTGAGAAAGAGAAATAAGATAAATAATGATAGAAGTATCTAAAGCGGCTGCATGCATATGAATAACATAAAGCTGTTTTTTAAAGGGGTGACAGACGAAACAACCCCTGTCCCCTCTTAATGTCTGTTAAGACATGGCTGCTGTCATAAACTTGATGACACCAAAAGTTCAATGACCAAGTTGTGATGTACTATTACTAAAGGCTCTGTGTAATGTGGTAGCAAAGGATTTTCAATGACTATTGCATCATTCCACTGGAGGAATGATGTGTGTTTTGAGGCTACATAGTCAATCTTAAAAGATCAGAGTCTTGGAGGTAGATTTGATTGTTATTGCCAAGAAGGTAGTCGGTGAGAGGTCAGCGGTGGTAACCTGGACCTCGACCCAATTTCGCTCATAATTGAATGAGGTAACTCAGGAACTATTGCCTTTTGTGGCATTGGCCAGGCAAGATGTCTCTCACATTGTCTCACACTGTGTTCTTGCTGTTTTTACATTGAGAGAGAGAGAGAGAGAGAGAGAGAGAGAGAGAGAGAGAGAGAGACAGAGACAGAGACAGAGAGAGAGAGAGAGAGAGAGAGAGAGAGAGAGAGAGAGAGACAGAGACAGAGACAGAGACAGAGAGGCAGAGGGAGAGAGAGAAACAGATACAAACCTTCTTTACTCTCGTCAACAGACGCCTGTATAGTGCTGTTTTGTTTTGTGGGAACCACATAGTTGTGTGTCATAGCCATTAAGCCTGTTATGTTTCTACATGCAGCTCAACTTTGTCTTTGATTAATAATGTCTGCGCAAAGTGCTAGACTCTTTCAACGCCGTCACTCATAAAACAGGGCCTGGATCTCAAGTTATAGACGGCAGTATACCACTTACAGCGTATTTAAGAGTCTGGGTGTGTGTGAACTCCTCCACACAAAAACGGCTGGGCTGGGAAAAATATACACGCCATCCACCCCCTCTCCGCACACATCTGGCACATGTCCCATTTCACAGGCACACCATTGAAGTACTATACTGTCTTCTCTCATCGGTGTATTTGTCTGTTCTTGTTGAGTTTTTCTCAGTGCACGTACAGTAGGCCTGTTTTTAAGCATGTTTTTTGTATCAATTCCACAGATATGGTGGCCAGAGAGTCTCCGGATGGGTAGGTGTCTTATGGCTTATTTTATTCTGAATCTTTCTTGTTCAGGTCATTCACATTCAGCTGAGTCACACGTTTTGGGTGGATTGGGAGGGGTAGAGGGAAGGCATTTGAGGCAGTTACATGTCAAGTCAAGTCAAGTCAGTTTTTATTGTCACTTTCTTCATATGCACAAGTCATACAAGGACAATCAAATGATGTTTTCTCTTTATACCATGACAAGACATAGACATAGACAAGACTGACATTTTACAGACTGACATAATGTGTCAGGACAGGTAACTGTGATGGACTGGTAACCATAAGTGATTAATACTAAGTACAGTGCAAATGAACATTTGACATTGAACATTGAACATTTAACATTTAATATGTAACATGTAGACAGAAAGATAAGATATATAGAATGTAGACATTACAATAATTAGACAATAATAACAGTGACAGTAGACTTTACATTACAGTTAGGGTAGCTGCCAGTTTTATCCAAAGCAATAAATATTACAGAGTAATTGATTGCAGTCCCTGGGGCAGTTTGGGGATAGGTGTCTTGCTCAAGGGCACTTCTGCCATGGTATGGGCAAGAGTGAGGATAGAATCTGCGACCCTGCAGGTGTTGAGGAATTACATAGGGGTAACAGGGTCGTTAGAAAAGTCTTAAACACAAGCAGGTAATTGGAGTGCTTCTGGGTCTTCACCTTTTTTCCTTGGTGCTCATCAGTGTAGGGGCTCTCAAACTTGGTCCAGGAAGACAGATGCTGAGGCACTCAAGGTTGCAATTTTTTTACTTTTTTATTTGGCTACAATGCCTACGCGTTTCGGCCCTTATGGCCTTCTTCAGGGCGTATCGATACGCCCTGAAGAAGGCCATAAGGGCCGAAACGCGTAGGCATTGTAGCCAAATAAAAAAGTAAAAAAAAATTGCAACCTTGAGTGCCTCAGCATCTGTCGTTAGAAAAGTTGAAAAAAAAAGGTTTTTTAGGCTTTCAGTATATTTTAAAGTTAGGTCCTTTACACCACCTGCCAATCCAAATGAGACCTTCTGCTTTGTTTGTCTGTAGAAGCTCTGTGGAACCAAAAGAATCAGAGGAGACAGAGACCACCTGGAAGGCAAATAACATCTATGAAGGTACTATTTTATTTATGTATTATAAACATTTTTATTTTATTCTAGCCCTATGAACATTGACTATCCCTTATTTACTCTTATTAACTTATTTCTTGGACCAGTGCTTTCCCAAGCACCTGTATGTGCAACACTTACAACTCCAACTCCAACTGCCATTTTATCTGCTCTGTTGAAAAATGCTCTCAGGAATGTGGCCACCAGTGGGCTTAAAATAGATGATTCAAACTTGCAAACTCAAACAGACACCACCACAGTAATGGAAGTGGAGCACAATGTCAGATAAAAACAAAGATGTCTAAAGATAGTTGTGCCTACTCGTTAATGTCATAGACCAGGGGTTCCAAACCTTTTCCAACGTGGAACCCACTCGAATTTGTCACAAATGTTCAGGGCCCATTTCTGACCCAATAAAGAATAAAACTCAAATAAATCAATAGTAACACACACCAAAATATGATAATAATTTGTAGAAAATGATGTCAAGGCCCACTTGGAATACCTTCAGGGCCCACCAGTGGGCCCCGGCCCATAGGTTGAAAATCACTGTCATAGACACTTGTTTGTTCTCTATACGATCCACCATAGTAGAACCCACTGAGTTCGTTTTGGGTAACACTTTATTTGAATGGTTCACTATTACAGTGGATCTACCACATTAGGTACAGTGCAATAACCAGAATAACAACATTTAATACCAGTGTAATATGTACCAACCCTAACCCTAACTCTAACCCTAACCCTAACTCTAACCCTAGATGTAAGTACAAAATTGGTACGTGGTGTTACACTGGTATTACATGGTATTAAATACTGTTACACTGGTTATTACACTGTGCCTAATGTGGTAGATCCACTGTGTAACCTGGTTTGGTGCCATGTTTTCTTCACTGCCCCATGATTGCTCCTTGCAAGGTCCAGCTATAGAAACACCTGGAAAGTCTCATGGAAATATGTGCATGCACAGT
Source organism: Engraulis encrasicolus (assembly GCF_034702125.1). NCBI lineage: Eukaryota > Metazoa > Chordata > Actinopteri > Clupeiformes > Engraulidae > Engraulis > Engraulis encrasicolus. Next base: position 24,380,071 of record NC_085866.1, on the reverse strand, counting down.
AAATGTTGCGGTGTTACTTCAACACTTAGAGAGTTCATTTGAGTCCAAATGATGTCAAATCAACTCTCTAAGTGTTAAATGAGCACTGCAGAATTTACTGTGTGGAATTGCTTCTACTATACTGGCCTACAAAGGTACAGTGCAGTAACATTGAAACGGACAAAAAGGCATTCAAAGTCCTGTTATTAGGTTGGATATTTCAGCTCCTATAAATTTGACATATAGTATTAAACGGAACACATTTGGACCACAAGGCGTTGTCACATGATAAAGCACGTGTTACTAAGACCACTTTCAGTCTATTTCTGTTCAATTTGGACAAAATATGTCAAATGTTTCTGCACTTTGCCTTTGTAGGGCAGTGCACATTGTGAAGAAGTGAATATTTTTCATGTGGCCTTAGTGGGCGGCCTTGGTGATATCTCACTGTGGCTTTGTTGTTGTTGTGGCAACCACAGGTTCACAGCCTGAGTGTTACTACACCCCAGTCCTTAAAAAGGCTGACCGCCCTCAGGCTCTGACAGGTCTGTAGAAGGAACGGTGAAACTCATCGCCATCTTTCTCATTCTCCCTCTGACTCTCTCTATTTCCTTCAATCATATTACCTCTCTTAAATCTTCACTCTTTTCTCTGTCTTTGTCTCTCTTGCTTCTTTCTCTGTCTCTGTCTATTTCTGTCTTTCTCTCTCTCTCTCTCTCCCTCTCTCCGTCTCTCAACTTTTGACTCTACTCGCTTGAAATCACGCTGTGAGGGGTGTCTTACTGGAAATTTTTACTCTCTGACTCATAGAAAGAGCACTTGCACACACAAAAAATCCCCACTTGGTCAGATCAGCCTGGTAACAGCAAATCCTAACATACTGCACCGGATAATCAAATACAGACATTGTATTACCTCATCGCAAGCAAACGCTGTACACCCCAAGTGGAGTGTGGAGTACAGGGCCGGATTAAGATGGCCTGGGGCCCCGAGGCTACAGGTTGTGATAGGCCCCCCAGTAAAAAAGAAATGATAAAAAAACATTTACAGAAACAGTGTCATAATTTCGAGCTATATATCACGATTTCCAACTAGAGCCAAGAGTATTAACAACAAATGAATATTTAAATTTCAACATTGCATCTGCAATTCAGCAAAAATTGTTTTCTCCCCTTTGACCAATCGGGGGCCCCTGGTCGGTGGGAG
>NC_085866.1:24371386-24373886 GCF_034702125.1 Engraulis encrasicolus | reverse complement strand
CATACCCCTTTAAATGGGGGCATAACTTGTTTCACGGGCAGAGAAAGACACGCGACAGGACAGGGTATCATAAATGGTAGTTATAGAATTTTCGGTTCACCACCGGTTAATGAGGCTCAGTAGTCGGTTAAGATATTTTTTAATTTTCGCCATCCCTAGTGGGCCATAGACACCTGCATCTTATACAGAGGTGTGGCCTATGTGGATTATTTTATTGAAAAGTTTAGTGGGTGCAGCATACTGTATATTCCTGCTGTCACAGATTTTATCTTATTAGAATGCATGTCTTAGTCCAGCGCCCAGACTGTTTTAACCCATTAAGAAACAGCGTTATACATTTCCTGTTACCAGAATGGCAATGACCTCACTCATAGTGCATTACTAAAGGCTGTGTGTTCTGTCATAGTAGTATAGTACTATAGTAACAAACTATTCAATGACTATTACAGCGTTCCACTGGTGGAACGGCGTGCATTATGGGGGCTCCAGTACATGAATGTGTTTTTTTCCCTCTTGTTCTCTTGCCAGTGGATGAGCAGGTGTACGAGGACGTGCAAAGACCAGACGACTTCCTGGGAGCCGATAACGGCTGGAGCTCCAGCGAGTTCGAGAGCTACGACGAGCAGTCAGACGAGGAGACCACCAAGCCCCCGGCTCGCAGCAAGGTAGCACCATTACTACCAAACCTTTACATTACAATACATTACATTACAATACATTATGAAGCCAAGCAACCTGCTCGTAGCAAGGTAGTACCATACCACCTTTACATTACAATACATTACATTACATTGCATTACATTACATTATGAAGCCAAGCCCCCTGCTCGGAGCAAGGTAGCACCATTACTACCAAAACTTTACATTACAATACATTGATAGTATGATCATGTCCTATACAGCTACTTTGTGATTGATTGATTGATTTATAGATTGATTGATTGATTGATTGATTGATTGATTGATTGATTGATTGATTGATTGATTGATTGATTGATCGATTGACTGACTGATTGATTGATTTGACTGGGATTGGAAATTGCAATGAGTTTACTGGTCTGATAGACCCCAAGATATTAGGTTGCTGCTTTGCAAAAGCTATTAGGGATTGATATAAAAACAAACAAACTTTCATAGCTATGGTTCGTAAAGTCATTCTAATTGAATTTTTGGGTTGCCAAACATAATTCTGCGCTACCAAGGAACAGTGCAGAAACTATGTGAATGATGATGTTCTTCAAAATGTGTAAAGTCAGTTTTGACTAGTTGCTGCATTTTGGCTTTATAAATTAATGCAGATTTCTGAGCACATAAATTGGGAAACGGTAGGCTATAAAACAGGGAGGATAGTAATGATCATGAATGTAGTCATATACCGTATGTGTGGTCATATGAAGCCATTTTTAGGAAACTGCAATGCATGGACATAAACGTGCGTAGACATATAGATATCCATGCATATCTGTCCTCGCTAATACCAGAGAAGCTCTAAAGGTGCATACACACCGCAAGCGCGGACGTCCACTTAACGTCCACTTAACGTCCACTTAACGTCCACTGAACGTCCACTGAACGTCTCCGGTATCAGTCCGAAACAGTTAGAATACATGTAAACAGATCATGCCTTGCACACTGGAGCGCAGCGTAAGCACGGTGTAGGCGCGGCGCATGTCTGGCCCTACCGGACATGTCTGTGATGCTCCTTGAAAATAGAACTTGAGTCTATTTTCCTGCGCGGACGTCCACGTTCAATGAGCGGGCTCCATTGAAAATGAATGGCTGCTGCGCGCGGACAGAATATGGACGCTGACTGTGCAGTGTGCAAGGTAGCCCGCGAACCTCTCGGACTCGCATACTGTACTGTAGGTGGCGCCAACGGAGGAGCACAGAGGCAGTCAGAATGAATGGGGTCCAATGGAGCTCCACCATAGATGCTGTCGTTGCTTGGGAGAGAATTGGTATCATGTTTTTATTTTAGTTTTCCCAAAGACAGGATAGATTATGCCTCCAAGCAGCACTTGAAATGTTAAACTAGCGTGATCTTTTGTAAATGCGCCCTTTATTGTCAATATTACGTCATGACTGACGTCATGCACCACAAATCACTTTGAGGCATGGCCAGTCCTAGCACTGTTATCACGACTGCCGTAAAGCAAAGTCCCTAGTCGAGAGTTCTTCAGTCTGATTTCGTTAGCCAATGAGTCGCAAATGCCAAACCTGTAAGACATCAGAAGAATATAATCCCCAGGTTATTGTAAATTTGAAGTAAGTCCACATCTGTTTATCAGAATCCATAGTAATGTTTTCAGGTTTCTGTCTATAAACGAGCACAATTGTGAGTTATTAGCGCCAGCCTTATGGGCTGCGCTCGCTCGACAGTGCCCCTAGGGGCCGAGGTGAACTGCAGGCACAGGTCGAACATTGTGTTTGGAGGCTGTATGTAAACCGGCTTTGCTAATTGACCCGCTCAGAATCAACGTCCTCATGAATGCGTGCACAT
>NC_085866.1:24351386-24361386 GCF_034702125.1 Engraulis encrasicolus | reverse complement strand
AGCAGGAGAGAGATATGGGGCAGGGCCGAAAAACGACCCCAGTTGGACCCGAACCAGGGCCCCCATGGGCACGCAAGCCCAAATGTAGGGGGCTTAGCGCACTGCGCCACAGTGCCCCCCCCCTCCCAGCTTAGTCTTTTTCATGAGTATTTATCTGGTCTGACCAGAGTAGCTTTTGCAGCCAATGATGTTCATGATTAGTGTATGTACACTGATTGGGTCCACCTATTCATGTATGAAACGTGTACATTGTATAAGTTTATGAAATAATGAAAACAAAGAAATTAATGGTGGTGGTCAATATTAATGAAAAACATGAAATTTGAATGAATGTGGGGCATACTGTACAGTACATTCAGAATAATCTACTAATAAAAAATACGCTCTCTGCCTTTAATAATATATACATTATCTCTCCATGTGCAGGACTACCAGAAACCCTTACTGGAGGCCGAGCCAAAGATCCTCAGCACTAAGAAGATCCAGCCCATCTTCCACCGCCTGAAGGAGATCACACAGTGCCACTCCATGTTCCAGATCGCGCTGGCGTCACGTGTCGCCGAGTGGGACGCCACCGAGACCATCGGTGACCTGTTTGTAGCCTCGGTAAGACTTGGTGACCTGTTTGTAGCCTCGGTGAGACTGACTGATTGTGTTGGCGGGTTGCGTAGCGTCAGAGGTACATAATGTATACTGTTTGTCGGTAGGACTCTGGTTGTGTTGGCAGATTGTGTAGTGTCAAAGGTTCACATACTGTTTGGGACCTTGGTAAGACTGACAGATTGTGTTGGCGGATTGCGTAGTGTCAGGGGTACATAATGTATACTGTTTGTCGGTAAGACTCTGGTTGTGTTGGCAGATTGTGTAGTGTGTCAAAGGTTCACATACTGTTTGGGACCCCGGTAAGACTGACTGATTGTGGTGGGGGATTGTGTTGTGTCAAAAGTACATATACAGACAGGGCCGCTGACAGCTTTGGGCAGGCCCAGAACAAGTTAATCTGAAAGGGCCCCGGCCGCCCCCCGCCCCACCCAATACATACAATGTAACACATACAGTAGGTTTATTTGTTTACAAACATTTGTGTTGTGAGGAGGGGCAAGTTGCTAAGCAGCCAACCATGTGGGCACATTTTTGATAGCAGTGATAGCAGTTTCCAACAGTCAGAGGTGGAACAATGCACAGCCAGGGTTGCGCAGCCAGGGATAGTTTACAAACGGCAAACCCATGTATAGGGTTCCAGTTCTGGGCCCCCTTTCTCCCTTCTTTGGTTTTAGTAAACGCACACCGTGTGAGGCGCACGCGGCGGTCAATAGTAAACTTTATGAAAACAATTGTCATCGCACACTCAGAACTTCATGCAGTACTTGAAGGGGGGGGGGGGAGAGACGGGGAAGGACCGGCAAAGGACCCGGACCGGGAATCGAACCTCGGTCAGCCAAGTGGTAAACGTGTGCCCTACCATATCAGCCACGGTAGGGCCTTCATGCAGTACATTTAATGAGACCAACGTTTCGGCTTACGCCTTCATCAGTAAGATGTAAGATGAAGGCGTCAGCCGAAACGTTGGTCTCATTAAATGTACTGCATGAAGTTCTGAGTGCGACTATTGTTTTCATAAAGCCCCATCTCTCCTTTGGCCTCCCTTTATACAGCAATCATGTGTGGTCATGTCAGCTCATCTTGAGTGCAAGTTCATATAGCTAAGCCCATTGTGGGGACAATCCGGGGTAGAGTAGGTAGAGGTCCTGCCAGGGGTAATCCGTCAGCCTGTGCTATTAAAGCAACAGGAACACATTTTTGAGACCTTAACCCCTTTGCGCAAACATAAAAAACATTTCCAAAATGGCTTCAGTGATTCATAGCGGTGTGAAGGGCCCTACTGGATTCATTCTGCAGCCGTCCAATATGCAAGTTTGCAAAAGCAGGTCCTTTACACAGTGGCGTGCACAGACATTTTGGGGGGGCAGGTGCTGGGGGACAGGTGCTAGTAGGGCCTTATATTGCCTTACTGGGCTATATAAGGATTATATCGAGGCATTGTTATCACACACTTTCTCTCGTCAAACTTTTCTAGATGATCATTGTATTGTGAAAACACAACAAAAAAGAACTTTCAGAAACGGTACTTTTTGTCCAGAAGTGCAAAAGGGCAGGTGATTTAGCACCTCCTCGTCCCTATCTGTGCACACTGATGCCTATACGCCTAGTTCGAATGAAATGTGTGGATTTAAAGGAAATTTCCTCTCCAACCTGCAGACCCACTGAAGAGGAAAAGGGCTTAAACATTACTTTAACAGCGGCGATGTCTTCAGTTATCTCATCTGTTCGACTGAGGAGTAATAGCTAACTGGGCCTAGCTAGCTACTGTATTCCGTGTTCACAATGTTAAAGTCCTGCTGCCACACATGAGCTCTAGCCAATTCAATAAAGCAGCTGATGACAATTAACACACCCCTGCCAGGTCGAGCTAATTAGTGAAATCGCCCGTGTTAGGAGCAGCACAGACAGGAAGAATAGCTGGCAGGGCATTTACTGTCTCTATCCAAATTGGCTGCTGCAAACATATGGCAGGATTTTCACTTCCTTAACTCAGAATGTCCACCTTTGCATATGAGCACAGAGATCACGCTTAGTATTGGAGTTGGGCGATTTCCCCCAGAGATAAAGTATCTCAACAGACCTTGAATAAGACCAGAGACTCACATCACTGTAACACTGTATGGAATATGGGGATGGGAAAAAATGATTTTCCGAAGAAAAAAAAGAGCAAAACCACAAATTGATTTCACTTCCCAACTCGATTTTCAATTAAAATTGATTTTTGTGCCTAGGCATACCTTGTATTATCCCTGGGAGCCAGTGCGGTGCACAGTCTTATCTTAAACATCATATTCCATACTGGATATTGCCTCATGGCTAGTTGAAGTGCAAAGATTGCACATTGCCTTGGCTGCGTTGGGCTTACTGCCCAAAGCACAGTTCAATGTTCTTGGGCTAAGTGTTGAATTATGAAGTGTGTGTGTGTGTGTGTGTGTGTGTGTGTGTGTGTGTGTGTGTGTGTGTGTGTGTGTGTGTGTGTGTGTGTGTGTGTGTGTGTGTGTGTGTGTGTGTGTGTGTGTGTGTGTGTGTGTGTGTGTGTGTGTGTGTGTGTGTGCATGCGGGTGCATGTGTGTGCGCTACAATACGCCAGCAGACACTCAAGCCAAAGCACTAGGACTGAATTCAAAGCATATTGTCTTCCAATTTCAAAAGTGCAGCAGGTCGTTGTTTGCACAGTATCAGAGAGTGATTATTCTATTTACAAAGTGCTGTGTGCTGTTATGTACCGAGACTTGGAAAGCAGTACTCTACTACTACTGTAGTGTAGTGTTGATGTTTTCGCCTCCCCGCGTACACGCTTGTTGTTTTGTATCTCGCTCCCCCCGTGGGAAATGAGTCGTACAAGTTTCTGAATTGTTTGCGTTTAATTACAGCCAGTGAATTATCCTTTGGTTTGGAAGAGGGACAATGTTTGTCTACAGGAGAGCGATTTCAACATTGACTGCAGGGGGAAAAGAAATGTTGCTCCGAGCTTCTCTCTGACAGGCAAACAAATTATTACTTTGGTTTTTGATGAAGTTGTGTTGTGTGCGCCTATCAGACGCCCATGCCTATCAAAGCTTCCAAGTCTCTCGCTCTCTCAATCACTCTCTCACTCATCTCACGTAACGTTCACCTTCGTGTGCTGTGTTGACTTAGCGCCCGTCAAAGAGCTGCACCGTAGACTCAGATTGTGGCTCATAATTAGGTTCTACCCAGGCCTGGGTGTGCTGTTTGGCGATGATAGCTCTGCACCCCTGCGCAGTTCACTTCAGGACGTTTTGTTATTTTTTCTTCTTCTTTTTTTCTGGATTTGCATTCTATTCAGGTCCATCTAGCCTCCTCTCCTGAACAGAGAGGACCATTTCCTCTATAGCCTGGCTTATTTTCAAACCTCAGTTCCTTTGTTGCAGACACTACGAGCCAGGGAGGGTAGTGGTGTTGGCGAAAGAGACCGAGAGAGAGAGAGAGAGAGACAGAGAGAGAGAGAGAGAGAGAGAGAAAGAGAGAGAGAGAAATATATAGAGAGAGAAATAGAGAGAGAGAGATAGAGAGTGAGAGAGAGAGAGAGAGAGAGAGAGAGAGAGAGAGAGAGAGAGAGAGAGAGAGAGAGAGAGAGAGAATAAGAGCAACTGTGTTACTATACTCAGCATTTCCTATTTAGGCTTTGTTCATTCATTTCCTGTGCGCTGTGCTCAAAATGCTGTTGGCATCTGGGGTGTACGCAGTGAGATAGCAAGGTTAATCAAAAGGAAAAGAAAAAGAAAAATCGGCTTGCAGATGCTGCTTTCTCTCTTTTTCTCTTATTTTTTTCTTTTTTGTCTTTGTTCTTTCTTTCTCTCTCTCTCCTCTTTTTTTCCTGTGAGTGAGAGAGCAGGAGCTCGGCCAGTGGTGCAGGCCCCTGCTGAGAGAGCAAGACCGGTGGCGTTTCAAACTCCAACTCCAACATTTCTGTCTTTCTTTCATTCTCTCTCTCTCTCTCTCTCTCTCTCTCTCTCTCTCTCTCTCTCTCTCTCTCTCTCTCTCGCTCTCTCTCTCTCAAACAGCAGCGTTCTGCTCTTTCTCTATCTCTCTCTCGTGCTCTCTCTCTTCTCTCCACCTCCATCTCTCTCGCTAATGCTCTCTTCACTCTCTTTGCTCCCTCTCTCTCTTCCTCTCTCTCTCTCAATCAACATGCAATGTTCTGCTCCTTCTCTCTATCCATCTCTCTCTCTCTCGTCTCTCCATCTCCATCTCTCTCGCTCGTGCTCTCTTTCTCAACATCAAACATTCTGCTCTCTTTTGCTCTGTTTCTCCATTTCTCTCTCTCTCTCTCTCTTTCTCTCTCTCTCTCTCTCTCTCTCTCTCTCTCTCCAGCTCTCTCTCTCTCGTCTCTCCATCTCCATTTGTATATCCAGAGTTGAAGCCTCAGTACTTTGTCTCCACGCCCAGCACACTAATAGGGATCCATTTTCTGCATGGAGCTTTCAAGCACTCCAGCACCTCATGATCCTCTCTGCTGACTGCCACAAATGTCTCTCTCTCTCTCTCTCTCTCTCTCTCTCTCTCTCTCTCTCTCTCTCTCTCTCTCTCTCTCTCTCTCTCTCTCTCTCTCTCTCTCTCTCTCTCTCTCTCTCTGCCTGTCTCTCTTGTCTGCGCTCTCTCGCTCTCCTTCGCTCTCCTTCGCTCTCCTTCGCTCTCTCTCGCTTTCTGTCTGCTTGCCTGCCTTTACGTATGTCTCTGTCTGTGGGAGATGAAAAACATGTAGTGTTGCAATTGTTTATCTTCCCAAGTTCACGAAAAACATTTTTTCTTATATAATTCAATGGGATTTTTGTTCTGTAAGAGTTGCGGCATGAATTGTTAAAAGCTTTAAAAAAAAAAACTCTGGTCCGAAAACAAGAAAACAAAACAGTGTCACCACAGTCCCACATGTCACACAGAGACAGAGACTGTGTTTTTTTCTATTTTATTCTTATTATTTCATGATTTTGTTTCCCTTGCCTTGCAGTTTTCCAAGTCCATGGTCCTGGATGTGTACAGCGAGTATGTCAACAACTTCACCAGCGCCATGGCACTCATTAAAAAGGCCTGCATGTCCAAACCAGCCTTTCTGGAGTTCCTGAAGGTAAGGGGATGGGGGATGCACTGCAAAAAATTGAAATCTTAGCAAGCTGATTTTTTTAGTTTCAAGTAAAAACATCTAGTCAATCTTAGATTATTTTACTCGCTTCAAGCTAATATTGCTAACAACAAGTAAAAGAAAATATCAAACAGTACAACAGTAACAAGTATAAGTAGTCTAATTTCTAATTCTAAATTCCAGTTAAAAGGTACTAGTTATTGGGTGATTTTTACCTAAAATAAGAAAGATTTTTTACTTGAAACTAGAAAAATAAGCTTGTTAAGATTATTTTTTTGCAGTGTGGGGATATGGGATGGGGATATGGGATGGGGATGGGGATGGGGTTGGGGTTGGGGATGGGGATGAGGTTGGGGTTGGGGATGTGGCTGGGGATGGGAAAGGGGATGGGGATGGGGATGGGGTTGGGGATGGGGTTGGGGAAGGGGATGGGGATGTGGTGGGGAAGGGGATCGGGTATGGGGACGGGGACGGGGATGGGGACGGGGATGGAGATGGGGATGGGGATGGGGACAGGGATGGGGATAGGGATGGGGATGCGGATGGGGCTGGGGATGGGAATGTGGTGGGGATGGGGATGCAGATGGAGATGGGGGTGGGGATGGGGATGGGGTCTGGAAGATGATGGGGATGGGGATGGAGAAGGGGATGGGGATGGTGGTGGGGATGGGGATGGGGGTCGGGGTCGGGGTCGGGGTCGGGATGTGGTGGGGATGGGGACGGGGACCGAGTGGGGAAGGGAATGATGTTCGGGATGAGGATGGGGATGGGGATGGGGAATCATATATTATAGAGTTTAAAGGGGCACAAAGTAGCATTAAAAAGTTAACTAATTACCTGCACGAGCCAGCCCATGATTTTTTATTATGACCACCAATAGTTTGCACAGGACAACTTTAAAATCAGTTGTTATTCTTTTTTTATCTATTTATTTTTTGTCTTCAGACATTCATTATGGTAGGAGCAAGCTTAACTCAGAAAGTTTTAACTTTAATTTACTTTTTGAGAGCTAGCCAAACAATTGACAAATTGTTGCATATGCATTATGCTGTTTTTTTATCCTCTCCGGAAGAGAACACCATAAATAATCTACACTCATTATCTACACTGCATAATGACAAACATTAATCCTCTGTCCCACATACACAAGATAGAATTTGGATCAAATTATTTAGTAAAATGAGTTGAATGAATTCGGACCATAGTATTTCATTATTTATGAAATACTACTCTAGGCAGTCATTTTGAAACTTTGGGCAAAAAAGCACACCTAATCACACCTTATCAACTAATTAACTGTCTAGACAGGTAAATATCTCTGATCTATCAGTTAATTGTCAATGACCCACTGTATCAAACATGCTCGTCCAACATAGCCTTAGAACCTTTTGCTATTTTCTCTCTCAAATGTTCTACCTGCTGGCATTTGGCGCAGCCAAAAGCACACACCGAGCTTTCGTGTGTCCTACCTACTAAGGCTGTGAAAATAGACTCATACTGTTTTTATCTCCCCTGGTTGGTACACTGCAGTACCGCGGTGGAGTGAAATGCTGCCCTGTCATTTCCTAGTTCCGTACATGCAAAAATAAAGATATGTCCGTCCGTGCAGTATTCTGGGATGTCGGGTCACAGCTGAGTACCAAGCCAACACATGACCTTTCACCCCCACTGAGTTCTCTTTGTCTTTCTTTCTCTCTCTCTCTCTCTCTCTCTCTCTCTCTCTCTCTCTCTCTCTCTCTCTCTCTCTCTCTCTCTCTCTCTCTCTCTCTCTCTCTCTCTCTCTCTCTTTCTCTCTCTGTCTTTCTCTCACTCTGTATCTGTCATCTCTCTCTCTCTCTCTCTCTCTCTCTCTCTCTCTCTCTCTCTCTCTCTCTCTCTCTCTCTCTCTCTCTCTCTCTCTCTCTCTCTCTCTCCCCTTTTTTCTCTCCACCTCTCTCTGGTTTCTGCAGAGGAAGCAGGCGTTGAGCGCTGACAGGATCACGCTGTACGGTCTGATGGTTAAGCCCATCCAGCGCTTCCCCCAGTTTATCCTGCTGCTACAGGTCAGTGCCCACGGCTTGCAATGCCCACCTGCTGGCACGCACGGGTAGGTGGGTGGGTATGTATGGTTGTATGGGTGGGCAGTGCCCACAGACACCACACACATATGCAAGTATGCACGCATGCACACACACAGGCATGCACACACACACACACACGTGCGCACGCATACACATGGGCACACACACACATGGCTATGCATTTCAATACAAGTGACACAAAAGTGTCTCTATGTATATGACAAATAAATATCCTTGAATCATTGAACACACACACACACACACACACACACACACACACACACACACACACACACACACACACACACACACACACACACACACACACTCACTCTATATCAGTGGTACTCAATCTTTTTTGAACAAACGCCCCCTTGGCCTCATCACAAGCCTCCCAGCACCCCCTTGACCTCATCATAACCCTGACAATGCCCCTCTTATTATTATAAAACGAAATGGATTAATGCCCCACAATGGCAACTAAGCACCGCCCCCTCTCAGCTGTATCCTTCTCAACGCCCCCCCTAGATCCCCCCAACACCCCTGGGGGGCTGTGCCACCCCCGTTGAGAAACACTACTCTATATTGACGACCACCACCCATACAGCCCCCCAAACCCCTGCTGACCACCTCTGCTCCAAGTACTGCCCTTCCCTTCATCCACACAAAGATCCCCCCATCCTCACTGTCACCACGGGCTCTGACCTCAACCCACCCAACACCACCTACACAGATCTTCAATGTTCTCCAACCATGGACCACCTCACGACAGATTCTCCTATCCACCCCTGCGTCCACCTAGCCTGATTATCATTGATTTTCAAATCTCTCCGAGTCTTGGTCTGACCTCGAGCATAACGATTAACTTTTCCCAAACGGCACGGTTGGCCCGCCTCCCTCGTTGGAGCTCTGCAAAGTGGCTGGAGTTCCCGATTTTTCCAGGATTTTTCCAGATTCTTCTACTCGTACTTTATAAAACTATAGTTGCTAACTACATTACTTACTTTGTTGGTTGTGATGCGATTTCCCATTGTCAACTACCCAAGTTGCGCACTGGCTAGCAACTATGCTTTCGACAAACTCAACCATGTTCTCCAACAGCACCCCCACCTACCCAACCACCCACCCACCCAGTCACCGACCACCACCCCCAACTCCATCCCTGCACCCGCCAGACCACCCCACTAAGCAAAGGTGTAGGTTTGGCTTGTAAGGTAGTGGGGACATTTCAATGGCAAATTGTCCGGGTATGCTGTTTTTGCATTATATTCGTGAAAAAGTGGTGGGGGACAAGCTAGGTTAATCTCAAAAGTGGCATGGACATGTCCCCACCGACCACCAGCCCCCAAAGCCACCCCCTGCACCCGTCAGACCACCCCTCTCACTAAGACACGCAAGCTAGCACAGCGGTATCCAGACGCAGACCACAAAGGTCACCTTCACTTGCTGGGTTGGGTGAGCACTCCGCTTGACATGCCAGTAGATGTGAGCACAGCGGCGTATGTGATTCTTCGAGAGGGAACTGGAGCCAGTGCGAGGCGAGGCAGGACTAAAATAAACACTGTGCACTGCCACTGAGACAGAAAATTAGAAAAAAACACTGCCGCGGTACCACATGCTGTGCTAGGGAATTACGTATGCAAACCAGCGGATAGGTGGGTGGGGAGGTTGTGTGTGTGTGTGTGTGTGTGTGTGTGTGTGTGTGTGTGTGTGTGTGTGTGTGTGTGTGTGTGTGTGTGTGTGTGTGTTTGTGTCTGTGTCTGTGTCTGTGTCTGTGTCTGTGTCTGTGTCTGTGTCTGTGTGTGTGTGTGTGTGTGTGTGTGTGTGTGTGTGTGTGTGCGCGCGTGCGTGCGTGCATGCGCACATGCGTGCGTGTGTGTGTGTGTCTGTGTGTCTGTGTGAGTGTGCGTTCGTGTATATGTGTGTTTGCATCTCGGTATGTTGCCCTGTGTGTGTGTGTGTGTGTGTGTGTGTGTGTGTGTGTGTGTGTGTGTGTGTGTGTGTGTGTGTGTGTGTGTGTGTGTGTGTGTGTGTGTGTGTGTGTGTGTGTGTGCCAGGCTTGTACGAAATTCCGAATTGGATGAATTTGAATTCAAAGTAATGCCATAATATGAACACTAGGTGGTGGTATTCTATGTACTCTCAATGGGTGGTGTAGCTAAAATTCAAAGAAATTCAAGGTAATGACACCACCTAGTGTTCGTATTATGGCATTACTTTGAATTCAAATTCATCC
>NC_085866.1:24313886-24343886 GCF_034702125.1 Engraulis encrasicolus | reverse complement strand
CCAGAAAACAACCACACGATATTATTGATGTGATGGTGCTTCCAAGCTTCAAATCATCATCATTATTTTTTAAGCTTCTTCTAACCTATTCTACCAAATGTGAAAAAAGCAAATGTGAAAAAAGCAAATTCATTCATTTCAAAAGATACATTTCAAAAAATCGTGCAGTGTATCGAACCGTAGGTCAAAAATTGTGATATGATAGCCGAGTCGCGTGTTGAGTTGAGTGTATGGTTACAGCCCTAATGAGACCACATAAGAGTGAGAGTGCATACGTATGAGCTTGCATATGTAGAGACACCATGAGAATGTGAGTCTCTGAATGCATATGTAGGAGGAGGATGCGTATGTGTGAAATGAGGTGTCCTACTTGATCAGGCTGCGTGGCCGTCTGTCTGGCCTTGGCCGTGCTGGTGGGTACTTAATCATGGGCTTTTTTTTTCGTCCTTGTGTGGGCATTTCATTGAATAATTTTGATTTTCTCTCTGTCTCTCTTTCTTTGTCTTTCATTTTCTCTGTCTGCCTCTATCTGCCTACCTATCACTCTTCCTCACTCCATCATCATCTCCATCTCTCCCACTCTCTTTCCATCTCCCTCCATCCCGCTCTATTCCCTCTCCTCTCTCTCTCTCTCTCTCTCTTTCTCTCTCTCTCTCTCTCTCTCTGTCTCTCTCTCTCTGTGTCTCTGTCTCTCCCGCTCTCCCCTCTCTCCCTTCTCTCTCCCCTCTCTATCTCTCTTTCTCTCTCTCTCTCTCTGTCTGTCTCTCCCTCTCTCTCTCTACCTCTACCTCTCACTCTCTCTCTCTCTCTGCCTCCCACAGCAGCTCAGTGCTGACCAGCGGCAGCTGGTTCTGTGTGAGACCCTCATTGAGACCGTGTACGGCGACAAGGGCCAAGTGCTGAAGTCGAAGGAGCGCAAGGTCTTCCTCCTCAACGACTCTCTCATATGCGCCAACATCAACCTCAAGTGAGTGTCTGAATGGTCAGCTTTCACATTAAAATCTTGACTGTAATTGTAGCAGTGTTGCATGTTACTGACATGTGTGCATTTCCTTTAGCTGCTGCTCAGTCCATATAGCTGCTGTTCAATGACATCGAAAGCAAATCACTTTTAGTAAATGCAGGCTAATCAGAGAGCAATACACATTATGACAATTCAACACAATAGAATACTAAAATGGGTTGAAAATAAGTTCGTTTTCACAAAAATCACATGGATAATTCTACAATTCCAATGGGACAAAATGTATAAGTGCCACACACTTTAGAATGTTAAGGTTCTAAAGAACACTGAAGTCTATACTCCACAAGGTCTGATTCTTTCATATGCGCCAACATGAACCCTCAAGTGAGAGCCTGCACTAACTGAATGGTGAAGTACATGGCTTATTTTATTTGAATAATTTGCATGATGATGATGGTCTCCATCTCCCGTGGCCTCCTGTGGTTTCCTTTTTTATTCTTTTTTTTAGGTCTGTATATGCCTTTATTTGATACCGACAGCGATGAGATGTGTGCCGTTGAGCCAATGTTAGGTGATAATATTCAAGGCAAATCAGTATTTGACAATTGTAGACCACATCGGGGAGTAATACACATTATGCCAAATAAATGCAATATATGACAGGAAATGAGTGGGAGAGACTGAGCAATGGAGTAGGACTGAGAAATGATGCCCTAGGCCTGATGTGAACCTGAGACCACATATGCCTCTTTTCCACTGCAGGTTTTCTGGTAGGCCTAAAGCTCGACACAACGCTACTCAGCCGCTACTTTTTGTTTTTTGATTGGGCGTGACAGCTCAATCGAAGAGCAGAAAGTGGCAGCCGAGCCATGCTATGTCGAGCTGTAGGCCTACCAGAAAACCGGCAGTGGAAAAGAGGCAATAGACAACTTGTCTGTGTTTGGTATGGTGAGAGCATTCCAGACCTCTTGCTTTCTTTCTTTGCAACACATGTTGTCAGTAACATGATGTCATTACATTACATGTAAGTGCAATGTAATGTAATGAAATCATGTTACTGACGACATGTGTTTGTTCTGTTTAGCCCATGTTAGCTGTTTAGCCAGGTGTCATTGAAAGCAAATCAGTATTTGCTAAATGCAATCTCAAAATAAGCTTTTTTGGTAACACTTTCTATGAAGCCCATATCTATAGCGCATTACGAGCGCATTTATAACAAATTATAATGCACATCAAAGCATTACGACTACACCGATGAAGTTTCATGATGCTTTATGTTAACAGTAATGCATAACCATGAATGTAGCTTATAATACTTTATAAATCCAAGGGTATTATGAGTGCTCATGACAGGATATAAACTACAGGCTGCCTGATGGGGCTTACAGTACATTATGATGCATTATAGATGTGCATTATACAGTGCATTATAGATGCATCCATAAGAACTTCACTTTACTTAGAGCACACATTGACAACTTATGATCTCACATGAAACATTATAGCATAATATGAGCCCTTATGACAGTTTGGCCCAATCTCAATTCACCCCTTACCCCTACCCCTTACCCCTCCAAACGGAGTCTGCCTGGCCGAACCCCTCATTTTTGAGGGCTACAAAGTGCTCCCCCTTACCTCTACCCCTCTGCCTTAACGACTATTGGAATACCCCTACCCCTACACAAAACGGAGGGGAGGGGTAAGGGGTAGGGCCAAGGGGTGAATTGAGATTGGGCCTTTATCATCCAGGTCTGTGCATAGAGGGGTTTAGGTACTCA
Organism: Engraulis encrasicolus; assembly: GCF_034702125.1. Lineage (NCBI taxonomy): Eukaryota > Metazoa > Chordata > Actinopteri > Clupeiformes > Engraulidae > Engraulis > Engraulis encrasicolus. The sequence continues at coordinate 24,341,144 of NC_085866.1, read as the reverse complement.
TAATGTACTATAAGCCCCATCAGGCAGCCTGTAGTTTATAGCCAGTCATGAGCACTCATGACACCCTTGGATTTATAAAGCATTATAAGCTAGATTCATAGTTATTCATAACTGTTAATATAAAGCATCATGAAGCATTATGAGTGTAGTCATACTGTAATACATTGTAAGTAATTATAATGTGCGTTATAATTTGTTATAAATGCGCTTATAATGTTGGCTTTAAGTAAAGTGTTACCGCTTTTTTTATTTATTTTATTTTTTTTACAAAAATTACGTGTACATCTAGGCTATAAGCCTAAAATTCTGTGGGAACAAAATGTACACTTGTGGCTTTTTTCTTGGGCACAATCCCCAAATTCAATCTGAGGATGACCGCAAGGTTAGAATGTCATCATGCCAATGAATGAATAAAAAGAAAAAAAACCCATAAGAAGAAAAATCCAAAGGAGTGTGCGAACCTTTTTTTTTTTAAGCAAAATGTACATAAAGCACAAGGTCTTCCTCCTCCCTATATTCGCCAACATCAACACCAAGTGAGTGTATAAGTGAATGGTGAAGTAGGCTACTGTATGTGGCTGTCTTATTTGAATAGAAGATGGTATGCTGATGGATTACATTTATAGAAGACTCCGCTTTTCCTAACATTCCGAACACGAATGTATGCGTTCCCTTCCCTTTAGTCAATGTGTCAAATGACATTGAAGGCAAATCAGTGTTTGGCAAATTCAAACTACATAATAATCAGCGAGCACTTGAGGTGTGTGTGCGTGCATTGAGTATGTATCGCCTCATCATGCACGTCTGCCTGTCGGATGAAAGTCACAAGCAAAGTCAAATGTGCTTTATTGTCAATCACACTATACAGAACAAGCATTACATGGAGTTAGTGCTCCACCATACTCCAATGTGCAATTTGAGAGAAAATCGACAGACAGACAGAGACACACATGCACAAATCACACACAGCCACACTCGTGGATATAAAATGTATACAGAGATCACAAATAGGCCTACACAAGCATTATACATAACGGTTGACAAACGGATACATTCAGCATACAGTAAGTTTCAAAGAAAGAAATTGTAAGCAGCTTGTCTTTGATAGATTTGAATTTCAGTAAAACATGTTCATGGAATGTTCTCGAGTGTGTCGATTAGTCTGATGGCTTGTGGAAAGAAGCTGGGGCTCAGTCTAGTTTCATGACATCACATGCTGTGGTATAGCATTTGCCAGATGGAAGCGGGGAGAACAGTTTGTGCGCTGGGTGGGTGGGTGACGTCCCTTATGTTATTAATGGCTGGCTCTTTTGGAGCTGCATAATGTGTGTGTAGGTCCTCCTGAGAAGCTGAGTGGCATGATCTGATGGTCTTCTCTGTGGTACTCCTCACCCCCATTCACTCCCATCTAAGTCTAAGACATTGCACACCAAACTTGATCTAATTCCTTTCAGAAGAACTGATCATGCTAACTTGATTTCTATAGCATGATTCATACAAGACATGCTGCTCAATGTGCTTAACAGTTAGATTAACAACAGCAGCAACAACAAATGAAGTAAAACAATGAATATTTGGCATCAGAATTTGGAAGCCATGAAATGATAAGATCATAAAATGTCATAAAAACAAAATAGCCTAAAATTCACAATTATCAGAAAACTTAGACTAAGAAAATGAGGGGCATAAAATCACAAGGATCAGAGAACTATCAGAGAAATATGCCCTCTCGTGGCACCAGATGTTAGGAAAATCTCCCATTTCATATCATTTTAGGGGGAAAAAGCTCAGTATAAATTGAAAGGAAAAACATTTCATTTTGCCGAAACTTCAGGTAAAGACTGACAACTGTCCAGGGGACTATAGAAAACTCATCACTATAGAAAGCACACAATGCACTCAGTATACAGTATAGTTTTTGACCTTCCGCAATCACAAGCCATTGCATAGCATACTGAGCTAAAATGCAAAAATAAACAACTACAGCATTGCTATAGAATGGCCATGTAACACACACAATGCGCTCAGTATATTTTTTGACCTTCAACAATCACAACCCATTGCATAGCAAGCTGGACAAGAATGAAAAATGCATAAAACCACTTCAGAGCACTTCACATGATGTCCATTAACATTTGAAGCATTGCAAGGTCTTTCCTCCTCATCAACTTGCATGTGTCACCATCATCGGGTTAGATGCACAGGCTAGATGCACTTAACACACAGGCTAGATTATATGGCTGCAGCCTAGGGGCCCCCACCTGCCAGGGGGCCGCCAGTTGGCCAAAAGTGGAAAAACTGCAGAATTGTGACAAGTTGCAATATTGAAAAATCCATCCATTGTGTTGAATACAGTTGGTAGACATGTTATCCTGAATTTCTAGCTCGTAATTATGACACTGTCTATATACATTTTTCTCACAAAAAATGCCTTCTTGGGGGCCCCCACAGCAACCTGTAGCCTAGGGGCCCCAGGTCATCTTAATCCAGTCCTGACCATCAGCGTCAAGTGATTCCTGTAAGTGAATGGTGAAGGACATGCCAGGCTTGTGTAAATAGCTCACCTGTTGATGGATTCCATACACTAATGGCCTATGGCCTCCAGTCTTCTTTGTATTCACCCCCATTCCTGTTAAGTGATGTTGAATGCAAGTCAATGTTTGGCAGATCCAAATTGCTTCATCAAAAGAGCCTATTTGATTTATTTACTGTAATCAAGATCATCTTTCACATATAACTCGGCAAACTGAAATGTGATATTACTGTAACCGCCGTAACTTCACAATTGTGACATATGAGTCACATTGGACCATTTCTATTTCTCTCTCTCTCTCTCTCTCTCTCTCTCTCTCTCTCTCTCTCTCTCTCTCTCTCTCTCTCTCTCTCTCTCTGTTTATGTGTCTTTTGACCAAGCAGTTACACTGAAACCAGCATTGATCACTTCGTGTTTGAGAGATGGTAAAGTCCGCCCGCACGTCTCTTTTTTTTTCGTATGGACTTTTTTTTACGGGGGTTTCGTAATGATGCCTGGGGCTGAGTTATTTGATCTGATTTTTGAACCCAGCTGATTGGGGTGGGGTGGGGGTGGGGGTGGCGGGGGGCAATCAGTTCCAACATTTCATGTGGGGAGTTTTCAGGAGCAGTGATGATTCTGCTCTGTTACTCAGAACATCCGTCCATGCCTTGATTCACCTCACCCTGTTACTCAGAACATCCATGCCTTGATTCACCTCACCCTAACAAATCACAATGCTGATCATTGATGCATAATGCAGGAAAACATAGATGGAGATTGGGTAATAATAACCTAAAAATCACACGGGGGGTGCGGTGCGCTTCTTGCCCAGGAACATTTTTACTTGATCACTAGCTGGCTAATTGCAGTGCTGAGCTCATTCCCTAAATTCTTCTTTCATGAGATTTCAAAGGCTGTTTCAGATCTTTTTTTTTGAGCCTGGTGAAAGTAAAGTGTGTGTGTGTGTGTGTGTGTGTGTGTGTGTGTGTGTGTGTGTGTGTGTGTGTGTGTGTGTGTGTGTGTGTGTGTGTGTGTGTGTGTGTGTGTGTGTGTGTGTGTGTGTGTGTGTGTGTGTGTGTGTGTGTGTGTTTGTGTGCGTGTGTGTCTGTATCTGTGTATCTGTGCGCCTGCCTCTCTGTCTGTGAGTTTTTTGTGTGTCTGTGTTTTGAGTTGGGACGTTGGGAAAACCGTTAGAGGGGAGAAAGCAAAAAATCCAGTCCTCAGGATTGCCTCACTCACTCACTCACTCACTCACTCACTCACTCACTAACTCACTCACTCACTCACTCACTCAGTGTTTCACATTGTTGTTTCTGGCCTTGTCAGGGGTCCACCCGACATCAGTAGCCTGGTCCCTGTGGGGCCGAAGTACATGGTGAAGTGGAGCGCCCCCTTGCTGCAGACGCAGGTAGTGGAGGTTGGCCAGGAGGTCTCTGGGCCCAGCAAGGAGAACCTGTTCCAGCCGCCCAGCAGCACCAGGCGCCTCAGCGGCAGCACCCCAGGTCAGTTTTACCAAATAGTGTGCTCTGAAACTCGTATATACTCGTATAAACTATTGTACCGGTATAAAAATTCAGTTTCACCAAGTAATCCAGATGTGCATTCATGTGTTCTCGGAAACTTGTATATACGAGTCTCGGAATCTCTTGTATAAACATGTCCTACGAGTTTTTCAGTGGAAAAAACCACTTTGGTGGCGTTCATGTGCGGTTCCCATGTCGCCGTTTGGTATTAACTATAATTCAGAGAGCACATGAGTGCGCAATAAGATGGTGCCTCACATGTATTTTCACTTTTGTTTGGGTCCCTAGACATATTTGAGTTAATTGTCTTCCACAGTGCCATAATGGTTAGGCAGTTTGGTGTTGAGATCAGTATGTTGGTCATGAGAACCTCGTATGGCCCAGCGACAGCAACGCGGCCCTGTGTATCATCAGCTTTATGATTAGTGAGGTTGTGTTAAGATCACAAAGTTAACGGTTTGAATCCTGTACCAGTGTATGGATGGCTTCCCACACCCTCATCCCAGGGCTAAAGTGACCTTGAACAAGGCACCTCCCCTCACATTGCCCCATGGACTGTACACCAATATCCTGTACCTAAATAAGTGTAAGTGGCCTTGGATAAAAATGCCAACTAAAGGTAATATAATGGAATGCCAGCCTCAACAGCCCCCTATCTTGACTTTCTCTGGAAAGATGCTCACCTTTCGAGGTTGTGCTAGTCACAAGAGTGTAGTCAGGGGCGCTGGCAGAAATGTTGGGCCCCGTGAAAGATTAGAATTTTGCGCCCCCGTCAGTGCTGTCAGTGCTTGGGTCCTTAGAATCTATAACACCTGCTCCCACCCCTAGCGGCACCCATGAGTGTAGTTGTAAGCAGGGCTCTAAATTAACTTTTTCCACCACCAGCCAATTTGGCTAGTGGACATTTTTTCTTACCAGCCAAACAGAAGTTCAACTAGCCATTTTTTTTTATCTCGCCAAAATAAACTATGCATTAGGCTAGTTTTTTTCGTATTATTATTATGGTCATTTTGTTCAACTATTTCTACAACACAGATAGGCTACACTATAGGCCTGCATAGGCTAGCCTACTATATGCCTACATGATAAGCATATTATAGGCTATATATTTTTTAATTATTTTTTAACTTCTGCTTTATTTTTTACTTTCATTACTTAGGCCTAATCAATTTGATTAGATTTTGTTCAATTCCTCTGAAAACAGCTGAATCACATCACACAAGCCACTCACATAAAAGACCTTTTAAACATACAGTAACCAAGCACACAGCCAAACCACGCAGAAGAGATGAGAGGAAAAGGAGGGGAGAGAGGAGGAGTTCTTCTCTACCACGCGCAACAAAATGACAAGAAGCCTAGTTTAACTAAAAGTAAATAATATCTCGGGAATCTTCGCTTCCTTTGTTACTTCCACAGCTTCGTCGTTGGTTGCTTTTTTTGTCTTTACGATGGCGTGGGCTATCCAACTTAGTTGCGCCAGGACTCGGAACATTTCAGAAGACAACTGAACTGACAGCTACGGTCACACTGAGAGTCAGCTCTCCTCCTCTGCCCTTGTCGCTATTTCGTTCCACAACCACTCATTTTTAACGTCACTATTATTACGGTTAGAACTACTACTAGCATTCACCAACACACAGAACATTGCTCTAACCCCCGACACATTCTCATCACTCGCACAAAACATAGTCTACAGAACAGAAGTAGCTCTATGCATAATCTGCGTCCTGTTATTGAAACGGTCAGGGCCTCGCTGCTTCAAAAATGCAGCCTGTTACAGCAAGGTTCATATAGTAATAATAGCAGTAGTGACGTTAAAAAAGGTTGTAGCGAAAGCGACGAGAGCATAGGAGGAGAGCTGCCTGTCAGAATAGTGTGAGTGCAGCTTAGCTGAGCTGACACGTAGAATATTTCTGGCTGACAGAAGGCTGGTCGTCTGAAATGTTTTCAATCCTGGCGCGCGCAATAGCATGGAGTTGCCGCTCTCTGCACTGGAAAGCCCACGGTGGGAGGCTACCTCGTGACGCTAGGGTCCATGTGTAATGTAGGAAATCTCGCCGTCTAACGTTCGTCAGAGCAGCGGTTTACCGTTCATAATTTACTGTACTCGGGGGCTACTAGCCAAATTGGCGGGTAGGTATTTTTTTCTACTAGCCAAAATTAATTTTCACCCGTGTTTGGCGGGTTGGCGTGTGTTAATTTAGAGCCCTGGTTGTAAGTACTGGACCTCTTTTTGGAGTTTTAAGTTGTTTGATTTCTTCCCAGAAACTTCTTTAACTCCGCTGTCAGAATTAGACCTCAGAGGGTCTTTGGGAAGAGACAAAAGCTGCAAATAGTCAAATTTGCAAATGTCAAATTGCTAAACTCGTTTGACTCTCTGCACTTAGAGGAACAATTACCAACTTCATCATGAGTTCTGCGGCATCTATCTTTGTGGTACATCTCATCCTGAAAGTCAAGTTAAGTCGAGTCAATTAGCACATGCGTAACACATAAACCGCGTCCGTTTCCAAGGAAACAAAACGCTATCTTTAGAAAAGTAATTCCGCACTTAAAGTAGGCTACCTTCGGATTGGTAGATGCTAGGAAAATACCGCTTTCAGTTATGGAAAGCTGGGGTTCTCAGCTTTTAAACAAGACCCATGGTGTGTCTTTAGGTCAAATTACAAATATTCTGTGGCAAATCGAAAAAATTTACTTTTGAATGGGTGTCCAGGTAGTCCACCATTTCAAATTTGCGTGCTCCCGTGATGGGGGATTCTGACGTAACTGCAACCCAAGAATTAACATTGTGAAACGAGTTCCCTCCCCCTCTTCTGTTTTTATTCTGAGTTACCATGGTGGTGGTTTGACGATGGGTTGACAATTAGTTGTGGAAAACAAAACACTTAAGAGAGCGATTTAGAACCATCTGGATGTTTCTTTATTCAATTAAAATGTTTTTTGAAATTTACACAGGGCTGTAGTAAACCCTCAGGATGTGATGTCTTTTCAGGGCTGAAAACAGGGCTCTAAATTCACCAAAATGGCTAGATGTTAATCTCACTAGCCAAACACACACTCACTAATGGGTCAACGTGGCTAGTAAGTTGTTCTTTTCTACCAGCCAAAGTGAAATTTCACCAGCATTTGGCTGGTTGACTCGTGTTAATAGTAGAGCTCTGTTTGAAAATAAAGATGCTTCAAGAGATAAACATACACATCAAAGATTGATGTGTGGAACACTAATCCATGTCAGGTCTTTTTATAGTTGGTCGGTGGTGCTGGGTTCATACCCTTTTGCATTGTTTGGTTTGACATTCTTCCTTCAATCTGTCAGCAGAAAAGCAGAATATTGCTACGGGCAACATCTGCGGTTAAAAAAAAAACCTCAAACATTATTTTCAAAGGAAAGGATTTGCATATCATTTGCGGCAGTGAGTGATAAAAAAAAATATGAATGTTGTTAATGTGAGCGGAATCATTTGTTTACTTCGGGATTATTTTGGCTACCTGTTATCGGTCGCTCTTGCCTACAGCGCAGTGAAATGACCTGTTTGTCACCGGCTGGATACAGCTTATTTGATCAGAGTTATTGGAGGAGGGAGGCTGTAGCTCGCCGTGTCTGGCTTCTGCTGATCAACAAGCCACCGCTGTAAGCTCAGTGTCTGAGCTCTGTAAATCCTCCCTTTGTAACAAACAGCCTGTCTTAATACTCAAGCCCTTCTCCAGGGGGTCTCAAAGGCAGAGGCATAATGGCACTCATCAGCTGTTGTTGCCGAGGGTGTTCAGGTCTAATTCTGGTTCTGTTTTTCCGGGGGATGTTAACAAGCGTAGTGCAGTGCGGCCCCCGAAGCAAGAGCAAGAGCCAGAGCGTGCACACAGCATGGCACAGCCTCATCACCAGGGCTGGACTGGGGGAGAAATAGGGCACGGGCACTTTTGGCTTAAAGGGGCGCCTCATAATTAGCAGTGCAGAACTGACTCAGCCGTGGGCCCCACACCCTTGTGGGCCCCTATTTTCAGAAATGTAAAAAAATACAATAATAATAATAAAAAATAAAATTCTGAAAAAAGGGGCCCACGAGAGTGTAGGGCCCACCGAGAAATGCCCGCTATACCAGATAGCCAGTCCAGCCCTGCTCATCACGTAAATCTGCCTCCTTGCTTCTGTGGATCTGTGTACTACTAGTCCCATTTGCAGTTGTATTGAGACGATGAGCTTTTAGACTTGATCCCCATTCCATTTAGAAGGACTAAATGAGCTAACCGAGTGGAATTCAGAACTTGAAGAAATACTTCAAAGCACTCTCACTCTGCATTATCAATTAAATGAAACAGAATAAGAGTATGTGATGAGAATAAGTTAATTTTTACACAAAAAATGTGGGGGGAAAATGTGCACCATCCATGTGTGTACTGCTTGTCATAATGTATAAAATCCAAGCAAAAGCATTGTATGCTATTATGAGAAAGAATTCATGCCTTAAGATATTGTCACTGAAGACTGATTCACAGGGCTATATTTTCGCAAAAACAAGGTGTTTATCATATACAGTAGTGAAGAGCTGTGTGGACTGATGCTGTTGCTTCAAGCTTGCCACCGGGAAAATGTTTTGGGACCATCACGGTTCGACCAGGAGCTATATAACATGAGTGTGCTGTAGGAGTGTAAATAATAATCGAAAAATGTATCGATATATCACGATATAATCTGACGATTGAATCAGATCGCATCGCATTGTGGGGCATTCTTAAGTATCGAAAAGAATCGAATCGCTGGCCCCTGCCCAATTCCCTAACTCCATAACATAATAGAGGTGGAAAACTAATTGGAAAAAAATCGAATCGAATCGTAATGTACAGTATTGTATCGTGGGGCATTCTTAAACATACAAAACAATCGAATCGCATCTTATCGAATAATGAGATATCGATATTGAATCGTATCGTCACGGAGGCTGTGATTTACACCCCTTCTGTGCTGTGTAACACTGCTCATGTAGAATAATTTAACAATCAGCAGCACAAGAGAATGCTGCCAATGGCTGTTTTGACAAGTAGACCGAAACAAACAACCAAAAATGTGACATGCATGTTCTACCTGCTGCCGCCACGGATTGAACTATTGTGTTGATTTTAATGAGGAATAAATGTGCAGTGTGAGTGTGCCTAAAAAAAGTTTCTTGGAGCAACACTTCAGTCATCCTGAAGTTTAGGTCTGTCAAATTTTCAGCCCCTCAATCTTGTTCTGTATTCTAGTCATAAAGGCTCGGATATGCGTTCCACCCTGTTACAAATTGACAAACCACTGAAGCGACGATTTTTGGAAGCATTAATTTAAAATCTACTTAGTGCTAAGGGCTTAGTGCTTTAACCACTTTAAATTATGTAAGGGTCATGATCTGGTCTAATTTGTTCCTGGGGAGCACCACAAGCTGAAATCAGGAGCTACATGACTGGTCTGACTTAAATAGGAATTATAATGTGTCATTACAGTTAAGTCATTTAAATTCTGTGCCACACCGAAAGTGTTCCAGCAGGGACCACCAGGCTTCAGCATGGCCGGTTTAACTTTTAAATAAGTTATGAATTGTTATTTAAATTCTGTGCCACTTTTGAAGTGTACCTGTGAGTACTGGGGCTCAACATGACCAGTTTAAGTTAAAACAAAAAAAAAGTTGTTGTTATGTCTGTAATTTAAATTCAGGGGCACTCTGAAAGTGTTCCCGGCACCACCACGCCTCTGCACGAGTGGTCTGACTAAAAAAAAAAAAGTTGTAATTTGCCTTTGTCATTTAAATTCTGTGCCGTAGATGTATGGGTTCCTGGGCCCTCTACACCTCTGAACGGCCGGCGTTATTTTGGGCATTTAAGTTGTGGTTGGGTGATTTTAATTGTGTGTATCCTGCAGGCAAAATGTTCCTGAGGTCACAACTCCGCTAACAGCAGCTAAAAAATGTTTTTCTTAAATCTAGTATCAAGGTTGGTTCTGGCCAGGCCATGGTAGTCAAGTGCTTGATGCTTCTGATACTCATCAGGTCAGGTGCTCTAGATCAGCTAATCAACTCTCCTCACTTCTAATTGGTCAGATTGAAATGAGAGACTCTTTTAAAAAGTTCTCAACTCTCGCTGCTCACTTCTTCACAAACCCACCACCTCCCCAGCTTCATCTTGACGTGTATATAACATGGCATAGGCTGCTCTTTGTCATGTTGCCTGCTCTGTTCATGGGGAAACTGTTTGCTCCTGTATGTACTTAATCTACTGTAATTCACAACTGTTCAATAAAGAAATTGCTTTCAATATTTTATGTATTGTGTTTCTTGACTTTGGACAGAAATAAAAGTTCCGCTCCGCGTCGGGGTCTAAAGATTCTCTCTGTCGTGCTGCTATTCCACGGTAGCGACCTTCTCGCCGAACGTTAACCCTTACTTATTATATGGTTGTGACGTCATCTGTCGAATGCTCCATTCATTTCAACGGGGCTCCCCAACGTTCGGACGTCTGTTATTTTTCGATAACGGACGGGTTGGTCTATAACAGACCGCTGTCAATGGCAACAAGACTTTTCACTGCTAAAGCGACTTTTCAACAAGACTCTAATCAGCTGCTGTGATAGACAGCACCCGTTGTCCTGGCTACCGCTGTCAATGGCAACAAGACGTTCACTGCTAAAGCTACTGGCTTGTATAGGCCTACAAGTCAGTGGCTAAAGCGAATGTTTCATATCACTCCGCAGGGGGTCCGGTCTTTTGTCACTCTAATCAGCTGCTGTGATAGACAACACCTGTTGTCCTGGCTAGCCTACCTAGCTGTTGCCTAGCGGTGTTCCACAACGGCACTGTTTTGTTTTGCGCAGCAACAATCTTAACATTAAATAGGTCTAAAGAAATGGCCCCGCATGTGTGAATCATTTAAGTATAGAACTACCCATATAATAAGCGGGTTAACTTTCGGCGAGTCGGTCGCTTTGTGGAATAGCAGCACTTCAGAGAGAACAAGACCCCTCCGCTCCGCGTCGGGGTCTAAAGATTCTCTCTGTCGTGCTGCTATTCCACAGTAGCGACCTTCTCGCCGAACGTTAACCCTTACGTAATACTTAATGTAGCATGATTTAAATTTTGAACATGATTTAAAAACTGTTCCTGGGGCTTCCACGCCACCATGCCTCTACCCACAGCTGCACGACTATTCTGACTGATAATAATCATTAATTTAATCGTAGCATAATTTCTTTTTTTTGCTTCAGATTAAGGGACCCTGGGACTTCTGCTGTACCATGAGCTAAAGAACTGTTCTGAATGACTGTTCTGACTTAAATAAGAGTTTGGTATTAATAACAATAATGACAATGGCAATGATAATAATCCTAATTTGCTCATCATGTGATTTCAATTGTGTGCCGCAGGTAAAGTGTTCCTGGGACCGCCGCGGCTCTACCAGGAGCTGCAGGAGCTTCAGCACGACCTGTCGGTAGTGGAGGAGGTGACACTACTGGTGGGGACACTGCAGGGAGAGTACCAGGTGGGTGGCCTAGCCATTAAGTGGCGCTATTCAGATTGGCCGCTATTCAGACATTGATGTCTATTGCCTGAATACTGGCACGTTTCCTACCAAAATCTGCCATTTCTGTGGTGTGTGCTACATTGCTCAGGTTTTTTTCAGTTTAGGAAGAATACATGTAGTTACCCCACCCTAGCCTACCCTAACCCTAACCCTACGGCATGTCAGGTGTCGGAATAGTGGTATGTCGGAATATCGCTTGCCCCCCGGCCCAGCCGTGGCTCAAACGACTAGGCACTGCACTGCTACACCGGCAACCTGGGTTTGATTCCGGCCCGGGCCTGGATCATTTGCCGACCCTTCCCCGTCTCTCTCATCCCATTTGCTTCCTGTCCCACTCGACTGTCCTATCATGAATAACTTATGAAGTAAAGGAGACTCGCTCACACTATCGCCTATACTATTTAATATAGATTATAACTCTGAATCCCACATAACATATTGATGAATGAAGGAAGCGAAGGACAGCACTCTTCAGATTTTTCTCTGTATATTCGTTTCGGGCAGAGCCCTTCTTCAGCGTGTAATGGTGATTGTTCTATCATGAATAACGGCAATAAAAGCCAAAAAATACAACAAAAAAAACCAACAAAAAAAGAACCAGGTAGGCTAGCACTGATAGTAGCTACACACCCATCACAATACATATTACATTACATTACATTACATTACACTTATAATTAGCTGATGCTTTTATCCAAAGTGTTAAGAATGAGTGTACGATAGCTAATAAGTGGATGCGTGAAGGACTCGACGAGTCACGGTCACGAGACCAGCCCCAGCTGCAGCCCATCCATCCATCCATCCATCCATCCATCCATCCATCCATCCATCCATCCATCCATCCATCCATCCATCCATCCATCCATCCATCCATCCATCCATCCATCCATCCATCCATCCATTCCCCTGATTATTTTTTAGTTAGTTTGTGTCTTTCTTTCGTTCGTTTGCTTGCAATGGTATTTGAATAGTGACTTCTGCTGGGGACGCTTCAGGGAGAGTAGCAGGTGGGCTGCTGCCTCCACTAACACTAAGTTTAGCCCTCTCAAACATTTATTTGCACATACCACCACCGCCAGCATGACCAGATGCTGCCACGCTGACTTGGGAACAGGGCTGGACTGGCCATCTGTCATACTGAGCATTTCCCGGTGGGCCCTGCAGCCTCATGGGCCCCTATTTTCAGAAATGTGATACAAATGTAAAAAAAATCTGAAAATAGGGGCCCACGAGGGTGCATGGCCCACCGGTGAGTCAGTTCTGCGCCGCTTATTATGAGGGGCCCCTTGAAGCCCACAGTGCCCGGGCCCTATTTCTCCCCCAGATCAGCCCTGCTGGGGAACCGGGGATGCTGGAGTCCACCCTCAGAGTCGAATTTGAAGTTGAAGTTAATGTAGTCTTTTCCACAAAACCACCACCTGCTACTCTTGCTGGGGGAATAGGGAAGGATAAGAGTTGAGGTTTAAAAGTTAGAGTTAGAAGGTGCAGTACTTTTGGGAATGTGTCTGTGTGAATTTGTTAACAGATTCATGTATTCAGGCCCAGTATATGCTTGCTGCAGGATACGAGTGTATTTTGTTCATGAACACGTTGCCATGCGTATTTCATGTCAATTTTGCCCGTTGGACAAATGCAGAAGAGTGGTCCAATTTACCTGAATTCACCCCATGTATTTTTTAAAACTTTGTTGTCAAGCCAAGCTGTTAGAGTGTATGTGTTTTGAATGTCATTTTTACAGTACATTGCTTTGATCAACGCCGCAACTAGAACATGCAGCCAATTGTTCCAATTGTGTTGATAGAAGAATCATTTGTCAGCTAATTCATATTCAGCTAATTGCAATTCAGTTGTGTGTGTGCGTGCGTGTGCGTGTGTGTGCGTGTGTGTGTACGTGTATCTCTGTGTGCCTGTGTGTGTGTGTGTGTGTGTGTGTGTGTGTGTGTGTGTGTGTGTGTGTGTGTGTGTGTGTGTGTGTGTGTGTGTGTGTGTGTGTGTGTGTGTGTGTTTCTGCATGTGTGTGTGTGTGTGTGTGTGTAGAACCTGAACACCACTGTGGGGCAGGACTGGTGCCTGGCTCTGCAGCGCCTCATCCGCATCAAAGAGGAGGAGATCCAGTGTGCTAACAAGTGCCGCCTGCGACTCATGCTGCCCGGAAAACCAGACAAGTGAGCAGTCCTGCCAACACAAGCACACAAACAAACACACAACACAAACACACAAACAAACACACAACACAAACACACGACACAACACAAACACACAACACAAACAAACACACAACACAAACAAACACACCACAATGCAAAGGAAAAAAAATAGCCAAGCAAACAAACACACAACACAAAACAAACGCACAACACAAGCACACAACTCAAACACAACACAAACACAAACAGAAACAAACACAAACAAATAAACAAACACACAAACACACAGCCAAACAAATAGCCAAACAAACAATAGAAGGAAAAAAACAAACTTTTCCGCCGACATTAGTCCCAGCCATCTGGTTGGTGGTTCTCCCCATTGGCCAAGTCTATGAAGTAGACGGTGGCAGACCCAGCAGGAGGAAAATAACATGACGAGGACGACGCTGTGTTTGTTTCCCCTTGTGCCAAACAACCCAAACCACTATCGGTATGCTAGACAGGGTCGCTAACAGCTCTGACTGGGGCTCAGGACAAAGTCATCTGAAAGGGCCCTCCACCTAATACATGCAGTGTCACGACTGCGAGGACCCAATTCTGGGCCTTCTCCCCTCTACCTGTGTCCGGGACAACTGACTGCTTTGCCCCCCCCCCCTGTCGACTTCCCCCGTGATGCTAGAGACCCCCTCCTCGCGGTGGTGATGTTGTTGCCCGTAGTCAGTAGGGGATGGGCTGTGGGCCAGAGTGCTGGTGCTGTGTGCATTGCAGAGCAAGTGTGGGTGGCTAGGCTGATACATATTCATCCCTTTTAAACGGATGAGCAGAGCAAGGACCGCAGGGGGTGATTGGGAGGTGGTGCCCAGATTTAGCCTCGCCGGTGCCAATGGAAAAACCTGTGGGCTGCTGTTGTGTTGTTTTGTGTTGTGTGACTGTTGAGTTAGTTGCTGCATTGTTATGGATGGTAATTGGTGCCTTGTTGAAACGGGTGTTAGTGTTGAGACTGATGTTACTTTTTTGTGTTTTTGAGGTGGGTGTTACTGCTATAGTTGATAGTGGTAGTAATTCAGTGTTTCTCAACGGGGGCTCCACAGTCTCACATGGGGGTTTTGGGGAGCCCTAAGGGGGCATAGAGAAGGATACAGATGAGAGGGGGTGGTGCTGTTATTTGCCATTGGGGGGCATTAATATATTTCATTTTTTTAATACTAGGGGGGTTTTGGCAGGCTTATGATGAGATCAAGGTGGCGTTGGGAGGCTTATGATGAAATCCAGGGGACATTTATTCAAGAAAGGTTGAGAACCAACTTATTAGTAAGTGATGATGTTGACATGATGTGTGTTTCTACTATTCTTGAGTGTTGATACTGGTGTTGTGGTTATTGTTTGCACAGATGTTTCTGGCATTATTAAAAAGAATGTCACGGGTATCCAATGTAATGTTTTTTTTCTGTGAAAGATCAATGTGTCCAAGCAGAGAAATGTCCAAGAGCAAAAAGTGGGAGATATGATTTAGGTAATTTGCAAGGTTCATTTTTCATTGGATAATGGATATTCTGTTCATTAATATTGAGTAAAGATTACTGCATCCAAAGCAGAGAATTGACTACCTTGAGACTTTTTGGTGGTATGAAAGCAAACGGGCCATCTGGGGTGCTTTTGCTTACGCAATTTGTTGGCAGAATACATGTATAGGCCTATGCTTTAGCTGGTCTTCATCGGTAGCCGTGTCTTGAAAAGAGACAAAAAAACAGACCTTCAACTCAGCCTTGGATGACTTTGGATGACAGCAAAACAGGTCTGAATCAGACAAATGCATAAAAAGCCTTTTCTCCTAAGACTCCTCATTTCGTCCCAATTTTCTCACCGCCATTTACGTATCCTTCCTTCCTGCTGCCTTGAACCTCCAAAGTTCAGCTGCATTAGAGACATACGTATCTACAGGGTATCTTAGCAACGGCATTCTATGTTGCTGTCCTGCCCGACCACGGTGACCACCCAAAACACATTGCTTTTAGTCTGCACCTTGACGATGTCTGCTGGGAAATGTGACTTCTGAAAATAAGAAATAAAGAGAACAGGACAGCACTCCTAGTTTTGTGTTTTATAGCCTGTGTTTGGTGCTGGATACACGTACGCAGATATTTTAAAGCCGGAGTTTTGAAATGTGCATTCTAAAAAGAGGCCAAAACCAATGCGTTTTCAAAAACTATCCATATGCATGTAAGCAGCTTCTTTCTGTACAGGCAGCATACAGTTTTAGAGCCCTGTATGCACTGTATGTTTTGCTCCACGGTGGCTGTGTGTGATTTATTCTTGGTGATAGGTACATAATGCTCAGTGATCTGTGTAGCAGCAGCTGCCCACTGGGTCCAACGGGAGGCGACCTCTAAAATGTTGTGCATGTGTCCGTATGTCAACAAGACTCCAGCTGTATTTATCTTACATTGCGACAATATGCCTCAGATTGATTTCTCGCTCTCTGTTTCTCTCTCTGTTTCACTCTTTCTCTCTCTCTCTCTGTTTCTCTCTCTCTCTCTCTCTCTCTCTCTCTGTGTTTCTCTCTTTCTCTCTCTTTTTAACTCTCACTGTTTCTCTCTCTCTCTCTCTCTCTCTCTCTCACTGTCTCTCTCTCTCTCTCTGTCTCTCTCTCTCTTGCTCCCTTTATCTGTCTCCTTCGCTCTCTCCTCATAGCCTACGTCTGTCTGGCCATTTGTTTATGTCTTTGGGTCTTTGTTTTTTGTGTCTGTGTGTTTCATTGTTAATGTGTGTGTGAGTGAGCGTATGTACATATGTACCTGTGTGTGTGTGTGTGTGTGTGTGTGTGTGTGTGTGTGTGTGTGTGTGTGTGTGTGTGTGTGTGCGCGTGTGTGCGTCCGAGCATGCGTGTGCGTGCATCTGATGATGTGTTTTATTGTGCAGGTCTGGGCGGCCGGTCAGCTTCATGGTGGTCTTCAACACTCCCAATCCCCTCAGCAAGATCTCCTGGGTCAACCGCCTGCACCTGGCCAAGATCGCACAAAGTACGCACACTAATAACACACACATACTGGATCTCTATGGGGACTATGTTTCAGTGTGTAACTAATACGCCATACGCACTGAAACATGAACACTAAACTGCAGAAGTGCACCATTTGAGATTCAGCAACAGACTCTGAAGTGTACACATTTATTAGACACACAGACTCTAGTATGCACACTAATAACACACACAGACTCTGGTATGAACAGTAATAACACACGCAAACTCTGAAGTACTATATACACACTAATACGCCACAAAGACTCTGAAGTGTACACATTAATAAGCGGCACATAGCAGCCCAAGACAACGTGACCAACAAAGTGTCCAGGAGTGTCAGAAGTCACTGTGCATAGTAAAGAGAAAGTGTCCAGGAGTGTCAGAAGTCACTGTGCATAGTAAAGAGAACGTGTTCAGGAGTATCAGAAGTCACTGAGCATACTGCAATATCCATTGTATTCCTTTGGAAAAAAGGGGGTATCACAAGTTGCTTGTACAGACAGACAGACAGACAGACAGACAGACAGACAGACAGACAGACAGACAGACAGACAGACAGACAGACAGACAGACAGACAGACAGACAGACAGACAGACAGACAGACAGACAGACAGATTTTCTTTTTTGATTCCAAGGTGGGAAGTTTAAGAATCAAACTGAATGTAGTTGTGGCTTTTTTTATCGAACAAATACTTACTTGATCAATACACATGTTCTGTTCCATCGATAGTCAGGCATAATAGAAAAGCTTTTTATCCATTTGCATTGTCTGTTCAGGGTTTGCTTTGTTGTTTTCCTTTTTGTTGTTTTGTTGTCCGCGTTTTGCTTGTGTACATTCCTGTTTTATGTCTGCTCTCTGAGAAGATATGCCACTGTGTGTGTCCCCGTCTTTGTGCAGGGGAAGAGAACACGCCGGGGTGGGTGTTTGCAGATGACGACGAGGACAAAACCAAGCCACCTTTCTGGTGCCCCTTGCTCGCCTGCCGCATGCCAGCTTTCACCATCAAGTCACAGGAGTGGAAGGTCAGACATTCCTTGGGATATGTTGTCATACAATTCTGGACCATCTTTCTTTTAAAAAATATATTTTTTGGGGCTTTTTGGCCTTTATTATTACACGACAGTGTGAGAGTAGACAGGAAATGATTGGGAGAGAGAGATGGCGCTGGGCCAGGAAACGGACTTGAACCGGGGTCCCCGTGGGCAATGTAAGTCCAAATGTGGGGGCCCCCCACTTGACCCCGTTACTTGAAACCATCGTTGCTAACCAGTTAGCAACTTACTAGGTTCCCAATGAGAAATTGCATTGCAACCAAGTAAGTTGCTAACTTACTGTAGTTAACAATGATGTTGTTGAGAAATGCACCCCATAGGTTGAATGTAAATGTACAAATCTGTTTCTGGGAAAACTTCTACACAGAAGCCAAATCTTGGTCTCTGTGGTGGTCTCACAAGAAAACTTTCTTTCGTAATGTTCTCCAAGAGCCCATAAACTTCCACTGCATGCATCCTTTCAGCAATAAAACTGAAACTTACCAAAGAAAATAAAATGTATAATTTTTAAAAGGTAGCTGTGCAATAATACATCTGTGCTAGTAGCCAACAACTCCCAAGACTGTTGGAAGCTATAGGAAAAGTTCTTTCTCTGATGTGTTTTATGAAGCGATATTTCTATCTTCCCCCTCCCTTGTCTTTCATTTAAACTCTCTCCCCCCTGCTCAATATCCAGCAACCAGGGCTGGACTGGCAATCTGGCATACTGGGCATTTCCCAGTGGGCCCTGCACCACCAAATTTAAAATTTCTGAAAATAGGGGCCCACAAGGGTGCGGGGCCCACCGGTGAGTCAGTTCTGCTCGGCTAATTTTGAGGGCCCCTTTAAGCCAAAAGTGCCCGTGCCCTATTTCTCCCCTGGTCCAGCCCTGCCAGTAGCCTATACCTGTTGCCCCAGAGGTAGGCCTGCTGATGAGAGCCAATATATAGCGTAGGGCCGGGCCAGATTAGATGCCGATTGATGGATTGGAAACTACTTAGTGAGAAAAATGAGGTTTAAAGCCCCCCAGATGGAACTTAAGTGCGGAGGACATCTGTCTGTGTCTCGGCTGAGAGCTGGCTGGGAGTCGTCTCCCTGCAGGGCCCTGGAGCAGGGCTCGGTGAGCGGAGCTCTGGGGGCATGATGGAGGAGATTCGGGAGGGGAGGGGAGGTGTGTAGAGGAGGCAGAGGAGAGGAGGAGGTGGGGGGTGAAGGGAGGAGAGGAGGGTGGAGGAGTGCAGCCAGGGAAGAAAGAGTGGAGAGGATATTCAGGAGGGGAGGTGCTTAGAGAAGGGAGGGGAGATGGAGGAGGTTGGAGTGAGGGGAGGAGAGTGGAGGAGTGCCTGGAGGAAAGAGTGGAGAGGAGATTCAGGAGGAGGCAGGTGAGAGGAGGAGGTAGGGGTGAGGGGAGGAGAGTGGATGAGTGCCAGGAGGAAAGAGTGGAGGGAGGAGGGGAGGTGAAGAGTAGGGTAAGGAGTAAAGGAGGTGTGATGAAGAGGGGTGGGGGATTGAAAGAGGTTGAGGGGAAGTGCATGGAGGAAAGAGAGGAGAGGAGATGCAGCAGGGGAGGTGAAGGGAGAAAGCAGAGGAGGGGTGTGTGGAAGAGAGAGAAGAGGAGGAGAATGAGGAGGATGGGATGTGTGCAGGGAAAGAGAAAAGAAGATGAGGGGAGGTGTGTGGAGAAAGGAGAAAGGAGGAGTAGGAGAGGGGAGAGGGCTGAATTGAAAGTGGTTTTGGGATAGAGAGAGAGGGGGTAGAGGTAGAGATAGAGGGAGAGAGAGAGAGAGAGACGGCACCTGTGGTCCTATCACCCTGCTTTAGGCCATGGGGATTTTCAGCATGAGATGTGTTTGATCAGCGTGGCTTCAGGGAAACTTAACTCTAGAGGCAGGGGCTTACTGCCACACACACACACACACACACACACACACACACACACACACACACACACACACACACACACACACACACACACACACACACACACACACACACACACACACACAACGCAAACGCATGATATATTGTACTATAAGGCCACACACACACACACACACACACACACACACACACACACACACACACACACACGCACACACGCACAACGAAAAGGCATGATATATTGTACTATAAGGCCACACACACACACACACACACACACACACACACACACACACACACACACACACACACACACACACACACACGCGCGCACACACACATGCACACACACACACAGAGGCATAGGCAAGGCCCGATAATATATTATATTATACGTCCATAGACACATATCCCTCTTTCTCATCCCACCCTGCAATGCAAAGCAAAAAAATAACATCCATCCCTGTAAGTTCTCTGTTGATCGGAGATAACAAAAAACACAATCTGCTACCAGCGAGAGTGAGAGGGAGATGGAGAGGGAGAGGGAGAGGGAGAGTGAGCTAGACATAACTAGAGCGAGCAATGGAGTTGGAGATATAGGAAGTGAGAAATGGGCTGATTTTTATCTCCGATAGCCCGTATAATGAAAAAGACGAAATACCCAAAGGATGAAAATTATGCATCTGACATTGAAACGCTTTACCCTTGTTTAGCTGGGGCCCTTTCATCTTTCTTGTGCTCGGCTGTGGCGTGGCAGCAATATATTTATATACGTATATATATATATAGTATTTAAAATAAATGAATAAATAAAATAACTAAATTTTAAAAAGTCTAGTCGCTACATGACATTACATCAAGTGAAAATCGCATTCCAGTAAAATAAATAAATAAAACAGCCAGCCATCAGACAACCCAATTATGGTGCTCCGAATGTCTCTGCATTTCTGTGCGCGTGTGTGTCTATGTCCTCGGCTATTCGTCCTGACAAAAGAAAGATAAAGAAATGAGCATCTCAATTCCGACGCTGTGCTGAGTTATGTACATATTAAAGAGCTGGCTTTGCCTTATGCCAGCCAGACGCCAGGGGAAATAGGCCAGACGCAGACGGGATGGGACGAGAGAGGAGGAAGGGAGAGAAACCAGCTGCCGTGTTGCGGCCTTCATCTAGGGCTCGGGACAAAGCCCTCAGAAAGGGCCCCCACTAAATACGTTCAATTTAATGAAGACCTAATTCTGGGCCCCATTTCTCCCCAGGCCCGAGACGATTGACCCCTTTGTACCCCCCTGTCAGCTTCCCTTCCTCCATCGCCATGGAGACTCCCATACCATTTCCCAAACAGCAACTGTCATGTCGGTGCAGCAAATTAGCAGTCTGTGGGGACAGCGCATGTGCCTTTGGTCACTAACTGCAGACCGTGGAACAAATTATGTATCTTACAAGGTTGATGTTTGCTTTGATGATGGATATAGAGTGATAGAATGTCTGTAACACATTAGCTCACGCTTTTTGATCCAAAGCGACTTACAGTATTTTAGGTACAGGGTATAGTTACAGTCCCTGAAGCAATGTGGGGCTTGATGCCTTGGATGGAGGTGAAAAGAGAGTTATGGGTGGGATTCAAACCTGGAACCTTCTGAGTCAAGGACTAACTCTCAGGTTCCCTATTATTTTGTAATATTCTAGGACAGTGAAAAACAAGTCAGCGCTCGAAGGGTTCATTCAAGTCTGCAGTACAGTTCCCGGTAATACATTTCCAGTCATGCATTATCATTTAGTCACAAAACAAACAGACTTGAAGAGAACTCATTATGGTGAAGCCTTTTCAGTCTGTGACAATTAGCTCACGGTGTATAGTATATGCTATGCATCAGATAGAGTAAATTCAATTAAAATGTCCTACTACACGACACTAATGGAGATGCTTATCAAGAATACACTCCATCCCAGCCCCTAGTCTATAGTATAGGCTGACAGGAAACAAGATTGGCTTGGATGCCAGGCAGCCTCGCACAGTCAGAAATGTCAGTGTTAATTCAACAATTAGTGAAAGCGAAAATCCAACTGGGAAACTCCAACTCCCATTGTCATTGTGACACAGCAGTCCACAGCACACAAGTGTTCACTGCACACTGCACACAACAAAATTGCATTTATGCCTCACCCGTGCAAGGGGGCACCCCCCA
Source organism: Engraulis encrasicolus (assembly GCF_034702125.1). Lineage (NCBI taxonomy): Eukaryota > Metazoa > Chordata > Actinopteri > Clupeiformes > Engraulidae > Engraulis > Engraulis encrasicolus. The sequence goes on along the minus strand of NC_085866.1, from coordinate 24,319,288 downwards.
AGGGAGCAATACGGCGGGACGGTACCATGCTCAGGGTACCTCTGTCATGGAGGAGGATGGGGGAGAGCACTGGTTAATTACTCCCCCCACCCACCTGGTGGGTCGGGAGTCAAACCGGCAAACTTTGGGCTACAAGTCTGACGCCCTAGCCGCTTACCCATGACTGCCCTGTTAATTAGTGAGTTCATTTAACATCTTCAATCTAGACGTGTAGCCTATGTGGTGCCAGAGTATCCTCTAAGTGTTCAATAGCCACTGCATTTTTTACTGTGCATACAATCACTGTGAATTTTATCATGTTGTTTTGAACAGTTAGCTAGTTGAAACTCACACACCTCTAGTCGGTTCTACTCTCTTAAATTGCTAAATAAACACTGTGAAATTTACTCAGTATGAAACAAGCAAGGCCAGGAAGTGCGATCTTAGTTTTATATGAAACTAGCTGTCTGTGAGGGCTGTCAGTGTAACCACGGCTGACATTTGGGCTTCCACCTCACCTGTCAGAGACATGCTTCCACCACCAGGGCTGGACTGGGGGAGAAATAGGGCCCGGGTACTTTTGGCTTAAAGGAGCCCCTCATAATTAGCGACGCAGAGCTGACTTCCCGGTGAGCCCCGTACCCTCAGGCGCCTATTTCAGAAATGTTAAAAAAACAACTTTTTTTTACATTTCTGAAAATAGGGGCCCACAAGGAGGCTGGGACCCCCGGGAAATGCCCGGTATGCCAGATGGCAAGTCCAGCCCTGTCCACTACGTCTGCGCCTTGACCGTGAAGAGTGCCCTTCTGGAAAAGTCAACCAGCCATCATTCTGTCTGAAAACTGCTCTGAGGCTTTCATGGGCGCTGTCAGAATTTCTTTTTTTTTCTCTCAGGGCTTTCCTTTCTCTTTCCTTTCTCTCTCAGTCAATAAAAATAATAACAATATAAAAAGCTTTTATGGAAGGCCAAAGGCCACTTCATTTTACTCGTGAGTTTGGGGGAGAAGAAAAACAACATAGCATAAATCCCTTTTGTGCTCATGTCTACTGTATAAGAACAAAGTAATCAAATTTAGATGGCTTGTCAATGTCATCTGGCCTGTTCAATGGGGACACGACAAAGGGAAATATAGTAAATGTGTGATTGAGTGTCTCTGCTGAATATCTTTCCTCTGGAAATGAAGAGGGGATATGAAGTAGAGGGCTGACTCTATAAAGAACCTCACTGAAGTACTCAGCAGTAATCTGGCGGAGGAGGTGAAATTAATCCCCCGGTATTATCCGTCACAGAATGAAGTGTCTTGAATGGAGTGTTTTGAATGGAGTGGTTTTGGCAATCCTACCTGTAATACCTTGACTTACAAATAAACTGCCACACAGGATGGCACAGAAATACAGTATGTTGCAACTACGTGATATTATAATTCTATAGCATTACACATCATGTATTATCCTTCCTAAATCAACAGTTTCATAATGCACATTTATGTAAACTTCATGTTAGTCAGGTGAAAATTGTTTTTTAACCTAAACAAATTCACATCCTTCACGTCCAGGCCATGACAGGGTTTGTATACCCATTGTCAATGTTTTTTTGTTTTGTAACTCATCGCACAAGTAAAAAATGACATTTTCTTTTCTACAGCTGGAGACCGCTCTCCATAACCCGGTGCAGTGTGCTCTCCTGGGCTTCTTTGCTGCCAGCACCTCCCTGCCTCAGGGATACCTGTGGGTAAGTTGGTTTGTCTGTCTGTCTGTCTGTCTGTCTGTCTGTCTGTCTGTCTGTCTGTCTGTCTGTCTGTCTCTCTGTCTGTCTGTCTGTCCCTCTGTCTCTCTGTCTGTGTCCGTCTGTCTGCCTGCCTGCCTGCCTGCCTGTCTGTCTGTCTGTCTGTCTGTCTGTCTGTTTCTCTCTCTGCCTGTCTGTCTGTCTGTCTGTTTGTCTGCCTGTCTGTCTGCCTGCTTGCCTGTCTTGGACAGCTGACCATTAAATTCAAAATGATGTAGCCTAGTTAATGAAGTTGGCTTGATAAGGCAGTGTATTACATTGATCTCTGTTTTCTCTGTAACCATGTGCCGTTGTGGCTGACGTTCTTATAGTAGTTAGCAGCACCCAGCTTCATTTAAGAAAGAATCTTTTTTTTTTTGAGGAGTCAGTGGATGAGTTTGAAACTTTGGAAGAGTGCAACTTTTACGTAAATGTTCAGTGTATCCTGGTCATGCTACGCCAGAAAGTATGAAATTCTGTATGCATAATAGACCTCTTAAAAGTCTCTAGTCAGTTTAAGAGTGGCCAGTTGATATTTTATTTATTGACTTTCTTTTTCCCTGCTCTGAACCTAAAGCTTTTTTTTATCCAACCCTAAACGAGCACCAACCATGTTTTGAACAGATCTGGGATTTAAATTATTTGTAGAGCATTTTAAGAGAAGGGACGTGAGGGTGAGAGTTTGAACACCAGACAGAAGTCTTCAAAAATGGTGTATAATATATATCAAGACCTGAACATCAAAAGCACAAAGTGATGAATACTTCATGCTCACAGGCAAGTTTTTTGCCCCCTTACGCCTGTAACTCCTTTAACTTTCCCTATATAGGATGAAAAAAACTTAAGATCTCATCCCCCTACTTTTGATCATGTTTTTTTTTTTTTTTTACTGTCTTCACTATTGTTAATCTCAAGATTTTTTATCTACCTACTGCTGTGCTTGAAGATTATATCTGTCAACGTGCCTTCTTGTGTTCTTTTTATTTTGTTTTATTTTGTTTGCTAATTAAAAGGAAAAACAGTTAAGATATTTGTAATACACAAACAAAAACCTTAAGATCTCACCCTCCTCTGTTGTCTCACTATTCCACGCAGTCTGCTTGTCTAAGTTTTATTCTATCACCCTTTCTTTCTGCCTCCCTTCTACTCTTCTACTCTTTTCCCTTGTGTATCTCTTTCCTTTCTCTTTCTTTCTCCTCATCCTTGTTTTTCTTTCACTCATTTGTCTCTCACTATTGACTTCTCTCTTTGTCTCACTTGCTCTTGTGCTTCCTCCCTCCTCTTCCTCTTCCTCTTCCTCTCTATCCCTCTCTGCCTTCCTCTTCTTGTATTCCTATCTCACTCTCTCATGCATTCTTTTCCCTCTCTTGTCTCTTCATTCCTCTCTCTGTATTTCTGTCTTACACTCTCATCTCCTCTACTTCCCTCACCTCTGCCCTCTCCTCTGCTCTCCCCTCCTCTCTCCTCTCCTCTCCTCTCATCCCCCTCCTCTCTGATCACCTCTCTCCTCTCCTCTCCTCTCCTCTCCTCTCCTCTCCTCTCTCCTCTCTCTCCTCTCCTCTCTCCTCTCTCTCCTCTTCTCTCCTCTCCTCTCTCCTCTCCTCTCCTCTCACCTCTCCTCTCCTCTCCTCTCCTCTCCTCCTCTTCTGTCCTCTCCTCTCCTCCTCTCTCCTCTCCTCTCCTCTCTCCTCTCCTCTCCTCCTCTCCTCTCCTCTCCTCTCCTCTCCTCTCCTCTCTCCTCTCTCCTCTCTCCTCTCTTCTCTCTTCTCTCCTCTCCTCTCCTCTCCTCTCCTCTCTCCTCTCTCCTCTCCTCTGCTCCCCTCTCCTCTCCTCCTCTCCTCTCCTCTCCTCTCCTCTCCTCTCCTCTCCTCTCCTCTCCTCTCTCCTCTCCTCTCCTCTCCTCTCCTCTCCTCTCCTCTCCTCTCCTCTCCTCTCCTCCTCTCCTCTCCTCTGTCCTCTCCTCTCCTCTCCTCTCCTCTCCTCTGTCCTCTCCTCTGTCCTCTCCTCTCTCCTCATCTCCTCTCCTCTCTCCTCTCTGGTCCCCAGGTGGGCAGCAGGGGTGATGACTCGCGTGGCCAGGTGGAGATCTTCTCCCTCAACAGGGCCACGCCGCGCTCCGTCAAGTCCTTCCCCGTGGGAGCTCCGGTGCTGTGCCTGGAGTACGTGACCGCGCCGGAGCCCAGTGCCTTTGACGAGGACGGAGAGGGGGAGGCACAGGAGGTGGACAAGGGAGCAGGAGAAGGAGGAGGAGGAGGAGGAGGGGGATGGGGGATGGAGGCGGGAGGCGCGGCTAAAATCGGAAACACCATCTGCGTGGGGCTGAGGGACGGGAGGTGAGGGAGTGCGTGTGTGTGTGTGTGTAGAGTAGAATATGGGATGCTAGTGTCTGTTATGTGATTTTTGTGTGTGTGTGTGTGTGTGTGTGTGTGTGTGTGTGTGTGTGTGTGTGCGTGCATGTGCGCGTGTGCATGTGTGCGACTGTGCGTGTGTGTGTTCGTCTGTGTTTGTCTCTGCGTTTACATGTATATTTATGGGGGTGGGGTGGGTGAGATCTAACACGTATGAACATGAGTAGCTGGGGTGACAAAGACGGCTGCTGCTGCCCCTATAGTGTGTGTACATGATTTATGAAGGGTGAAGGATTCACAGGATCAAGCAGTGGTACTGTCTGTCACATATACTCTGAACACAGCTGAGACAGAGACATTCAGTTATCTGTCTGTCATGTGCATGAACGTGTATGTCTATGTTTTTTTGTGATTCTGGATTTGGTGTGTGTGTGTGTGTGTGTGTGTGTGTGTGTGTGTGTGTGTGTGTGTGTGTGAGAGAGAGAGAGAGAGAGAGAGAGAGAGAGAGAGAGAGAGAGAGGTCAATAGGGTGGCAGGTTTTTTGTTGTGCTTTTCTGTGGTACACAAAAGCCAGTTGGAGTCACTTTCAAAGTGAGCCTCCCCCATTCCATGACTCATTCTTTGACCTTGCCCTTGCTCACTGGTGCCTGTATATTGCACAACATGCTCCTCTGCCACGAGTTTCAATAAGCTAACTCTAATAAGTTGCCATTTTTGTCTTTTCTGTGCAGCATCCTGGTGTACGGAACTGTGGATGCTACCACCCAGTGTCTGCAGACCTTCCGGAATCCAGAAGGAATTCCGGTTCTGTGTCTGAAGCAATCCGGAAAGTTCCTATTCGCCGGACTGATGAATGGCAATGTGCTTGTGTACAGTCGGAATAGCGAAGGTGAAGATTTTTTACATGGGTTTTTTTGTGCTTTTTGCCTTTATTATGATAGATTCAGTGAAGGAAGTAAGTGAGAGAGAGAGAGCAGGAGGAGTTAGATCATTCAGTGGCATGTGGCATGTGTGGCATCAGTGACATGCTATTATAAAACATATTTTTCCACAAACAGGTTAGGTTTAGGCATGAGATTTGGTTTAGGCACAGTTCGACATGTTTATAGGTTGGTGTACACACATTTTTCACTGACAGGTTAGGTTTAGGAATGAGTTTGGTTTAGGCACAGTTCGACATCGACATGCGGAAGTGGCATCACTGGCATGCAATTATAAAACACATTTTTCCACTGACAGGTTAGGTTTAGGAATGAGTTTTGGTTTAGGCACAGTTCGGTTGGTTTACACACATTTTTTCACTGACAGGT
>NC_085866.1:24298886-24301386 GCF_034702125.1 Engraulis encrasicolus | reverse complement strand
GTGAAGGTGTGTCTTACTAAACTGAACAAATAAATGACAGAAAATTGACATCCGTGTGGCGCCAGATTATTTTTCTTTTTTTATTTATAATTTAGTCCTGCTCTGGTTGCACCACTGTTAATTAAGTTAATTTAGAAGCGCGGAGTGCCTATCCGTATTTGTTTTACCGGCTGTTATGCTTGCTGTGTGCCTTAAATTTCGCATGCAACCGAGTGCACATGCTATGTTCAGGACAACCAGAGCACTTTGCACGATAGTGGAAGTATCATGTAGGGGGCAGATAGCCAACGGGCCCACTATTGTTTGAAACCTCACATGGAAGTTTGGAAGATTACCCCCATGGATTTGTCAATATTGCACCAAACGCACGCACACGTCTGCACCACCTTGTGTTAGGTGTTCTTCCTCGCGAAAAAATGTACTTGAAATACGCATGGCAAAGCATTCACGCACGAAACGTCCTGCAGCAAGCTTATCGCCGGCCTGAGTACCGGCTGTTATGCCAGACCTTCCTACGGCCCAGACAAGTCCAACTTCCAAATTCCAGTCCCTACTGGTACTACGGTCGTCACTCAGTCTCAGCACCGTCTGCCATTCCAGCAGGGCCGCTGTTAGCTTTGTCTGGACCCAGGACAAAATCATCTGAACGGGCCCCATTCTCAATCCATACATTGTTATGGGAACTCAGTTCTGACCCCCTCCTCTCCTCTCCCTGGGCCTGGGAGCAACTGACCCCTTTGTCCTTGCCTGTCAGCGGGCCTGCATGCCAGTCTACTGTGCCGTGGCTCTGGCAAGTCCAAGTGCCTATGCCAACACTGACAGCTGTCATTCCTCACAGTCTTACTTCTCTGTACATTTTGCTGTATTCAACCTTTGAAGAGTCTCATTTTATTCTAGTCGGTGTGAGTGGACTGTATACTGTATAAGTCTACTGTATAACTGTACCTGGGCCCAATCAAATCCAAGTCACAGTCCATACTCCCTCCATGGTCTTGACTTATTCTCTCTGTGATATATGCTACCCCAGCCTGTCTGACCTCAGCAAAGTCTACTAGTCCAAGTCACAATCCATACAGTCATTGCTCAGTCAGTCTGTTACGCTCAGCCTATCTGGGCCAAGATAAGTCCAAGCTCCCAGGCCCCTTTACAATTCACAGTCCTGCCTCACACGATCAGTACCGCCCGCCTGCTATGCGCCCGACACTACCTGGGCCAACTTGGGAAGTCCAGTCCAAGTCCACAGTCCCCAACGGTCCCGACAGTCGTCGCTCAAAGTCCCAGTGCCGTCTGTTAGCAGCCTGTAAGGACATATGCAGCCTCAGTGTCCATCTGCTTCTTTGGGAACAGATGTACCCATCGCATCCTACTGAGGCAGAGGCGAGAGCCCCTATACCCAAATCCCAAAGGCAACTGACAAAACCTGGGGGAATAAAATGACGGGAGATGTCTTTTTTTCTACATGTACATCTGACATTGTGCAATTATTTTTGACCCACATCCCTTTACTTGCATGAATGTTACATGACAGGACAGCCAAATGACTGTAAGTGCTTTTCCACTAACAATGTTTTTCCCTCCTCCTCCTCCTCCTCAAAACAAGTCTGTGGTGGAGCTGAATCTCCTTATTTCTGAGTCCAGTTGAGACTGTAATAGTGAACAAGGGATTGCAGTCAAACTGATTCGCTCTGAAGTAAGCAGAGATAGAGAGAGAGAGCAACAGAGAGAGAGTGAGAGAGCAACAGAGAGAGAGAGAGACCAGAGACAGAGACAGAGCAACAGAGAGAGAGAGAGCAACAGAGAGAAATCATGAGTAAGGGGGAGAGAACATGAATTAGAGAGAGAGGGGAAGTGTTTGACATAGTAGAGAGATAAAGACAGACAGAGAGAGAACATGACTTGCAAGTGAAAGTATGAGAGAGAGAGAGAGAGAGAGAGAGAGAGAGAGAGAGAGAGAGAGAGAGAGGAGGAAGGAGAATGAGAGAGAGAGAGAGAGAGAGAGAGAGAGAGAGAGAGAGAGAGAGAGAGAGAGAGAGAGAGAGCAGGATGGAGAGATCAAAGCTTAGTGAAGTACGGGGGAGGATTCTACAAGGGCAGGGATTTGAGCTTGTCCTCAGGCGCTGGTGGAGAAGATTTGTCTGCGGCGTATGGCGGGATGGCGGATGGGATGGCGGGAGGACGGGATGGCGGATGGGATGTGCACTTTACAGGCTGCTAAAGAGGCCGGGGGGTCCCGCTGCTTTGGAGTTTGTTGCTGATGGGAGCCTCTGATCAATTTACTGATACACTCCCTCCAAAGCAAACGTTGCAGACAAGTTCTCCAGCAAACACCCCACCAACCATGTGTGTGTGTGTGTGTGTGTGTGTGTGTGTGTATACACTCACTCATGTCTGGTTGTCTCGGCCAAGACACAACGACACAAGTCGAGTTTGTTCAAAGTGAAATTCAAAGTCATCTTCATTGTCAATGTGTTCACACACGGTAAACATGTCAGTGTCTATA
>NC_085866.1:24248886-24293886 GCF_034702125.1 Engraulis encrasicolus | reverse complement strand
CGGCTCCATCTACGAGCTGAGCGATGATCCAGAGATCTGGGTGCGTGGCCGGCCGGCGCTGAGGGGGGAGTCTTCGGCGGGGGCCGGGGCTTCCGGAGGAGGAGGCACCCAGCGGAGGGAGCGCGTCACGTCGGCAGCCATCGTCTCGGGCGGAAAGGGGTTCCGGCGGCTCGGCATGTCCAGGACCGCTACCTACTCGTCTTCGTCGTATTCGTCATCGTCATCGGTGGCGGCAGCAGCGGCGGCGGGAGACTGTGGTGGTGGAGGTTTCGCCAACTCCTCTTCGTCATCCTCCTCATCGTCCTCGGGGCAGGAGAGCATGCTCATGGTCTGGCAGCTCCCACTCACTGTCTGAGCCGTACGGTGTGATGCGGTCCGCTGCAGTGAAGTGAAGTGCAGTGACTACTCCACTGAGCATCATACGACACGCATCATCACCCTGCATGACAGGAGAGGAGAGGAGAGGAGAGGAGAGGAGAGGAGAGGAGAGGAGAGGAGAGGAGAGAGGAGAGGAGGCTGGAGACCCCTACTGCAGGACAGAGAGGAGAGGAGAGGAGAGGAGAGGAGAGGAGAGGAGAGGAGAGGAGAGGAGAGGAGAGGAGAGAGGAGAGGAGGCTGGAGACCCCTCCGGAAAAATACAAAACAGAAGAGGAGAATGAGGAGGAGGAGCAGGAGAATGTGACTGACTGACTTGTCAAGAAGGCTTTGCATGGGGTGGTGAGGAGTGTGTGTGTGTGTGTGTGTGTGTGTGTGTGTGTGTGTGTGTGTGTGTGTGTGTGTGTGTGTGTGTGTGTGTGTGTGTGTGCGTGTGTGCGTGTGCGTGCGCGTGTGTGTGCGTGCGTGCGTGCGTGCGTGCGTGCGTGCGTGCGTGTGTGTGTGTATGTCTGTGTCATCACTCAGAACTCTATCTTGCTCAGGCTCAGTTGTGCAGAGAGAGACTGTGGTAGACGTGTCATAAGTCAAGGCTAAAGGGATCATAAGGTGCAATTTTGTATGTAGCATTGATAGTAGTTTTTTTCTCTCTCTGTCTGTGTCTATCTGTATATCTGTCTGCCAGTTCACTGTCTCAAGCGGAGTTCAAAAGTCGTATCACGTCAAGAGAGTCAGAGTTCAGTTTTATGGTGAAGTCTCGCGGCACAGGCTGTACAGGCGGAATACCCACGGACAGAGAAGGAAAAAAAGTTTATCTCACTAAAGCACTCCAAATTAAAATGCCTTCATTATTTTGGACTTACATGGACATATTACGGTAAAAACCAAAACCATTTTCTCCTCTCTGACTGTTGATGTACAGTACAATAGCTTGGACTAACAAGTCCGACAGGCAGACAAAGATGCGTCCGATGGCGGCGAATATCGTGTTTTTATTGATTTAAAGAATGCATTTCAAGCGGACAGACCCTCTTATAGAGATGCTATGACGCATCTAAAAAAGCACCCAAACCTAAGAATCCAACAAATCTCTGGATTAAGAGCTCTCCATAATCTACAAAACTAAGAGGACATCATGCCAGAGGCATCTCTGCTCACTCAGTGTGTGATGTGCATCACCATGGGGACATTTCTGGTGTTCACAACTTGCAGTAAACAAAACAGACCTGGTTCAATGGTTTTAAATCCTGCCCTTACCAGCAGGAGGTGTGTGCATGTGTGTGTGCGTGTGCGTGTGCATGCGCGTGTGTGTGCGTGCGTGTGTGTGTTGTCCCTGCACTTTCATTCATGGCTGGACTGCCCTTGAGCAATGCACCTAACCCCACATTGCTCCATGGATGCAATCAATGCCCTGTACCTATTAGTAAATCTCTTTGGGATAAAAGTGTCAGATAACAGTGATGTAATGTAATGCAAAAAAAAACTATGACCCATGGGGGGTAAAATGTGACTGAGTCACCAGGGCCCCATGTATATAGGGGGCCCACATACAGTCCAATTTATGTAGATATACTGTATGGCTGTGGGGGTCCATTGGAGTTCATTGTACATAGGGCCCACAGTGTGCTGCTATACCTCTGTTTATCCACATCAGCATAATTCACAAGCGTCGTTATCCAGCCAATCAAAATGCAAATTACCAAGAATTCCCACCAGGACGTCTGATTTGAATTGTCAAAATATGTTGTGAAAAGTAGCCCTACTTTTACAACTCAGAATTTCTACTCCCAACTAACTATTAATTCTCTCTCCTCTCCCTTGGAAATTAAGTGTTTCAGAGAGAAATTTGCATTAAAGTAACAAAATTCCCCATCACATTACTCATTCTAACAGTATAGAGGGAAAAAAATAATTGGCAGTGAGCTCCTGTCTAGTGTTTGCCTCCCATTGAGTTGTCTGAATAATCACACAGACCTGACTGGCAAATGAGCCAATTGTTTGCAAAGCCATGTCAGTCATAGTGAAAGTGAAAGTGAAAGCCCAAGTGGGGAACTCCAACTCCCATTGTTATTGTGACACAGCACACAAGTGAACACTGCACACTGCAAACAACGGAATTGCATTTTAGGCCTCATCCGTGCAAGGGGGCAGCCCCCAATGGCGCCCCAAGGGAGCAGTGCGGCCTGACGATACTATGCTCAGGGTACCTCAGTCATGGAGGAGGATGGGGAGAGCACTAGTTAATTACTCCCCCCACCAACCTGGCGGGTCGGGAGTCAAACTGGCAACCTTTGGGCTACAGGTCTGACACTCTAATCGCTTACCCATGACTGCCCATAGCATAGAGTACATTGTACCCATTTTAGGTGCGTCCAGTTGTCTCATTACTGGAAATTACAACCTGTCTTTTTGGAGGCGTGGTGTTGGATCCCACTTCTGACACCAACTGTGATGAAGGTGAAGGAGGAAGAGAAGCCACTGCAGCTAGCTTTTTGAACCCGAGTCTCTGTGGGAAAATCTTTCAGTACTAAATTTGCCATATGACAACCACACCAAGGAGCCAGGCTCATTGGTATTGGCAGTCGGAGCACAGCCGCACAGCCACACACCCACAGCACGAGTGACAGGCAGTCCATCATGCTGACATTTTGAAGAGAGCAGCATGTCTCTTTGGCACTCTCATTTGTCTGTCATCTCGCCTGCGTGACTGCAGGGTCAGTGCTGTGTCTGTCCAACCCAGTCATAGTCATAACAGCTGTGTAAATGGACATATTTCAAAGAAACGGTGTGCCCAACCAAGCAGTTGACTGTCTGTGGATGTGCATTTCTGGTTTCTGACTTTCTGGTTATATTACTATTTTGAGCTTCTGACATTTCACTTGAACTCTTCAGCTCCATTGAAAAAGTCTTGTGAAGTAGTCTGCGTGCTAAATACAACCAAATAATAATAACAACAACATTGGTCTCGTTCCAGGAGATTTTTTTGTCCTAATTCCATCCCTGGAATAAGTACTGTAAAAGACAGGCTCACATCCTATTTCCACTTTCAGTGTTCTGCTTTCTTTTATTTCTGCCAATTTGGCTGGCACTCGCTTGGTTGCAGATGCTTGGATTAAAAAAACGAGAAGTGTGTGGGTGTGCGTGTGCGTGTGTGTCTGTGTGTGTGTGTGCGTGTGTGCGTGTGTGCAGGCAGGCGGGCGGATGGGCGGGCGTACGTGCGTACGTGCGTGTATGCGCGTATCACACCCCAATCTGGTGGTGCGCTATCCCTGCACAATTTTTAGATTCCAGCCAGAGACTAATGCGTAACGCTGGAGTGACTGAGAATGTATAATGAAAACAAATAGTCCCTTTGTATATAATAACAACAACAAAAGTTCTGAAGAGTTTCTGTAAAAAAAAAATAAAGTTTGTGGGAGGAAAGTTATCTAATGTGCATGTATTGAAGGTGGAACCCCCGAGGCATACTGTAGTTGCATTCATAAACTGGAGAATGGAGACGGACTCCTTAAGGAGAAGCTGGCAGCTCAAAATATGGAAAACAATGGCTGCAGTAAATTGTCAAAAGATGGAACACCTGCCTTCCAGAAGTTTAAAGTCCTGCCATGCGTTAATGTTTGGCTGCATGGTGGGTCGGTTCGGTTCTACCTGAGCACTTGGAACAGGATGTTCTCCCTAATTGTCTCCATCTGCCTGAAGTGCTCAGCTAATTACCAGTAGAATCAACTGGTTTGATGTAAGGATGGAGGTAGGGCTGGCCTGAGACCAAAAAAAGGATCGGGCATTTTTTGTCCTTTTTTGTGCAGCCCAGTCTGTTATTTTGTGGGCCAGTCTGTTAGATACTGTATTTCATGAAGGCATGGAGGCAATGCTTGGCTGAACTTCCTGCTTTCTGGCCATCCAGGCGTCCTGCCTCTTTTGAAAAGGGATGCATGCTGAAGATTGAAATCTGTTGTCTATCTTTTGTGGTGACTGATTGGGGAACAGACAGGCGGCAGCTTGTATGTCTGTGTAGATGTAATGGGACTCTTTGGGATTATGGTATTCCCACTAGCCCAGGGGAGTAGCACCAAATTCTGGGCCCCTAGAGACCCAGGGACAATGGACCCCCCCACCCCCCACCCCCATTATATGATATCAATATGAAGAGCTTCGTTGCAAAATGATGACCATTCATGTTAGAACATTTTGGTAAGTTGTCATTTTTGTATTGGGTATTGCAATGCATTGCAATTTTGCATTGCATTTTATATAGGTTTAAAATATGTTGTCAAAATATTTGAATAGCAAGAATTCTCACATAGATGATAGGATGTCTGATCAGTCATTTGCAAAAATAAAACAAAATCCAACAATACAAAAGTCAAAAAATGGCACTTCTGTCATTTTCCAATGAAACTCTTCATACTGTAGTCGTAGGCCTAAGTAAAAAAAAAATCAGACTACCTGTGCCCCCCCCCAAACCCCACCTCCCCTGATATGTCGGCCCCTTGCTACTCGTCCCACACCCCTGCACCAGTCTATGTCCAGCCCCGTTAGCAGTCGTGTTGTAAAGGGTCTCATTATATCCAGATTATAATGTGAAGGGCAGAGATGGTTTAGAGGGAAAAGGCTTCAATAAGGTACTTGTTTTTTTTTGTTCAGGGTACTGGTTTTACACTTTGTCACTTTTCATAATAAATAAAGTGATTTTAATATACCTCCTGGAGCTGTTTGTATCTATCTGTATTTGTCAAAGAAAAAAATGAACTGTTTATATTTACTTTTGTTTTTTACTTTTTATTTTTCAGGACATTGAGCATTAATGAACATAATTTCCATCTGTTGTCCAAAATAGACAGGCTAGATGTTTATATCTAGCCTGTATATTTATCTCTCTATCTTTACTTGTCAAAGAAAAAAACACATGGTTATGTTATCTACTTTTCTTGTATAGATGTAATCGTCGTCATCAGATTGAGATGTCACAGCCCTCCTGTCAGCCAGTGATTAAGGCCATGCCCAGACAATGGGGGAGCCCAAGAAAGTAATTACGCAGATAATGGAAACTTGAGTCAAGCGCAGATAAAGCATTTTCACACCAGACAGTGTCACAGAGATTTTAAACACTGATCAGATCATATGTCCAGACATGCAGACGTGCAATACCTGAATGACGCTGCCTGAAACCAGAACTGAAAGGCAAAAAAGAATGGGAGGGTGGTGCTAGTCAATGTGATGTGATCCTGTGTAAAAGCTGGTTGGTTGTGGTCAGGAGAAAAAAATAGATCATAAGCAGGGTGGATGCTGACAGGGAGGGAGACAAAGGGGCCAGTTGTCACGGGTCCAGGATGACGGAAGGCCCAGAATTGGGTCCTGATTACATTGTATGTATTGAGTGGGAGGGTCTTTCAGATGACTTATTCCAAACTCCCAGGCTCAACCACAGCTGTTAGTGTGTGGGCGTGATCATTGGACGAAAATAAATAAATAAGTAATTGTGCGGACTCATGCAACATCAATCAGGCTTTGTGCCTGGGGATCAGAGAGCCCATGTAGGCCTACGTATCCTAAGGGCAGAGCTGGGCTGGGACCACAAACCAGGCCGGGCATTTTTGGCATAGACCAGTGTACAGACAAAAAAGCTCCCGCACACTGTTCACATTTGCAGTGTTTACTTGCGACGTTTCGGTCTAATGACCTTCTTCAAGCAATTGCTTGAGGAAGGTCATTAGACCGAAACGTTGCAAGTAAAAACTCTGCAAATGTGAACAGTGTGCGGGAGCTTTTTTGTCTCTACGTTGGTGACCCAGTGCTTCCTTCCACTCCTATGCACCTGGCAAAAGGGGGGGTGTAAGAATTCTAAAAATAGTGGCATAGACCAGCCCCGGCCTCACCCCTACCCCCCTACTAACTATTATGATGGTCCCAGTCCACTCTATTTTAAGGAGTCACTGATGTAGCCTGGGCGAAAAGTCCACTGTTGACTCCGTCAATTAGTCTGGCAAAAGCCATGAGGAATCCGTCTCCGTGGACGGTTGGAGATGGTCTGATCTTACTGTATCATTTAAATTAATTGGAGTTCCAAACTCTAATTAAAACCCATATTGTGCTTTCTTAGCATGCCTGTTACGTTATAGCATCGCAAAAGCATACAAATAACAAAACAAAAGTGTGAATATAGTTACCTTAACCAATCAGTAACAGAGCTCGCGGGTGAGTTCAACGTCACCACTCTCAACTGTTTGCTGATTGGCTAAACACTGAGAGAACCGAGCTCGAGGCTTTTGCCAAACGATGTGCGGAGCCAAAATCTTTGGGTAGAGTACATGGATGGCGTCACCAGGCTATCACCGATGGGCCACCCCATCTAAACTGTGGACCTGTCTGTAAGGGGAAATGTGACACAAACAAACAAAACAAAAAACAAAACAAAAGCATGGCCCCCAGATGACTGTCTGCCCACCGGGAAAATGCCCTGTCTGCCAGATGGCCAGTCCAGACCTGGCATGCCTAAGGGTATAGGCCCAAGCAGCAAAAACTTAGCATTCTGTCAGCATTATAAAGACGCAAGCTTACCAATGGATCAAGCAGGCCACGGACCATAAAGGCATTAGAGGTATTAAAGGTATTCAATCTAGCATTAAGGTTGGATTAAAGTTGCACTGTTCTATTTGCAAAAATAAAATAAATTAAAGCCGCAAGCGGCGATGACGGGCCCTCGCACACATGCATTGCAGGGACGGGGCATGCCACCTAGAATGTTGCTATGCCCCCCCCCCCCTGGAAAAATGGAGTCTGTACGACGTTCGGTTCACGAGATATTGACGAAAAAGTAATAAGCATGAATTAGCATTCAAAATTAGCATTAGCATTGTCATGATTAGCATGTCGCTATGACCCCCTAAAACAAAAATGGAGTCTGTACGACGTTCAGTTCCCAAGATATTGAAGAATTACACTTTTCCTGCAGTTCCTTTGCCTACCACATGGTGGCGCTATACCTTATCTACATTTCAGGCTTATAGAAGAGTTAGTATTCATTATGTGCATACATGTGTGCATTTGCACTGTTTTAAAACAGTCTTAAGTGAAATGGTGGCCAACTTCCTGTTTTAAAATGCCAAAAAAGTGAAAAAATCTCACTTCCTGTTGGGCGTGGCCATATTGTTGTATGGACTTTATTGTGCGCCTTAGTGAGATACACAACTTAAAAAAACTCCCGAGTCTCTAGCTCAAAGTAGATGTTGGCCCCGCCCCTAAACCAGTTTGGGGGCGTGGCCTCCATTTCAGGCATATAGAAAAGTTAGTATTCATTATATGCATACATGTGTGCGTTTTCACTGTTACAAAATACTCCAAACTGAAATGGTGGCCAACTTCCTGTTTTAAAATGCCAAATATGTGACTTCCTGTTGGGCGTGGCCATATCGTTGTATGGACTTTATTGTGCGCCTTAGTGAGATACACAACTTAAAAAAAGTCCCGAGTCTGTAGCTCAAAGTAGATGTTGGCCCCGCCCCTAAATGTGTTTGGGGGCGTGGCCTCCATTTCAGGCATATACAAAAGTAAGTATTCATTATATGCATGCATGTGTGCGTTTGCAGGGTTTTAAAACACTCCAAACTGAAATGGTGGCCAACTTCCTGTTTTAAAATGACAAAATAGTCAAAATATGTCACTTCCTGTTGGGCGTGGCCATATCGTTATATGGACTTTATTGTGCGCCTTAGTGAGATACAGAACTTAAAAAAAGTCCCGAGTCTCTAGCTCAAAGTAGATGTTGGACCCGCCCCTTAATGTGTTTGGGGGCGTGGCCTCCATTTCAGGCATATATAAAAGTAAGTATTCATTATATGCATGCATGTGTGAGTTTGCAGGGTTTTAAAACACTCCAAACTGAAATGGTGGCCAACTTCCTGTTTTAAAATGACAAAATAGTCCAAATATGTCACTTCCTGTTGGGCGTGGCCATATCGTTATATGGACTTTATTGTGCGCCTTAGTGAGATACACAACTTAAAAAAAGTCCCGAGTCTCTAGCTCAAAGTAGATGTTGGCCCCGCCCCTAAACCAGTTTGGGGGCGTGGCCTCCATTTCAGGCATATAGAAAAGTTAGTATTCATTATATGCATACATGTGTGCGTTTGCACTGTTACAAAACACTCCAAACTGAAATGGTGGCCAACTTCCTGTTTTAGAATTAGATACCTAAATTCATGGAGCCGCCCATCTTGGCAAATTACGAGATATGAAAAATTCCTTCGCAATATATCATCTTCAATGCCTTGAGCTCATGTCCACAGAATATGAAGTCAATACGATGTACGGTGTAGGACAAGTACGTAAAAGTATGTAAAAAATGCTAAAAAATGCCAAAAAAGTCAAAATATCTCACTTCCTGTTGGGCGTGGCCATATCGTTGTATCGGACTTTATGATGCGCCTTAGTGAGATACACACCCTAGAAAAAGTCCCGAGTCTCTAGCTCCAAGTATATGTCGGCTCCGCCCCTAAACGCTTTCGGGGGCGTGGCCTCGTACCCGTGTTCCATCGGGGGTTAATATTCGGCGTCTGAGTAGCGGTGGGAATCTCCAATGTGTGTACCAAGTGGCGTAAGTGTACGAGCACCGGAAGTGCCCGAAAAATGGCCCAACAGTGCTAAAGACTAAGGAGAAAAATAATAATTAAAGCCGCAAGCGGCGATGACGGGCCCTCGCACCTACGGTCAAGGCGGGGCATATTGCCCTATCACATCCTGCCCAAAACAAAAATGGAGTCTCTACGACGTTCGGTTCACGAGATAAAGATATTCAAGAACTCCACTTTTACTGCAGTTAATTTGCCTACCACATGGTGGCGCTATATCAGGTTGCCATAGTAGGCATTTAGAAAAAGGATTATATTCATTATATGCATGAACACGTGCAATTGCACTGTTTTAAAAACACTGCAAACTAAAATTGTGGCCAACTTCCTGTTTCAATATGAGGTCCAATTATCTCACTTCCTGTTGGGTGTGGCCATGTCACTGCATGACATTTTATGTTCGTTATAGTCAGATACACATCCATAAAAATTTTGAAGTCCGTAGCTTGAACTTTATGCCGAACCCGCCCCATAGGCCCATAACTTAAGGGGGCGCTACAGAGCCCATGTACCGAGTTAGGGGCGGAGCTTGTTTGGAGAGGTACGTGCTGCCCTACCAAACACCTGTGCGAAGTAACTTTGAAAGATATGCATGGCAACCCCCTCAGAAAGGGCACATTTTCTGTGATTTTTTCACCAGAATTCATCAAGCCGCCATCTTGTTTTCTTAAAATATATTGAAAATTCCTTCCCAAAATATCATCTCCAATGTCTTAAGATCATTTGCAAATTGGAACAAAATCAAACAAGTGTATGGTTCAGGAGGAGTACTTCAAAGTACATGGTATGACAATTTGGGCATATGTCAAAAGTTCAACTTCAAGTCCAATTACCTCACTTCCTGTTGGGTGTGGCCATGGCCTCCTGTAGACTTTTTTGCTTGTACTAGTGAGATACACACCCCCAAAAAATTTGGAGTCCGTAGCTTCAAATTTATGCCGGTCGAGGCCCATTGGCCCAGGACTTAGGGGGGCGCTACAGAGCCAATGTGCTGAGTTAGGGGTGGAGCTTGTTTGGAGAGGTACGTGCTGCCTTACCAAACACCTGTGCGAAGCAATGTTGAAAGATTTGCATGGCAACCCCCTCAGAAAAGGCACAGTAGAGGCACATTTTCTGTGATTTTTTCATCAGACTTCAGCAAGCCGCCATCTTGTTTTCTTACAACATATTAAAAATTCCTTTGCAATATATCATCTGTGATGTCTTAAGATCATTTGTAAATTGAAATGAAACCGAACAAGTGTACCGTTCAGGAGGAGTACATCAAAGTTCATGGTATGACAATTTTGTCGTAGGTCAAAAGTTGACAAAAGTTCAACTTTAAGTCCAATTACCTCACTTCCTGTTTGGTGTGGCTATGGCATCTTAAAGACTTTTATGCTTGTCTCAGTGAGGTATACAAGCAAAAAAAATCTGGAGTCCGTAGCTTCAACTTTTTACCGGTTCCGTCCCATAGGCCCATGACTTAAGGGGGCGCTACTGAGCCCGTCGGCCGATTTGGGGGCTGAGCTTTTTTGGAGACCATCGTGCCACCATTTCCAACACCTGTGCCAAGTTTCGTTAAAAGTTACGCATGGCAACCACCTCAAAAATGGCCCGACGTGCGGGGAGA
This sequence comes from Engraulis encrasicolus, assembly GCF_034702125.1. NCBI lineage: Eukaryota > Metazoa > Chordata > Actinopteri > Clupeiformes > Engraulidae > Engraulis > Engraulis encrasicolus. Next base: position 24,283,275 of record NC_085866.1, on the reverse strand, counting down.
AGAAAAATAATAATAAAAATTAAAGCCGCAAGCGGCGATGACGGGCCCTCGCACGTACATTGCAGGGGCGGGGCATGCCACCTAGCATGTTGCTATGCCCCCCCCTAAAAAATTGAGTGTGTACGACGTTCGGTTCACGAGATATTGAAGAAGAACTAATTAGCATGAATTAGCATTCAAAATTAGCATTAGCATTGTCATGATTAGCGTGTTGCTATGACCCCCTAAAACAAAAATGGAGTCTGTACGACGTTCAGTTCCCAAGATATTGAAGAATGACACTTTTCCTGCAGTTCCTTTGCCTACCACTTGGTGGTGCTATACCTTATGTACATTTCAGGCTTATAGAAGAGTTAGTGTTCATTATGTGCATACATGTGTGCTTTGCACTGTTTTAAAACACTCCAAACTGAAATGGTGGCCAACTTCCTGTTTTAAAATGCCAAAAAAGTCAAAATATCTCACTTCCTGTTGGGCGTGGCCATATCGTTGTATGGACTTTATTGCTCACCTTATTGAGATACACAACTTAAAAAAACTCCCGAGTCTGTAGCTCAAAGTAGATGTTAGCCCCGCCCCTAACCGTATATGGGGGCGTGGCCTCCATTTCAGGCATATACAAAAGTTAATAGTCATTATATGCATACATGTGTGAGTTTGCACCGTTTGAAAACACTCCAAACTGAAATGGTGGCCAACTTCCTGTTTTAAAATTAGATGCCTAAATTCATTAAGCCGCCATCTTGTCAAATTACGAGATATCAAAAATTCCTTCGCAATTTGTGATCTTCAATGCCTTGAGCTCATGTACAACGAATATAAAGTGAGTGCGATGTACGGTTTAGGAGGAGTGTTTCAAATCCCATTACATGTAAATTTTGAAAAAGTCAAATTATCTCACTTCCTGTTGGGCGTGGCTAATGGGTTGGCATTGCAAATGTGCTTGGTTTAGTGAGATATATATGCATATTTTTTTTCGTGGCCAAACGACAAACTATATATCAGCCAGAAACTTCAACGCGATAGGGGGCGCTATTCTGTGCCCGGGGCCAATCCGGATCCGAGCTTCTGGTTCTGAGTAGCGGGAAGCATTTCCAATCACTGTGCAAAAGGGCGAGCCACCAAGTATTTCCCAGACAAAATGAGCAGCCCGAACACGGAGGACAAAGAAAAATAATAATAATAATCCGAGCAAGAACAATAGGGCCTCGCGCCTTCGGTGCTCGGGCCCTAATAATAATAATCCTTCGGAAAACAATAGGGCTTCGCACCGAGAGGGCGAAGGGCCACCGCGTGGCCCTTGCACTTCGGTGCTCGGGCCCTAAAAATGCGTCCCTACTGGGCTGGTTCAAAGGGGGACACATCACCCAACACGTTGCCCATCATCAGCCTCAGTGCTAGTGACAACAGAAACAAAGTGGAATTTCATCTCATATTAAAAATACAACAGGACTCATATGATCACATAATGTCAGCTTTAGCCCACCGTATACCAGTATACCGACAGCTGCAATGCATCAATTTTTAAAAAGTGTTTGTTTGAAGGCTCCATCTCCACCAAACGCTGGGAGATGAAAAGAAGATGAGGAGGCTCCTGGAGATGTTTTGATGGCAGTGATGCACACACAGGCTTAGGGGAGCAGGGGGGAATGAACCATGTTTATTTTTCAATACTGAAAATTGGTTCTCCAGATATTAAGCATGCATAATTATGACGAGTCAATTAATAAATGGATGGGCATAATCATCTTTGTATATCAAATAACTAGAGCGTTGGCTTAGCAGAGGGTTGTTTGCACATTGCATGAAAGGCAAGCTTTAGTGACAATCACTGATTGTCTCACATATTTATGGAAAACTGTCCATTATTTAGAAAGCTATTTACTTTTTAAAAAAATCTTTGCTTTGTGTATTGTAATAATAGGTATTAAAATATAATAATCGAAGGTGTGACATTTTATTCAGTCCTGTTCAATAATCTACATCTGTGACAGTTGGAGATGGATGTGAATCTTGCAAGTGAGTCAGCGCGTCAGGATTACAGTTGATAACCTGAGAGTAGATGTACGTGTTTGCGCTCGCTCACTCCGCGACATTTTGCTTTGCGCGCGAGGGTAGATCACTTGCTGAATTTCAGGCGGCACTTTGATGTTGGTCGGCGAGCCTGTGCGCACTTGGCGAGCGCAATGCATTGAGGAGTCAGCGATTTGAATTAAACCTGTCGGTGAACTGACGCCCGAATAGAAATAATGTAAGTCTGAGTGAATATGCAAGAAGCGCGTGGTGGCGGACGGCTGTTTGTCTTGGGTTAAGTAGGATGCTCTTTGCCTTGGCTCCGGAGAAGACGACTATGGATTATTTCGGAGAGCCGCCTGATGTCGTGCCACTGGCATGGTGGGTGACACATATTCTTTTCGAGAGTGTCTAACACAGATGGACTCCGACGATCTGGACAAAATATGCAGAAGATGACCGTTGCAGTTACACTGTGCTTCCTGTTATGCACAGATCTGCTGGATATTGTCCTGGGTAAGTGTCAAGTCATCCGCACTGTATGTATGTATGCAGTCGCTCTGCATAAAGTTGCCATACACGACAATGACGGCCGCTCGATGCATTTGGACGAGTCCTATTTTACAGCCACAAGTAGTTCAACTTGTGTCGTTAAATTATTAACATTGCGGGCAAATGTCAGCTTCTGAGTTGGCGCGTGAAGCGTTTTAAATGGTACTTTTGTTGCCCTCCTAGCAGCAGCCTCGTTTATCCACTTTTAGTTTCGCTCGCGCCAGTGTGACAATTTGCAGAAGATGAAAGTGTTCTTGAAACATAACGGTTTGGTGTAGCATTTAAATCAGCTCTACTATAAACCTTAGTGTAATACTGGGATGGAGGAGTTGGTGACAATCAAAAGATTGGCAATGTGTTGATTTGCCCCAAATCCAGGTAGACACGCGACACGCGACTTCGGCGTTTGATTGTGTTTGAGATAAACGCCTAATCTTGCGGTCTGACCCATTTAGAGAGTAATCTCCACTCTAAAATAATTAGAGACCATTAGGGTTCACTAAGACGGCTCTGGGGGTCAGCGGTGTGGGGCTGCTGCGTGGTCTCTGCCTGGCCGCAGACAGCGCGGATGGAGAGGATGCTGTGGATATACCGACGGTCTCTCATTTGGTGGCACTCCACGACCCGTGACGAAATGTGGCATAGTCTACTCTTAATATCTTGGGTAGGAAGTTTAGAGTTTCTGAATGACAAATAGACTAGACGCGTAACCACACATGACGACAGCCCTTGCAGACGCGGTGGGGTGGGAGGTGTAATTTTATTATTATCGGCAAGCTGTTCACTTTTTATGGCATTGGATCTCAACGCTGCATGGCACACAGTGCGGTAATCTTGTGGGGCGGTGTGACGACCACAGGCTCACGGAACCTCTTGCCCTGTTACATAATTTAGCGTTAATACTGCCATATTGCTCCCGACGCCCTGACTTGAGTGGAAGCACACCCACTGGAGAGCATCGCGTGAGGGCGCATGTTGATGCGGCTATTTTGCCCTGCTTTTTATTGGTCTTGGAGGATTTCATGCACCCACATACACACAGGAGCAGTTATGGTTAGCTCATATTGATGCTCTTATAGCAAATTATGGTTCTGCCTCTTGAGGATTTAATGCACACACACACACACACACACACACACACACACACACACACACACACACACACACACACACACACACACACACACTCTCTCTCTCTCTCTCTCTCTCTCTCTCTCTCTCTCTCTCTCTCTCTCTCTCTCTCTCTCTCTCTCCCTCTCTCTCTCTTTCACACACACACACACACACACACACACACACACACACACACACACACACACACACACACACACACACACACACACACACACACACACACACACACACACACACACACACACACACACGGGAGCAGTTATGGTTAGCTCATTGGATGCTCTTATAGCAAACATGGACATGGCTCTTGAGATGTTATTGCATGAGAAGGCCTCGCTTGAGAATCCATCACATGAGAGTGACAGCTTTATTTAGATGCTCACTTTATTAAAGTGCACCTACATTAGTATGTGCATTCATCACACACCATGCACATGGCACACACACTGCTCTGCCCTTAATATTTGTGTAATGCTATTAGAAACTGTGTTTTGTTTCGAAGAAATAAATAAGAGCTTTGGCAGTTCTCAATGGCACTTCATTAAGTTGTTATTTGGTCATGTAACATCATCCTTATGTGATATTGTTTGTAAGTGACACACCAACCCAATCAAAGGATTGAGAATTTACAATCAATTGCACAGCACATCACCCAAACGCTCAGAATGTTAGATGTAAATCTGCACTGCATTTACCACGCAAACTCTTCCAGAATGGCTTACATTCAGCATTAATGAACGTATTATTTGTGAGCAACAATTGTGCAGACTGGGCCCTGCCTTGGCCTAACGGTACAGTAGCTGGTAAGTGGGTTACTACACCGGCGCCCCGGGTTCGATCCCGGCCCGGGTCATTTGTCGATCCTTCCCAGTCTCTCTCTCCCCACGCATTTCCTGTCTTCCTTCCACCGTCCTGACATAAATAAAGGCAAAAAAGCCTTACAAAAAACAGGTGTGCACATTACTACAGCTACGTAACGTAAGTAATGACATCATTGAGGCCAGTGTGTGCCAACCAGCCAAGGCGGTCAGACACAGGTCAGTTACATGTGGTCGTGTGTGTGCAGTGGGCAGGCCTAAAGCTTATTCCCATTCCTCAGCGGCTCAGAAAGCCGTGTTTGACCAGCGGATTTGCTGCCAGGCTATAGCCACTGCTGGTTAAACATTAGGCTGATGTGTATTCCCGGCCACCAGTTAATGTCTTCGCTATCTCTCTTAATTGAGAGCCATACATGAGTCTCCTCGCTGCTGGCTCCTTGTGAGAGTGAGTGTGCATATTTTTTGTCACAAGTAGGCTATATAGCCCCTGTCAGTCAGTCAGTCACTGTCCTTTGCATGCTGGCCGTGTAGCACGGTGTAAAATCACTTCCCTGATGGAAGAAAAGCTCGTGGATTAGAAGGTGGAATAAACATGGGAGAAAAAAAAATAATCCATGAAGTGACGTCACAGGCGAAGGGCCAATGCCACCACGGGAGGAGGAGGAGGAGGTGGTGGTGGTGGTGGTGGTGGGGGATTTTGTAGGTCAGTGAATTTGTGGGATTATACTGCTGCTGTTGCTGCTGCTGCTGTCTCAGATCTGCAGTTCGATTGTTCTTGAGGGAGGTGGTTGGGTGGTTGGGTGGGTGGGGTGAGGGGTGGAAACACAGGGACAGCTGTGTCATGCTATTTTGCAAATATGGTAGGCTACTAACATTGAAAAAGTCATGAAAAATGCAACAGGACGTGTATAAAAGTCTGTGCGGTGGGTGAGTGAGGGCAGGGCCACCGACAGGTTTGGCCGGGCCCGGGAAGTCCAATGAAAGGGCCCCAAATCCGATACAAGCAATGTTTTGAGGACCCATTGCTGGGGCCCCTGCCTCCCTGGGCCTGGGACAAATGACCCCTTTGTCCCTCCCAGTCAGTTTCCCTGAGTGGGGGTGGCAGTGTCCACCAGCGGCGTCAGGCTATTTTGAACATGTAGTTCTGAAATGTAAAAACTGAAGACAAATGCTGCACGAGGTTAGCCTGGCTCTCGCGAGACCCCTAGTGCTTCGTGCATCTTCGTTACACTTCGTGAGCTCGCAATCCATCTGCGCGAGAGTCAGGTTAGCACGAGGTGACTACATGTGTGTGGGGTGAAAGAGTGGGGGTGAGGGTGTAACAGAGACAATTGTGTCATGTTTACGTGTATATTCCTAAAAACTCAAAGAGGTCAGGAAAATAGGGCAGTCATGGGTAAGCAGTTAGGGCGTCAGACTTCAATCCCAAAGGTTGCCGGTTCGACTCCCGTCCCGCCAGGTTAGTGGGGGTAATTAACCAGTGCTCTCCCCCATCCTCCTCTATGACTGAGGTACCCTGAGCATGGTACCGTCCTGCCGCACTACTCCCTTGGGGCGCCGTTGGGGTCTGCCCCCTTGCACGGGTGAGGCATAAAATGCAATTTTGTTGTGTGCAGTGTTCACTTGTGTGCTGTGGGATGCTGTGTCACAATGCCAGTTGGAGTGGAGTTTCCCAGTTGGGCAAAAATACAACAGCAAGAAGTGAATAAAAGTGTGTCTCCAACCTACCGTATCTCTGTCAATTTGTCTGACTGGCTGTCAGTTCCTGAAGTTGGATTGCATCATCGTAGAGTATGGATGGATTGCTAGCTGCAAAAAATCGAGGAATGAAAGATGAAGAGGGACGACAGATCAAAACATTGTGTTAAAGTGAGAGAGAGAGAGAGAGAGAGAGAGAGAGAGAGAGAGAGAGAGAGAGAGAGAGAGAGAGAGAGAGAGAGAGTTGCATCTGTTGGGTATCAAGTAAACAATTTCAGGCGCTCTTCAGTGTCCAGGAGAACAATGGTTCTGAGCAGAGAGGTCCAAGGTACTCTGAAGTAAAGTTAAAATTCCTTTGTTTTTGTACTCTGATTGTATTGTAACTGTATTACTTGGACTCTGATGAAGCAGGTAGGCCTACAATCATCGAAATAGTCCCTATGTTGTGCTCTTAATTAAAAGCAGAAAAGAATTGCATCTGTACTGCTCCGGCGTCTTCTCTCCTTTATTATTTTATCTGGGACATCAGCTTGACGTGTTTCGGTCATGTATATGATCCTCCCTAGGGCTTAAGGGTGAAGTGGACGGTGTACGGGACCTTTCTGTAACACTTTCCTTGAATTGGTCTACATAAGAGTGTCATAACCGTCATATGAGTGACGTGACCTATGTCAGGAACATTAATGGCACACTACTGATGGGGTGTCTCGATAACCAATATGCCGCTAAACCGTGTTTCATTAGTTCGCTCTCTGAAATTTGGATTAAGTATGTATGCATACATCTTGGTTCTTGCTGGAGAACGGACTTCTCGTGATCGTGCTGCTCTCGCAGGAGAGTGGCTGTCCACGTGGTGGAGTGATCATCAAAGTCCTTCACGGGTCCGCAGGGACCACTGCACTCAAGAAGCTGAGATAGATTAAGATTAGATAGCGTATTGGGCAAGATCGCTGGCCGTGGTGCTGAAGTACTGCCACGGCCGAGAAATGTCTATGCAGCAAACATTCTCGAGCTCGAGAGTACGGGGCGCCACTGAGAGCTCGGGCAGTATCTGCGCCCGTAGATATGTCAACTCTGAGCGGACGGTTGTAGAGCAATAGAGTGAGGTGAACTGGAGGGAAGCTAGGGCAAGACTGATGAATCGATCAAACAGTGGTGGAAGGAAGGCGAAAGGGGAGGTGGTGCGTGCAAGTGAGAAAGAACATTTCAGATTGGAGACAGGTGAGCGGAGAATTAATGCTGTATAGTTTATTAAGGGGCATACCAAATTCCAGTGCGCTAAAATTCAACCAAATGACGGCAGAGCGGAGAATGAGATGCAGCTGGTTAAATAGGCATGCCTATCTTTTCACACTGAATTCAGGAAAATGGCGGTTGAGTGGAGAAGAGAATGCAGGTGCTAAATTAGGCATGCCAAATTTGATTACGCTTCTCTCAAACTTTCGTTTTTAACAAAGCGTGCATTAAAAAATGCTGACAATAATAATTACTGCTTGAAATAAAAAAAAATACCGTACCATACCAGATAATCGTACTGCACAGAGTGACACCGTGAGTCTTTCCGACCTCTAGGCAAGTCTGCTGATGGTGCCACGGAGGCACACTTTGTCCCTGAACACCTAATGTCAAAGTTGGAATCATAGTGAATTGCTGAACCACTTCATCTCTACAATGAAAAGTACAAACTGTGACCACTTCCTCTTGATAACTTCAAAATGACAAGCCATTCATGTTTTCATCATTCATCATTCATCATTCACCTTCTAATATAATGATTACCTTTACACCTTTGCACCTTGCACCTTTTTTAGAACTATTTCAGTTTGTGTCAGATTATCATTGCTTTCTAAAGATATTCAACACAACTTTTCAAAATGACAATGATAATACCAAAATATGTGATAGTTTTGGTCACAATAATCATTAAATGTTCATACCGTGACACACCTACTACTGATGTTCTTAACAAGAACAAGAAAATGTATAATTCGGTTCCTGGAATGTAAAAAGAAAATGCCAACTTAACATTCCAAGATAAGAATGACACATTGACAACAGTAGAAAACATCAATAATGTGTCATTAATGTTCCGGACACGTTTCACATGTCATTCTTATGCTGGTTACAATGCACTCAGCCCAATCACAGAACAGAGGTATGCAATAGCATTCTTTATTTAACTGAAAAACCTAGGGGAAAAAACAATGTGCTTTTGACTTACCCTCCCTACTGTCACACACGCGCACACACACGCGCGCGCGCGCACACACACACACACACGCACACACACACACACACACACACACACACGCACACACACACACACGCACACGCACACGCACACACACACACACACACACAAACCACCTCTGGCCAAAAAACAGCAAGTCGTCTGTGCAGTTCAATGTCCCCACCATGAAGCAGCGGCCCCCCTGTTTTAGATTTGAATTTTATGATGTTGTTACCAACGATCATGTCTCAGAACGGGGCCTATCAGGCTAAAGGTATGCCTACTGTATTTAGGGAGCTACCACAGCGTCAATGAATAACTCCATTTTGATGCTTTTCGAAATGCAGTATTATATTCACAGCCTGTGTGTGCCGTGCAGGCAGTCAATGCTCTTCAAGGACCAGTGCAGAATGGGCTACGTTATCGGATTATATTTGAATGAGAATAGGCGAGAGAGAGATGGAGAGAGAGAGAGAGAGAGAGAGAGAAAAGATTGTGAGAGAGAGAGAAAGAAAGAGAGAGAGAGAGAGAGAGAGAGAGAGAGAGAGAGAAAGAGAAAGAGAGAGAGAGAGTATTGTTATTTTATCACACAGATGAAAGTGGCCCTGAAAGGTCTTTGTAGCCTTTTTTTGCCTTTTTTATTGCTATGCTGGAAGATATTACAGCTCCATTCAGTTCATTTCTGCCTACGATCTCTTCAGAATAAATATTGGGTTTCGTGGGCACCCTGCCTTGCCGTCACTCATTTGCTTCTCATCTCACTTTGCTGCACTCTCTATTTTACTATTTGCTTCTCACTAGGCTGCTCTCTGTTTTACTATTTGCTTCTCACTAGGCTGCTCTCTGTTTTACTATTTGCTCACTATGCTGTTCTGGTTGCACTTGAGATAAGATAAGATAAGATAAGATAAGATAAGATAAGATAAGATAAGATAAGATAAGACAAGACAAGACAAGACAAGATAAAGCTTTATCGTCTGTAACACATGAAACAGAAATTTGTCTTCGGCGTGGCTCCAGTCATTCTCACAGACATTATACAAGACTTGACAAAACAGGACATAACAAGACAAGACAATACATGTACTGTATGTCGAGGCTGGTCATTGTTCATCTTTTGTTGAGTAGGGCTACAGCTGAGGGGATGAAGGACTTCGTATATCTGTTTTTGAGTGCTAGTGGAACATTGAAGCGTCGACCTGATGGAAGCAGTTGGAAGGAGTGATGGAGGGAGTGAGAGGGATCCTCTGTGATCGTTTCAGCTTTCCTGTTCACTGCACCAATGTACAGCTCAGATAGGGACATCGTTGCTGTTCTGGTTGCTATGCTGTTCTGGTTGCATATTTTTCCTTGCCCCCAAAGTCAACATCCAAGTTATATTTCTTGAATAAAATCACTCCCTGGGCAACTTCATCGACTTAGTTATACTCAGCAATTCATGAACATACAGTAAACACTGCATCAGATCAGATAGCATCCCTTGTGGTTATCTGGTGTGTTAAAAGCATGTGTTGTTGTTGGTTGCTGTTTGGTTATGCAGCAGCATCTATACCTGTGGGTTACTTACACATGATTTACGCCCCTCACAAATGGCTTCAGGCATCTTTTGAATGGGCAGAGGACATAATGGGCCCCTATCGTTGTGTTCAAAATGATAGCCATTCATGTAAAGTGACTCAATCCATCTTTTCTTCTTCTCCTCTCCTCTCGTCTCCCCTCCCCTCCCCTCCCTTCCCTCCCCTCCCCTCCACCCCCCCTCCCCCCCCCCCCTCCCCTCCTCTCTTCTCCTCTCTTTCTCTTGTCCTCTCATCTCATCTCCTCCTCTCTCCTCCTCTCTTCTTCCCTCCTCTAACATTTCCCCTCCTCTCCACTATTCTCTTCTCCTCTCCTCCCTCTCCTCCTCTCTTCTTCCCTCTTCTTCTCTCCTCTCCTCTCCTCTCCTCTGCTCTCCTCTCCCCGAATCGCTTCTCCTCTCCTCTCCTCTCCTCTCCTCTCCTCTCCTCTCCTTTTCTCTCCTCTCCTCTCCCCTCCTCTACCCTCCTTTGCCTTATCTCTTCTCTCCTCTCCTCTCCTCCTCTTGTCTGCTCTCCTCTTCTCTGCTCTGCTCTCCTCTCTCCCAATCTCCTCTCCTCTCCCCCCTCCCCTCTCCACTTCTGCTTTCCTCTCGCCTCCTCTCCTCTCTTTTCCTCCTCTCCTCCCCTCTCCTCTGCCCCCCCTCTCCTCTCAACTCCGCTCCTCTACTCTCCTCTCCACTCCACTCCTCGCCTCTGCCCTCCTCCCCGCTCCTCCTCTCCTCTCCTGTAATCTTCTCTCCTCTGATCTCATCTCCTCTCCTCTCCACCCGTCTCCTTTCCTCCTCTTATCTCCTCTCTTCTTATCTCCTCTTGTCTCATCTCCTCTCCTCTCCTCTGCTCTACTCTGCCCTGCTCTCCTCTCCTCTCCTCTTATCTCCTCTCCTATTCTCTCCTCTCTTCTCCTCTCCTCCCCTCTCCTCCTCTCATTTCCTCTCCTCTCCTCTCCTCTTATCTGCTCTCCTCTCCTCTGCTCTCCTCTCCTCTCCTCTCCTCTCCTCTCCTCTCCTCTCCTCTCCTCTCCTCTCCCCTCCTCACCTCCTCCCCTCTTCTCCTCAACTCTCCTCTCCTCCTATCCTATCCTCTCCTCTCAGGCTACTTGACTGTCACCATTGAGCCCTTGCCTCCAGTGGTGATGGGAGACACTGTGACACTGAAGTGTAATTTCAGGACTGATGGCAACCTGCGCGAGATCGTGTGGTTTCGGGTGAGTACGCCCCTGCTTCTGTCAGTCAATAATATGTCTGAGTCGTGAGTCATTGTATCGTCTCTTTGACTGTGTGTTGTTATACGTGTTTACGCATCTGAAAAGGTCTTTTACTTTCAGCAATATCGTCGTCTGGCACAGTCCCCTTTTTTTCTCTTTCTTTCTTTCACTCTTTTTTCTATTGCTTTCAGTCTATCTTTCTGTTTCTTCACATACTCTCTCTCTCTTTCTCTCTCTCTCTTTCTCTCTCTCTCTCTCTCTCTCTCTCTCTCTCTCTCTCTCTCTCTCTCTCTCTCCCTCTCTATCTTCCTCACTTCCACTTTCACTCTCTCTCTCTCTGTCTGTCTCTTCAAGTTGAAAGGAATAGGAAACATCCCCCCTGGGAAAAAAGACACACCCCGCAGTGATCTTCAGGATGGATAAAAGAATGTGTGAAAGACCTTCCGCATTACTAGTGAATGAAGAAGCTCTGGTATAGCTGCATCACTCAGAGTGATTGAAGTGAACATGTCAACTCTTTTCAAAGACATTGGGGTATGCCAGAGAGACTTCAACCCCAGAGCTGTGCGGATAACACTTCTCGTTACCCACACCTGTGGAGACACAGACATCTGGATGAAGAATAATCTGTTAATAATGACCTGGGGTGTATTTCTCAAAAGCGTAGTTGTTAGCCAGTTAGCAACTTCGGTAGTTGCCAATGGGAAATTGCATTGCAAACAACAAAGTAGCTAATGTGGTTAGCAACTTTGCTTTCGAGAAACTCAGCCCAGGGCTCTACTTTTTTTTCATCACCAGCCTAATGGTTTGTAAGATGCTAATCTTACAGGCTAAATAGGCCTACACACTCATAAATGGGTCAAAATGGCTAGTAAGTTGGCCTTTTACCAGCCAAACTGAAATTTCATCAGCAATTTAGAGCCCCGATAATGACTATAAGGGGATGGGTTTACAAGCCCATCGGGAGCCAGGTTCGAGTCTATCCTCAGTCATGCCCCAATCATACACTCTCTCTCGCCCCCTAACATCTCCTGTCTCCATTTTCACTGTACTGTCTCAATGAAGACTAAAAATGTTTTAAACAGTTTTAAGCAGGGCTTTGAACCGTTATTTGTTTCCAAGTGGTTCGTTCCCAACAGAAACAGGATTATTTTGTTTCCGGTTATGTGTTCCACCAATAAATTGACGTTCCCGAACCGGTTAGAACAAAAAAATATTGTTCCCGTCAGCTGATTACTCCCCATAGGCCTAACTGACGTTAATTAACCAAGAAAGACGGAAGGGCAAATGCTTCAGCCTACATTCCAAACTGTTTATTCAAGCGGATGAAAAGAATATCCTTCAGAATTTTGTCATTCAGGGACGACCTAAGCGGAGAAGCAGAGAATAAACCTCAATGAAAATGCGCGCTCCACACTGACTTGGGTCATGGCGAGTGCTAAGACGGACATTGTGAGTTTGTGCATATTTGAAGCGGCCATGGATGCCCAATAACGAAGAACATTCTCAGTGCGCTTTAAACACGCTTCTCTGCAATGTCTAACAATGATGCAATGGAAACTTTGCCCTTTTGTATGACAGTGGTTTCTCTTATTTAAGTGGAGTGGAGACTGTAATCCACATCTCTCTCCATTCAGTCAGAATGTCTGATGTCACAGAGGACATGAACCTCAGCCGTCATGGTAACATACGCAGGAAAATAATTACTTTTTTTTTGTTTGAGGAACGGTATTAACTGGTATTAACCGGTATTAACCGGTTACCATAATTTTTAAGTAAGTGTTCCCGTTCCAGAACATAAAAAATAATAAAGTTTCCGGTCTTGTTTCTGTTCCCTGTAAAATACAAAAAGTTCCCGGTTTTCGTTTTCTTTCCTTGAACCGGTTCAAAGCCCTGGTTTTAAGAAAGTAAAATTAGGACTATCTGATGCTCATAGGCCTTTATATTGTTAAATCTGTTTTTAATCAGTCTGTTTTTTCATGTTGTTGGTCTACTGCACTGTAGGTCATGGATGGAGGCAGCTCAAAACAGAAAATATTCACATACGATGCCATGTACAACACTAACTTCTCACACATGGAGGATTTTCGGAAGAGGGAAGATCTGGTTTACCAGTCAACTGTAAGGTAACTATGGTGACCATCCATAGGCTCCTGCAATTGTATATGGACTATGCAGCCTCCGCTGCTTGCTATTTAAAACTTCTGCAAATTCAGATCTCTTAATGAGATCTTTAATATGTTGCCTACAGTTTCATCTGTAACAAAAGTATGAATTTGATATAGACACTAAGCAGCCATCGGTGTATAATTCTACTGCTTGCCACTTGACTCAACGAAATAGGTGTTGTATTTTATTGAGGTTTAGATGAAGTAATGTGTTCTAATATTAGACTGGTGGAAAGTAAAAAACAAAATGTGTTTCCTGGGTACAAGTTTTCAACAGAGAAACTAGAGGTTGCTGATCAGTGTTTGCTGATATTATAGTCTTCAATGTCATGCTGTAAAGTCTTTTGATGATTTATGTTGTTGTTATTTTGCACCCTAGCCAAACTGTACACAGAACTGCAAAGTGCATATCCTATCCTTCAACTGTGGCAGGAATAAAACGCGGTGTTTACTCACCCTTCATGCCACCATATGTTTTCCAAACTAATTTGACTTTGGCACCAAAACAAATATAACAAATATAGCCGGATGCAGAAGCCGTCAAAAAGTTTCCAGTGCCGTTAGTGTCACATTTATTTTTGTCAAAAGTTTCCCTGTAAGTAACTTTTACTTCTGTTTGGAGTCAGTTTGCTTACTAAACTGGGCCTCGTTTCCGAAAGGGCCTTAAGTACTACTTAACGCTACGTGCTACTTAAGTTCACACGTAACACCATCGTAGAGCTCACGGAGCGTTTCCCAAAGCCAACTTAGCAAAGAACCATCGCAGGTTGACACGTAACTCTAAGAGCAATCCACGAGTGGTCTAGAGTAGTCTTAACGCGCTAAGATTGATCGTAGCGGCATGGCACAGTGGAGACACCCACAGGATATGAAGGGAAAAGAAGAAACCTGCGCATAAGATTGCTGTTTAAGGTCAGATTAGACTTCAGCAACTGCGAGCGTGAAAAGTCGCGTGGGAGTGGCCACGAACCAATTTTGTATTCATGCATCTGCGAGCTCTGCGAGGTCCGAGGTCTCGTTGCCAGCCACATTTGAAATTGCGCGATTAGGCTACTTTCACTACATTGTGCACTGCGGTCATTATTAAGCAATGTTGCTTTCTATCCCGGTTAGCTAGGTATTTTCACACAAATTGCAAAGGCAATGCAGTGGTATCATTATTTGACATACCCAGTCTGTTTCACGAGCAGAAATGCAAGCATGTAAAGACAGTTGATTCTGCCGATGTGTGTTTACATTCGGTGGAGGAACGGTAGTAAAACCGCAGGCATTGTGCCACGAGTGTTCAACTGATGCATTGTTTGTTACTTAGCTTAGCTTCGTGTATTTACACACATTTACACACAAGGCATTAATAAAGTTTTTAACAGAATACAGCTCTGCTCTCGCAAACTACTGGCATTGCGCTGCCACAAGAACAGAACAAGGAAGTAGCGAGACGACCAATCATAGTGCCTTTTTGTCTGCGTACTCCCGCGTAGCCCGCCCGTCCGACGGATAGTTAGAATTTTTCGAGGCGCTAGACGACGGGCGCAGAGCCTCTGAGAGGGGGGCGTGGACTCGCATAGACAGAAAACGGACGGACGCAGATTCTATGCGAGCGAAGCATAAATCTAGCTTTAAGACGCGAGAGGCATGGCACAGTGGAGACACCCATAGGAAAAGAGGAAACTTGCGCTTCAAGTTGATGTTTTAAGACGGGAGTGTAGTCTAAATATCATGGCAGCACAGTTGACACTGCAACGAAAATAATAACGAATAATTTGTGTGGGTGCTTCATGAACAAGAACAAGGCAAAATGCATAAGGGGCTTCGGCAACCAGAGACAAGAGTGTTGATGTCGGAAGGCCACTTCCGAAACTTTATTTATTTTATATTTTTTGAAGAAAAATGGTCAGCGAGTTGTTGCACCCTCTTTCATTTTTAAGTAGCCTAAGAAAGGGAAGGCGACGCCGAAAATAGGCTACATGATAGTTGTAGGCGAAGGGTAAGCTATGACAAAAATTAAAAAGGCAGCGATGGGGATTCGTGTAGATTTTTTGTTTTAATAACAGCAGACTGCCGTGCAAAAATGTCCTCACAGTTGTGAAAGTCTTGAGCGCGCGGTACTTTGCGCACCGCTCACCACATGTGCCAAGCTCCTCTCCCTATTCAGACTCTAGTAGGCTAAGCAATAACAAAAAGGCAGCGAGGGGATGTGTCAATTTTGATGGACATTGTTTTTCATAACAGCATGCTGACGCGCTCCCGACATTTATCAAGCCTTGAACGCCTTGAGGTTGTAACTTTGCGCATCCCAATTCGGAACTCCAACTAGGCCTAGGCCTACTTGTCTTCTTAAATATTAAGCTGCAGTAGCCAAGTGCACGCGCTTTATCTGGGTCTTATTATATGGTTGTGACGTCATCTGTCGAATGCTCCATTCATTTCAACGGGGCTCCCCAACGTTCGGACGTCTGTTATTTTTCGATAACGGACGGGTTGGTCTATAACAGACCGCTGTCAATGGCAACAAGACTTTTCACTGCTAAAGCGACTTTTCAACAAGACTCTAATCAGCTGCTGTGATAGACAGCACCCGTTGTCCTGGCTACCGCTGTCAATGGCAACAAGACGTTCACTGCTAAAGCCACTGGCTTGTATACAAGTCAGTAGCTAAAGCGAATGTTTCATATCACTCCGCAGGGGGTCCGGTCTTTTGTCACTCTAATCAGCTGCTGTGATAGACAACACCTGTTGTCCTGGCTACCTACCGTGTTCCACAACGGCACGGCACGCAGCAACAATCTTAACATTAAATAGGTCTAAAGAAATGTCCCCGCATGTGTGAATCATGTAAGTATATCCAGGGCCGCGTTATCCTATGGTGCAACCGGTGCAGCAGCACCGGGCCCCGCCACTAGAGGGGGCCCCGGACGTCGTGAGATTGGAAAATATGAAACGATATTTTGAGACAATCAATTGTATTTTTGATGCATTTCGCCATCCGTAGGCAAGCAGAGGCGCATATGCATATCTTGTCACCAGGCTACACAGGCAGCTTGGGCCCCCCAAGACTGTAGCTGGGGAACAGAAGTGGCGATTTGTTACAAGTGTTCTTTCTTTTTAATTTTCACGTGCCCCCCCCTACTGAGTGTAGAATCGCCTCTGCATGCACGCATGAATCGGAGGTCTTCGGAATAATCATTTCAGTCAGATGCTCTGTTGTGTGCCCCAGTGAAAACGGTGATCAATATTTTTTGAGTTTGATGATGGGATACTGTCTAAAAAAGATGTGAGAAACTCGGCGTCAGCACTTGCTTCAGATTGTACGGATAAACTTCAGCCCGGCATGGATTACCGCATTGAAGAGAAGGTTGGCAACGTTAGTCATTTTGTTAAGGTCAGTGTTATAATCGCTTTTTGTAATGGTTGCATAGCGATCATGGACCTGTGCAATCATGTAAGCTAAGCAAACAAGAGCACAGCACACCAACCTAACTTTATCTTATTCTATAGTCAAACATGGGGAAATAAATCACGCACCCAACTGCGTTCGCGAAACAAAAGTCTTGCATGGCGCGGCGAGGATCACTTCTGAGGTGTGTATTAAAAAAGTGTTCACACTAATGCTGCGTAAAGTGCACCAACCAGCACTCCAACGTTCTGACAGTCTGACAACAACAGGGCAAGCCAAGGATTTAGCAAACACTAAAATGATATAGTCGCATTCTCCAAAAGCACACTGTTATGGCCATTTCCCTAAAGCACTGTAATAATGTCGATGCTCTGTCAGCGTAGTAGCCTATATCGTTGCGTTCGGGTTTGTGGTCAGTTAAAACATGCCTGGGTACCACTCGCAGATTGTTCAGTTAGCAAGTGGCTCTTATCTGCAGAAAAAAAAACGTGTGGTGATACATCCACATCTAAACATTAGGCCTACGAATTTGCACCGTAGTCTACTGTAATGATTGCATACAGTGTAATGCACCATCTAGATGAAAACCGCTGACTTCTTAAATGGTATATGGTAGACTACATTTTGAGGGGATTTCGTGACAGCTTCTCTTTGCAGTGGTTCGCTGCTAAGGGGATTCCCTCCTTGCGACAAGCGACACAGCTGAGTAGGCTAGGCTACTTTCCTTTGACAGTCAGTCAGTCAGTCTTTCCAAGGCCATTGGAGGTTAAATTATTTAACACGTGTTTACCACGACGGTTTCGATTCGACAAATTGGTCGGCAGCAACGTAGCAAAAATAAGAGACTTTTTGGTTTGCTTCTGTTTGGAAGTTCTAGCTGAGCCGACAAACGGCAGTGCACAGAATCTCCTCCCTGTCAGCTGGCTATGCTTCCTGCGTTGTGACTAGTGAACTCAGCAGGGGGTTCAGCGCACCCTTTTTTGTGTTGGAGTAAACCGTGTAGCCTGCGTTTCATGCGTTTTGAATATGGCTCATTATAATGTGGTGTAGGGGCCCCGGATTGCGTCTGCACCGGGCCTCGGCGAGGGCTAACGCGGCCCTGAGTATATCCATATAATAAGCGGGTTAACTTTCGGCGAGTCGGTCGCTTTGTGGAATAGCAGCACTTCAGAGAGAACAAGACCCCTCCGCTCCGCGTCGGGGTCTAAAGATTCTCTCTGTCGTGCTGCTATTCCACGGTAGCGACCTTCTCGCCGAACGTTAACCCTTACTTAACGGCGTAGCTCATTATTACCGTCAGTTGGGAGTTTTGCATGATTTCATTGTGTGTGTGCATTTTATTTCATTTGCCAACAACAACTCCTGTCGATAGTTGCAAACTGCTACAAATGTAGTCCCACCCTTATAGAAAACAACTTTTGATACTGACACACGCCTTACATTTTGTAAATGGTTTAGCAGCAGATGACGGCGCAGTTCACTCCGAGTACACTTCAGCACTACATATGTGGACAGCGATCCTTAAGAGCGACGCTACGAATGATCTTAGAGGCTGTGCACGCGCGTTCATGTACGAGTGTCTTTGGGAAACAGTCGTAGGAAATCTAAGAACATTCGTAGGATCACTGGTTAACGACACACGTAAGGCTAAGAACCATCGTTATCGGGAAATGAGGCCCTGTTTGATACTTAGATGGATGAGTGGATGAGTCTTCACTCACTGTTCATTTAATGTTATAAGGGTGCTGACCGAAATTATAGACTCAAATAAAGTAGACCTATAACTAAAAAGGTCTCACACTGTGCATCAACTGTTTCATTGCATAGGTAGAAGGCACACACTAAAACACGTCTGTGCAATAGCCAATGACAACAATGCAAAGTGCGCACCTTTTTGTTAAATTTCACTTATTCTTGAGAATGTGGCAAAACAGGCTTTAATTTTGAAAGGAAAAAAGTAGTTCAAATCCAAAATACACAAGTCTGTTTTGGCAGATGAAGGTCTTGGCTGTGAAGCAATGTATTGGAACAACCTCCCCATATTTTTTAATGGATGACTGGATGAGTCCTCTCAGACTATACAATTGTAGCTGGGTGCGGGCTTCGCTCAGTGTTCATTAAAAGTTGTAAGGGTGCTGACCCAGATTATAGACTCAAATAGCCATACTGCACAGCAAAAAAGGGTCAAACTTTGCATCAACTGTTTTATTGCATATTACACTGAGTGAGGCACACGCCAAAACGCCTCTGTGCAATTCGCAATGAAAAAACACAGTTGATCCAAAGTGCACCCCTTTTCGTCATACAGTATTTGAATCTTCACAGACAATAATATCATTTTCTTTTTCCTTTCTCAGACTTCCAGAAGTCCAGATGGAAGACAGCGGTCCGTACGAGTGTCATGTCGGTATCTATGACCGAGCGTCCCGAGAGAAGGTGGTCTTAGCCTCCGCAAGCATAACTCTCATTGTAATGTGTAGGTGCACGCCATACTTACACTTGTCACCAGTACCCACTCTTCTACAGGGATAATTGGTTCATTTCATTCCTGACAAATTGTCAATTACTGACACAATGGACATTGTTGGCTAAAGCCTTAAGTGGAAACTTTGAAGGTCACAGCTCAACCGCCTAGTTTTATCTTCTTAAGGCTACTTGTATAGCCTGATTTTTCTTTCTCTGTGCTATGCGGCGCTGTGTGTGACCTAATGGTTAAGGACTACACTCTTTTCATTGAGAGAGTCACCGATTTGATTGCTGTGCCAGTGGGGGGAAATATGTATGTGTGTGGGTGGTGTGAATAACCATCTCTCTCCGGCAGCAGCCGCAGCAGCCTGCCTGCCTCAGCCTCAGCCTCAGCCTCATCCATGTCTGGAGTGCCCTTGAGCAATACATCTGATCTCTCACAGGCAGCGCTTCAGGGTAGACGTAGATTTCCCATCCCTACTGTATATCTGAAATCACCAGCCACCCACTGGAGATATGAGCATCAGCTGAACATGGCCAAGTATTATACAACACAAGAAAGAATATTAACTGATATCTTGATCATCCAGATGGTGATATATTCACAGCTAATTAGCAACAAAAAAAAAGAATCAGCTTTGCTGTAGCCTACTCTGAACAGGCTTACAGTATAGAGACTGTGACACTGAATGCATGAATCTCATTGGCGGATATAAATCATTGTTATATTTTTGGATATGTCAACTATAGGTGGTTTGTGAACAGCATTACTAAACTGCTGTGGTAGTAAGTTTAGTTAATTTTAGTAGCTGTATTACAGTAATAGATTGTAATATTTTGTCTGGTTTGTGTTTGCAACTTCTTTACCTTTGCTTTTCTCTGAACAAACGTATAGATATTGGCCCTAAATACACCTCAACTAAGATTTAGAGCAGCGCAGTCATATTTGCATCTGTGGCATTAAATATATGGTTTGTGGGAGAGTGCTTCCAATCTGCTGTACAGACTTAGTATATAGTAGCATACACCTCATCTGTGTCAGAGACCTCAGACGTCATCTTTCCATCTGTGACGTTAACTGCAATTTGATTGGTTTGCGTAGATCGATTCCAATCTGCTGTACAGTAGTAGCATTGAATGCAGTAATTGTTGCGTTCGCGTTCACGTGGCTTCTTCTTTTCATGCAGGGTGAGTCAGAGCCAGAGGGCTGTGAGCGCTCGCTTTACTTTTCTCTATCGCCGAGTCGCGCTCCCAACCCCACCCCCACCCCCCACCCCCTTAGCAATTAGACCCCCTGACCCCACTGCCGCTGCTACACACGCTTGCTTATAGCACGCTCAAGACGGATCATCAGCAATATGAGCCTAATCTACTACACGCTTTTTAGCCATTTATCTCCAGCCACATCAGTGTGTTTGTGTGCCTGTTGTTTGTGCGTGTGTGGCTGAAGTTGTGTGAGCGTGTGTATCAATGTGTGTGTGTGTGTGTGTGTGTGTGTGTGTGTGTGTGTGTGTGTGTGTGTGTGTGTGTGTGTGTGTGTGTGTGTGTGTGTGTGTGTGTGTGTGTGTGTGTGTGTGAAAGTGAGGTGGTGTGTGTATGAGTTTGGTGATGTGTGTGTTTGTATGTGTGTGTTTCAATGCGTGTGTGAGCAGTGATGGCGGAAGGTGTGTGTGTGTGTGTGTGTGTGTGTGTGTGAGAGAGAGAGAGAGAGAGAGAGAGAGAGAGAGAGAGAGAGAGAGCGAAAGTGAGGTGGTGTATGTGTGAGAGTTTGGTGACGTGTATGTTTGTGTGTGTGTGTGTGATCGATGTGTGTGTGAGTGCGGTGATGCGGCGGTGTGTGTGTGTGCATGTGTGCATATCTGTGTGCGTGTGTGCGTATTGCATGTATGTGCGTGTGTGTGAGGGCCACGATGCGATGATGTATGCGTTTCCCCACTGATAAGCAGATGGGGAGGATGGGATGGGGATTTTGGATCTCCACTGTACGTAAGCCTCTGCATTATGGATGCTGTTGCCACATTAATCAGAATGAAAAATGCACACAAGTGTCAGTTCAGCGGCGCTCAGCAGAGTTGGGTCAATTCCTTGTTTACCAAGAGGACCGGGGAGGGGAGGGTGTCTTGTATTTGGTCTTCTGATTTTTTTTTTACATACATCTTGCAAAGTATGTCGTTGTGTAACTTGTTTTAACACTTCTCTCCTAGCGCCTCCCAAATCCATATCCGTGGTAACTTCAGATCCATACGCCCGGTTCAATCGCTACGAAGCACAGAACTTCACTCTGGTGTGCATCGTGAAAGGAGGAAAGCCTGCACCCATGGTAATTCAAGCACAACCTAAGAAGGGGGTGGGGAGGGGAATTACATTGCATTACATGAAATAGCATTACATTTAGCAAACACCTCTATCCAAAGCAACTTTCAAAGAGGACATACAGTCCAAAACAACTAACAGAGTGTGGGGTGAATAGTAATGCACAGTAGTGTACAAGCGTCAAACAAGTGCATCAGTATATAAATTGTGAATAATAAATGATAAATAATACACATTGTTCCACCACTGGAATGCTGTAGTAGTCGTTAGAAAGACTTAACTACCATAGTACTACCCTCTGGTAACACCAAATTTATAACAGGGGCCATGTCTTAGCCGTTTTAAATTACAAACAGACTCTTCTGAAGGAGAAACTGTGTGGAGGTCGCTGTCCTATTTGTGTTGACTTGCTCCTCATTTATGTTTTTATTGAATTAATAATGGCTCTGTCGATGAAAGCCGGGATTTTACATCAAGGACACGGACAGGGCATTCACGTGCACATGCACAATACATGTGTCCAGTTCATTCACTTTGAGGACATAATTATGTACTGTTACTTTGAAGGTGATTACGCCTGTGGAATGCCAAACTGCCAACCAAAAAAAAACCCTTTACTACAACATTACAGGCATTCTTGTACAGACGACTTTTACGAACACATTAGAACTTAGTCACGCCATTCTGGATTTAACACACTGTCCTTTAAGCATTCTCGTCTTAAGCACTTTAATCTACTATCTGTCACTCAGACATTGCAGCCAATAATTCACATGGCCGTAGCCTGTTGTCTTTGCCATGGCGTATAATTAAAACAATAATAGGATGCGCTCTCACAGTGAGGCGTCGGCTAGGAAAATAAAGGTCATGTAGATTAATGTACCATATGTAATGTGATCAGAACCAGACTGTCCATACTGCCTTTGATACCATGTTGAATATCAAAGTTCAGTCCAGCCAATCTGTCCGTTCTTGAACACTATAGACACATGTACCATCAGAGCTCATTGGTCCATTGGCTAGCTGGTAGTATTGCATCCAAACACACTTGATAGTATGTTAAGGAACTCTATGCATCATGCGATACAATACGATACGATAGTTTAATGGTCAGTTTGCACTGAAATTAAATGTGCATCCCTGAGCAAGACTTGTTTAAGACAGGACATAGTACATCACAAGAATTGCACATGTGCCATGCTCCACATACATATCAAGCACTAACTGCTATATAGGCCTCTGTCCTCTGTCATGGCAAAAACAGACAGAGTAGTAATGGCGGGTTGGCGTCCGCGCCAATGTCTTATCCTGAGCGTATCGCTCGGTGCGTAATTCCAAGAGCAGTATAATACGTTTCTGGAGAACACTGATGATGGGCTAGACCCGAAACGTTTGTCCCCTGTCTGTCGGTTTTATTTACTTTTTTCTGCTTTTTTTTCGGCTTTGATTAATACATTTTGCATTCAGCTCCAGTGTGCGACTCCTTTCTTCCTTTTCAAAAGCAGACAGAGGACAGAGGCCTATATTCAGACGTACTGTAGGCTACATGCATGTCATGTGGTAGCTGGCAGGTGCCTCACAGTATGTAAGACAGAACTTCTATCAAAGAAGAGCTGGAGCATACTGCAGTTTCAACTTTTTATCTTTTGATTTGGTGCAAACAAACAAGTGACTAACACTAAGTTTTTTACCACATCTTCTTCCGAGCGCTTGATATACTACGCTAAGTGTTTCCACCCTCCACAAACTTCCTATTGATGGAGGGTTTGCCAGGCAGACCAACCTCCATCTGTCTCCATCTTGTACGAAAGCCAGGCAATAAATAATTGGGGCTGGGGATCAATTTTGGCATTTGAAGATTTTTCTCATTCCTTTCCTCCTCCTTCCTCAGCTGTACTTCAGCAAATGAGCATTTACTAAAGCTTACCTGTTCAAAAACCTTTTTTATTATTTATTTTTGCACTGGGACCCCGTAACATCTTTCAGAGGGTAGTGGTTAATATTCTAAATTTAAGATATGAAAAGAGTGCAAAAAAAGAATGAAAAGTAATTTTCTTGGCCTGACTAACAATCCTCTCGTGAGAGTCTCTTATTGTTTTCTGTACCACACATTGAAATGCCTTGTTGTATAAATAAAATTGGCCCGCTTTTCCTTTCCTTTCCTTGCCTTTCCTTGCCTGGCCTCCCTCAGGTCTACTTCAAGAGAGACGGGGAGCTGATTCAGGTGGTTCCAGAGAGCCAAGCCCTGCAGTCTGCTGAGCCAGGCCGATCCCCTGACTCAGCCCCCTGGCCTGCCAGAAGACCAGGCAGGCCCTCTGGCCAAGCACCCTCGTGGCCGGCCCAGAAACCAGGCAAGAGCCCTGCCTCAGCCTCCGCCCCAGACCCGGACCGGGACTCAGACAAGGACGTGAGGCCCCTCATCAGCAGAGACTTGGACGACACCAAGATCCAGAAGTCCGTGTCCCTGGTGGACCAGAACGGGGAGCCGGTGCGGCTGGACATGGATGGCCCCTCCGCCCCACGCGGTGTCACCGCGGCGAACCGTGGTGGTGGTGGTGATGGTGACGGCCGTGGTCGCGTGGGTGGTGAGGGTCGTGCCGCCGGGGACGTCATGTACCCGAGTCTGCAGGACAGCAGCCCCACCACCACCGAGGTCATCCCCGAGACGGTGGTCAGCCGCGAGTTCCCGCGCTGGGTGCAGAGCACGGACCCGCTCTACTACTTCAACCACACACGCGTGGAGCTGTCGGACGGCACCATGGAGGTGTACGCCATGCTCACCTGGAGCCTCAACCCCCAGCTGGACAACGACGCGCTCTTCAGCTGCGAGGTCAAGCACCCCGCACTCTCCATGCCCATGCAGGCTGAGGTCACACTCTGTGAGTATAGCACTCAAGATAATCATTTATGTCACATAATTATTATACTTTTATTACACCTATTATATTTGTGAGTATATTACTCAAGATAATCATTTATGATACATAATTATTATAATTTTATTACACCTAATGTAATAATATATACATGCAGGCCGAGGTCACACTCTGTGAGTATATTACTCAAGATAATATGCTACATAATATTATTGAATTTAATTATATATAATACATACCAATACACACATACTGGTCACACTCTGTGAGTATATTACTTGAGATAGTAATTTATGTTACATAATTATTATAATTTTATTACACCTAATATAATAACATATATATACAGGCTGAGGTCGCACCCTGTGAGTATATTACTTTAGATAATAATTGTTACATATATTATACACATTATTTACGTAGCCTATATTAATTATACCTAATATAATAATACTGTATATACATACAGGCTGAGGTTGCACCTTGTGAGTATAGCATGAATTACATGGGATTGTAATGTTGTTGTCATTAAATATTGTCTTAGTATTAGGCCTACTATATTATTCATATCAATATATGCAGTAGGTCGCACTCTTAGGTCTCACTCTAACTGCAGTGTGGATTATGATGGATTAGATTGTTGTAATAATCATTACATATTGTCATATGCATTCATTAATTATAATAATAATTAGATGGGATAGAATTGGATTGAACTTTATTGTAATTGCACAGTGCACCCTTTGTGAGTATAGTACAGATTACTTTAGATTGTAATGTTGTCATTAAATAATAACAGAGTTTTGGAAACCATACGATACGACACGATACGATATGATAACACTTTATTGTCAGTTTTCACTGAAATTCATTTTGCATCCCTGAACAAGACTCGCTTAAGTAAGGACAAGACATTGATGTAACATCATAGGACAGCACATTTCAAAACTCTCATCAGCTTCAATTTTCAATCTATTAAAGTGGAACAAGGTAGGATTAAAAACTTAATTTATTACCTTCCCAGGTCAGTCAATGTTTAAATGAGTCTGTAAGCAAACGGTGACTCTCCCCACCACTTTCATGGCCTGCTGTCAAAAATCAAACCAGTGTCGTGGAAAAAAAAACTTCTCATAAGAAAACCTGACTTGATGTAGTACAGGGTATTCACATTTATATGGACTGTTGTTATTGTGGGATGAAAAACGTTCAAACTGTGAAGGAAGTAAAACATTTTTTATGACCGTGTAGATTTTGAGAGAGGCATGTCAGCGATTACTGACAAAACTCGCACAAACTCATGCAAATTCAGAGAGCAACTTTAAATATCAATATCAAATATACAGTTTGTTTGTATGTGCAGGCCAAGTTCACCCTCTGTGATCACAGATTACTTTAGATTGCAATGTTGTCATTAAATATTGTCATAAAAAGTTAACACAACACTATAATGTATACAATATAGGCTGAGGTCACCATCTCTGACTACAGATTACATTAGGCTGGGCAGTAGATTGTTGTCATTAAAGGAACAGTCCACCCTTTTTTATTTTCACATATTTGCAGTTTTTCTAAGTATCAAACATGAATGTGCGTATAATTTTCTTCTCAGTGTGTTCAGCACTTATTAGTATTAGAATAATTAGCATAACTTAGCATAATAACTGAAAGTGGATAGAAACATTAGCATTAAGCCAAAAGTTATCACTGGACACAATGAAATGGCCGTTTTGCAGGGCTTAACTATATATGAGCAATTTTCTGAAATGAGGTAGACGGACTGTTTCTTTTAAATTTTGACATGAAAATGATTATACTCTTAATGACAAAAATCATAATAAAAACCTCATAATACCTCATTATAGCGGTAATACTAGCATAACTCCAGTGAGATTAGATGTCTTAACACGCTGTGTGGGCATAGATCTGGATGTCACTGAGCGCCAAATATGACAGCTGTAAAGGGATGAAAGCGAGAGTAGTATCCACAGTCTATAGGCGCTGAGGCAGAAGAGTAGCGTAGGCTGCTGTGTAAATACGGATTATGTCAGATTAGGTTTCACACTTCATTATCATCATATGGAGTGACATAAAGAAATGAGAAAAAATATGTTTAGAATTACCCAATGTTATGATGAGATTTGCAGTCAGAAAGTCATCAGGAAGCAGAGAAAAATGAAGTTTGTAGTCTCTCAAAGGTACAATGCTTTTTTTTCTAGATGAACAATAGCACTACGGTATGTTTGAGGACACTGCGCCCTCCAAAATCTAAAGAAGGCAAGGTTATACTCTGAATATGGATTAGATTATATCACATTAGATGGCATTATTAGATGTATCTTTATTGTCATTGCACGTTGTATAAATACACGATAAGTTCAAAATGGTTGGAGCAGGCTTCACCCAAACAGATTTGTCTTTTTTTAGGGTGCTGACCAAAAACTGAAGAGTAAGAGAAGGTCGCACCATGCATTTGACTTTGACTGCAAGTCAAATGCATGGTGCGACCTTCTCTTACTTTTCAGATAAATATGGAATAACAAATGTTCAACTCTGTCCAATACAAAGAGCAGATATTATCTGGACATAAAAGTACAGTTGAAACTAAGGAAACAGGCCCTTAATGCTGACTGATATTAATATTAACCGCAGAGAGTCCCTGTTATAACCATATTGTCACCAAAATGGTAATGACCAAGTCTTAATCGGTTACCTACAACTCTTTGGATTGTCATAGCAATGTGGTTATGATGCAGTAGAGTGTTTTCAGCAAAGAGTGAAAAGGCCCGTCGATGGGCTTATCTGCAGTAAGAGGCTACTGATGTTGTTGCTGTCAAACATGTATTGTATGCCCAAGACTAACCGAGGCCATTCTATCCTGCAAAGACAAGGCATAGAGCAATACCAATATGAGCATGGAAACAGAGAAAACTGACATTGATAGTTTTATGCTGCTCAGTCATAGCCACACCTGATCTATTCATTATAGTGGAGATACTTTTATTCACTTTCATAGGAGCCAGAAGAGAGAAATTTACACTCAAAAGCAAACAATGGATGTGTTAAGTCAATTTCTGGATGTCATAATTACTGGTACTGCTATTTGGTCTTGCAGTGAGTGCTGCGCGGTTTGGCTTTCATTAAACATTGACAGTGGCCTTTGGTTGAAGCTGGCGTTTGTGAAGAGGGAGAGCCAGAGCCGCTTATTCAGCCGTCAATATCTCACTGTAATTGTATCACTATTAACTGTAGCTGAGGGAGATCTGCTCTGGGTGCGTTTCTCTAAACCATAGTTGCTAACTACATTAGCTACTTTGTTGTTTCCAATGCAATTTCCCATCGGCAACTACCCAAGTTGCTGTCTGGCTAAGAGCTACACTTTGGAGAAACGCACCCCTGGCCTGCAGTGTAGTTGGAAGCAGAGCTCTGGCGCTCTCCTGCCCACCTTATTAACAATTTAAGCGCTGACTGTGGGTCTGTCGAAAGTTTTTTTTTTCTTTCTCCACATCAAACTGCACCACATACTGTACTGTATGTAAGGTGCAGCAGTGGTTCCCAAACTGGGAGGTCCAGAACTCTCAGGGCCACCTGGAAATACTGCAGAGGGGGTCATGGACACAAGGGACCTTGCAGAAAAACGGGGGAAACTGCAGGTCAACAGTTAACATACATAGTCATTTCATTAGTTGGTTAGAAGCAGTACTCACGTGCTGTATACTGTAGTTAAGGAATGCACAGAATTTCAAAATGTAGCAATACTACTGGGCAAAAAAAGTTTGCAGTTTGGAATATGGGAGGGGATGGGGATTGCAAATAAAAAACATATGCCCAAAAGGGGTTCCCATCAGTTGATATTTCAATTACAAGGGCTGGTTCCCTATGTAGTACACTACTGTATGTTGTAAATAAGGCATTACGGGGTTTGTTATCTTTGCATCACACATAACATATGGTCCTAGTAAAAAAAAAACCATAGTACTCTATAACATAGCAAATCCTTTGATACTGCTGTGCTGTTTGTAAGTTTTTAATGAAAGCATCTGCTTGGTTGCCTTCTACAGCTGCCCCAAAGGGACCAAAGTTGTCCATGACTCCCAGCAGGGCCAAAGTTGGAGACACAGTGCGCATGAGTGTGGAAGGCTTCCAGCTCGGCTCCAAAGGGGTAAGTAGTGAGTGAGCCTTGAGCCCAGGCATCCATTTTTAAAGAGATCTTTTGGCTTTTGCACCTTATTATTCAGACATGAAAGTGTGAGAGAGGCAGGCAACAAGACAGTCAAGTGGGCAGATAGAGATGGAAAAGAGGCGGGAAATGACCTCGGGTCTGAACCGAACCTTTTGTTACCGGCTTAATGTCATGCACCTTAGCCCACGGAGCCATCACGCCCCCCCAGCCCAGACATCCATTATATTGAACGTAGGCAACACTTTATTTTACTTTAAAAAAAAAGTTTTATCTACAAGAATCAACCATACGTACTGTAGGCCTACTGCACCCACACTGTGCATACTGTACATGACACAGTACATTTTGCAGTGTTAGTTCACATCATCTACTGCAGATTGTATTTGATCCCAGAGTACTCTCTTAGTGTTGTAAAGAAGCTGGGTTTTTTGTAGGTTTTTTTTAACTGCGTATTCCAATTCAAGTCCACAATGTTACATGCTGTTAGATACTTTGTTGGGTTGTACCTAATCAATGTAGCAGGGTAAGCTGAAATTAATTTGAGCTTGTTGGCTTTCCATAGCCGCCTTTTGTCTACATGTCTGGGCATTTTACACAGGAGTAATGATCAGCATAGTTTTTGTTATGTGGAAAATGGGATATGAGGTGATTTGTTTGGTGTGTGAAGGCATGGTTTAATTCCTGAATGAATAATCAAAACAGAGTAATTGGATTATGGTTTTATCAAAAGCCCACGTGGCACACATAACAGTGTATTAAAAACGTTATTACACAATGCCATATGAAAGTCATGACTTTGATGCCAAGATGAAAAGGCCTGCCCTGCACAGTGAAAAGAGATTATACAACACTAGAAGATGTTAAATCTTAAAACCTCTCTAAGTGTTGAATTAACACTGCATTTTTTGCTGTGTACTTGTGGATAACCGGTTTACTGTAACACCTGACACCTCTGTTTTGCTTAAACAGCGTTTCGAATTAGGTATGTTGTCGCGTTGTAATGATATTTCCCAAAATTGTTTTTTTTCTGGAAGCTTTAATAATACAGCAACAATAGCATCATGTTTCATAGTGATACCAACAGCATCAAGAGCAACTGAGCCAACAGCGACCACATTACGCACCCCTCCCTGCAAAATTCATGATGTAATCATTTTGTCTGCCACACTGTTCATTCAAAAGTAATATGAAAGAGCATAAAAGTCTGTTCTGTTCTGTTCTGGTGATTTGGACATTTTATGGGATTGAAAAGCTGGCATACATATGCAAGGGTGCCGATAGGGGACAAAGAGGACAGTTGCCCTAGGCCCAGGGAGAAAGGGGGCCCAGAATTGGGTCGTCATTACATTGTATCTATTGGGCCGGGGGGCCCTTACAGATGACTTTGTCCTGGGCCTGGCCAAAGCTGTCAGCGGCTCTGTACATATGTATATCTCCACCCGACTGAAAGGCACACACAGATGGCTCGCTCGTCTGAACCACACAGCAGAAAAAGGCTGACAGTGAAACTAATATGCCATAACTCTCGACGACGACTCGCACTGTCAAAGCCAGAGAAATGCATATGTCTGTGAAATATTTGCTTATACTGCACCACCGCGCTGTGCCATTATACAGTACTGTAGTATCGTATGTGTGTGGTGGTGGGTACTTAACTAAAGAGCCCTTTGGCTTGGCAATAGTACATAATTTCTCTCATCACCAAGCCCCCCATTACTGGATATTAGGTGACACGGAGAGGCACCTCAATTAATGTGCCCGCAATTAGACTCAGTAAATGGGATTTTAATTAGTTTGTTACAAGTGCCAAAAAAATATGTGCTTTTCTTAACCTGAGTGGGCCCTTGTTTTATTTCTCAACGGAGCAGCATTTGTATATTTTCTCTGGGGATGTGTGCTGAATGAACGGGATGAAACTGCTTCAATATTTAGAAAGAATATTAGTATTAGAGACCGCAATATAAGAGGAAACTCTTGTTTCTTGCCACTTTATACCTGGAAAAGCTGGAGGCAAAGTTTCTTTTATTAAATGATTGCGGGAACTATATAGAGACGATCCCCCATAGAGATACAGCTGTGTGTGTGTGTGTGTGTGTCTGACTGTGCGTGCTTGCGTGTGTGTGTGCGTGAGTGTGTGTGGACGCGCGCGTTTGTGTGTGTGTGTGTGTGCGCGCGCTTGCGTATGTGTGTGTGTGTGTGTGTGTGCGTGTATGTGTGTGTGCGTGTGTGTGCGTGCGTGTATGTGCGTGTGTGTGTGTGTGCATCTGTGTGTGTGTGTGTGTGTGTGTGTGTGTGTGTGTGTGTGTGTGTGTGTGTGTGTGTGTGTGTGTGTGTGTGTGTGTGTGTGTGTGTGTGTGTGTGTGTGTGTGTGTGTGTGTGTGCGTGCGTGTATGTGTGTGTGTGTGTGTTTACTTCTCGGAAGTAAGTGTGAAGAAGTCTAGGAAGTGATTACTCACATTGCCATGGGCTTTTCCTCTCTCATGCTTCCTCTCTCTCTCTCTCTCTCTCTCTCTCTCTCTCTCTCTCTCTGGTGCTCTCTCTCTCTCTCTCTCTCTCTCTCTCTCTCTCTCTCTCTCTCTCCCTCTCCCCCTCCCTCCCTCTCCCCCTCTCTCCCCTCTGGAGGTGCTAGATCATTTATCTCTGCTTGCCTTGTGATCAGAATGCAGTCTCCATGTGATCACTGATTAATCAAAGGTTGCTCTCGGGCGGCTTTCCACATTTCTATAGATGTTATAACCATTTCCATTGTAAAGCCATTTGAGAGGTTATTATTCAATCCTTTGTTGATTTAAGTCTGTATCAAGACATTGCATCCCCTCTCCAGAAAAGATGTCTTTTAGATAGCATATTATTGGGGCCCTGCCGTGGCCAACCGGTAGGGCACTCGCCTGGCATGCGGCTGACCCAGTTCAATTCCCGGCCTGGGTCCTTTGCCGACCCCTCCCCGTCTCTCTCCCAATTCACTTCCTGTCCACCTCTCACACTGTCCTATCAAATAAAAAGTCAAACAAGACAAAAAATAAATAAGATAGCATATTATTGGAACATGGTTGCTGAGTGTGAATTGGTGTGTCCGTATCAGGCTGTTGCCGTGTCAACTCAACACTGAGAATGCACACTGGAATAATCACACACACACACACACACACACACACACACACACACACACACACACACACACACACACACACACACACACACACACACACACACACACACACACACACACACACACACACACACACACACACACACACACACACACCACAGAGTTTATGTGTTAGTTTATGTAATACACCCATGCATACAGTACACGATCACACACACACGCTAAAAAGACTACTTAACACATGCAGGTGGATAAGAGCACTGATATAGAACTAATAATGTTTGCTTAACAACCACGCGCTCACACGCTGCGTTACTGTCATGCATCTCTCTCTCCTCTACATGTATTTATGTACTGCTCTCCAAGCAGGGAAGCTTTTCATTGCACAGGAATTCTGGAATTCATGTACATATGACAATAAATATCTTGTATCTTGTATGTGTAAAAATATAATAATTACTATATTTATATTGATATTATAATTTATTTTTTTCTGTTTCATCTGTTACATACAATTAAGTTGATCTTATCTTATGACAATAAATATCTTGTATCTTGTATGTGTAAAAATATAATAATTACTATATTTATATTTATATTATAATTATTTTTTTCTGTTTCATCTGTTACAGACAATTAAGTTGATCTTATCTTATGAAAATAAATATCTTGTATCTTGTATGTGTAAAAATATAATAATTACTATAATCATATTGATATTATAATTTATTTTTTTCTGTTTCATCTGTTACATACAATTAAGTTGATCTTATCTTATGTTATGTTAAAAAGCTATCTTGTCTTTCTTTTACGCCCGCGGCGCCAACAGAACGAGGTGTTCCCGGAGCCTCTGTTCACGTGGACGCGTATCGGAGGCCTCCTGCTGGATGGCAGTGAGGAGCGCATCGGGAAGGTGCTGGTTCTGGACCGCGTGCCGGCAGAACTCAACGGGTCCATGTACCGCTGCACGGCCCAGAACCCACTGGGGTCCACCAACACACACACACGCCTCATCGTCTTTGGTGAGAATAGTAACCACACACACACACACACACACACACACACACACACACACAGACACACACACACACAGCCACACACACACACACACACACACACACACACACACACACACACACACACACACACACACACACACACACACACACACACATGCCTCATCGTCTTTGGTGAGAATAGCAACCACACACACACCTCATCGTCTTTGGTGAGAATAGCAACAACCACAATCACACACACACACACACACACACACACACACACACACACACACACACACACACACACACACACACACACACACACACACACACACACACACACACCCACACACACACACACACACACGCACACACACAAACACACACACACACACACACACGCCTCATCGTCTTTGGTGAGAATAGCAACCACACACACACACACACACACACACACACACACACACACACACACACACACACACACACACACACACACACACACACACACACACACACACACACACGCCTCATCGTCTTTGGTGAGGCTAACAACAACCACAATCACTGTTGTCGTTGTCAACAACACTCATAAAAGTCTCATCATCTTCTGTGAGTTCACAATCAGAAACAGACCCAAAAACCTTGTTGTTTTCACCAGCACACACACACACGCCTAATCCTCTGCAGTGAGACTCACCACTAGAATCACTGCTGTCATTTTCACCAACACACACACACATGCCAACGGCTGGATTGGCCATATGGCATACAGGGCATTGGCCTGGTGGACTGCTGATGATTTTGACCTGAACCTCTGAGCCTCGTGCTACTACAGCAGGCCTATCTGAAACAGATGTAAATTAAGCATTTTGGGAGTTGCGATTAAATTAGCTCAAATTAGAAGACTAACATTTTTTGTCACAGGCTTCAATGTCTCTCTCAATGCCTGGTGAACCGATCTGAAAATGCCCTGCCCATTGTTTTACTCTCAGTCCAGCCCTCCAGCCCTGCACGTGCCTCATCGACCTTGCAGAGACTCAGAATAAGAGCCTGGAACATCAGTGAAAAATGCAATGATAATCTATCACTATTACAGATATTGTCAGTGTCACAAACACATTTTTGTAGTCCTGTAGCCTCTTATTGCAGATGGGGTGGCTGGCGGGCCTATTCACTGTTTGCTGGAGATACTCAACTATATCATAACAACATCGCTATGACAGTACAGAGAGCCTGAAGGAACAGATTACGTAAGACATAGCCATTACAATTTTGGTGACAGTAAGGTTATAACATTGGCTCTGCGCTAAAGGGTTAATGCACGCCGTTCCACCAGTGGAGCACTGTAATAGTCACTGTAAACTGTACTACCATAGCACTACACCACTGTGTGCACAGGGCCTTTAGTAATTCATTATGACTGGGTCATTGCCATTCTGGTAACAGCTAATTTATACAGGGGGTGTGTCTTACTGGGTTAAAGTCTTAAGGAGATCTCCAAGGTCTCCAAGGTTAGAAAGCGAAACAAAACCTCTCTCACACATTGTCCTCATTTGCAAGTTTATTTGCAACGTTTTGCTCTACAGACCTTCAGCAAGCCACTCAAATTGCTTGATAGAATCGCTTGGTGAAGGTCCGTAGACTGAAGCGACG
>NC_085866.1:24216386-24246386 GCF_034702125.1 Engraulis encrasicolus | reverse complement strand
AGGAGGTCATGAACAAAAATACCATATCTTGAACTGTCATGGTGCCAGGATAGCAGTCTGTTTGTATTTTTACTGGTATGGACAGATTTCACAGGAATGACACAAGTTGGAAATGAACAGAGACTCAATCAAATGTTTTTTTTTTTAAATGTTGTGTTAATGTTGCACACCACAATTCTTGTCCTACTCACCCTTGTGGTCCAGGCTTTTAGCCAAGGATGTGTCTGTCCAGTAGCCTAGTAACGCTTACGAGCACAGCACTTGTTTCAACACAACCGACCTGGAGGCTTTGCAAGGTGTGAGTGTGTTAACCTGTATTCATTGTCCAGTTGAAGAAGGCTCTTTCTGAGGGAGGTTACACACAAACCGTTTACTCCAGTTACACACAGGAGTCTCTACTTCACATCCTCAACTGTAGATGGCGGTGTAGAGCTAAGTTTGTGAAGTTGCGTTGCACCTGAGGCAATGTGCATCTACATGAGCTCTGTATGGTAGATTCTTTTGAATGTATGAGCCTGGACAGAGATTTTTTTATTTTCTTTCAGAGAGAATTATAGATAGCCTACGTCAATGTTCGTAGTATATGTGCAATCTTGAAGATCTTTCCCCATTCCTATTAAACATCAGTTTATTTTGAACAAGTTTATTTTTGTCATTGCTGTAAATACAAGAATAAAGTTAACAAAAACAGAAACAATGGGAAACGTGTGTGTCATTTCATGTGTTTTGAACAGAGGTAGAGATAGGAGGGAATGTTGCTCATGTCATTCTGTGATGTGCCTTTCAAAACTGGCACACTCACTAAGCGATCGATTGGGAACAGTGTAAAGTATTGTTCAAAAATATGAGCGCTGCGCATTGGAGGACCTGGAGAAACTGTAGACGAAAATAACTGCTGGCTTTCGACAACGTCAATAGTCCCAAAACATTTAAAGCTGTCAATCAGGATTAATGGGCTTTAAAAGTCGCCGGAGTGGCAATGGGGAAACAGACTGGCCCAGGCTATAAAGCGCATAGGAGCTTCAGGAACAAGGAGACACACACACTGCTAGTGTACTGGAAACTGCTGGTGCTCACTCTTACAGCGGCAAGTAGAAGTAACTTAGAGCGCCTCATGTGTCTTATCATGAGAGAGCGTGTTTGAAAAAAAAGACGCGTGGACACTGGACAGTGAAAGTTGGAATAGAAAAAAAACTTTCTGCGCCAGTCAAACAGCGAGACTTCCAGAATTGTGATCATTCCCAGGTTTATGCTCTGCTTCTTTCAAAAGGATAGCAGTTTAATGACGCGTCTCTGTTTCTTGTGGACTTGAAGCAGCGCGCCAAAAGGGGCTCAAAGAAATTAGTAAATCACAATATTAAGAACGTGTTGCGCAAAGTGACAGTAGTACCCAACTGGAATTTCACGGGCATCTGAACTTTTGGAGCATCTCAGTCTTGTTGACCAAGTGAAGCTGCAGCAGCACCAAGAAAGATGGATCACTCGAATATATGCAGCGCTGTTCTTTTTCCCATTCAGATGCTCTACAGCATAATTAAAGCGGGCATGAGCCTGTTGCTACCTGCGAGACGTAGAGACTTGAGCGGGGATGTTGTGTTGATCACTGGCGGGGGAAGAGGCATCGGTCGTCACCTGGCACACGAGTTTGCGAAGCAAGGGGCGAAGAAGGTAAGTTCGATGTCTTTGTATAAGAAACAACATTTTTGTTGCGCTCCAATGTTTGTTGTTGTTTATGTGTGTGTTTATATTCTGTACCTTTTGCGCGTTCCAACATCTGATTTACGATACACTAGGACACCAATTACGGCAGTGAATGGCACATGTTGTTGCTTTGCGAATGTTAAGTTCAATAACTCAACCAAAGCCCGCTGTCATCTCAGCAGCGTATTCACTCTTGTGTGTTTTTGAAGACATAAAACAATACAATAATAAAAACCTTGAGCTTCTGCTGCTCGTGATGACAGTAGCCTACGCGTATCGTGGCTTGAGGAGTGTGTGTTTAAAACTCTTTGACCCAGCAGCGGCAGTCGGTGCCAACGGCTTATGTTGTGACAGGCTCTGGTTACAGGGTCAGCCGCAGAAATGTCTGTCTTCGCCATACTATGCAAACTTTGAGGTGAAAGTCAGGTAACGCCTCAAGTAGGTCATCTAGATGCTGAGGTGTCCCTGTGCTCAATGTCAGTGTAGAGTCTAGGGGTGGCCAGTGATATTCAATGAACCTTGAGAGGCTGTTGTGGTTTATTGCGCAGAAAGGGACTTGGACAGTTTTGTGGCTTTTCTGGTGAGCGCACTGTTTCCATCATTTGCCTCTGCAGGCTGGGCCGCTTTCCATGTGCTCAACTCTTGAACTCTGTTTTGAAAGACTGACTCTGCCCCACTTCTGACACTGGGAATATGAGCTCAACAGAGCCCCTTGTCATCGGTTACGCACACACACCGTCTATTTTTCACTGCCATTTTTTTTACATCCCCCCCAAAAATTGAAGACACGCAAACACAGGTGTTTCCTCAGCCCCCGATGTGTTTTCAAATGGCCAGAAAACGGGGTGCTGACAAGCAGGATTTGTCTGACTGGAATGACATGAGGGTTTGTAGCCTCCATACTCACGTCTGACAGTCCCTGGTGGCTGGGATCGTTTTAAGGGCAGCCAGATGTGCGTTGAATTAATGCATACTAGCTCCACAGCCTGCGGGGCCGCAGGAGCAGGAGACTCAAGAGTTAGCCGCACCGCACCGCACCGCGCTCATCTCAAGACACCAGAGTAGGGGGAAAACCCTACCGCCAGTTCCCCCTGTCTACTTTTAAGCGTTATTCAGCAAGGCTACAGTATGCGCGCCCAGTGTTTGGATGGGCGAAGAAGTATCTCCCGTAACCGCGCGCGTGCGCGTGTGTGTGTGTGTGCGCGCGCGCGTGCGTGTGTGTGTGTGGGAGAATAGCTGGCACTCAGAGCCGCCGGGGTGACCACCGGCAGCTGAGCAATGCTGCAGATTGGTTACTCGACTCAGGTTCATTGGCAGGTCAGCCAGCTTCGCTGTGTAAGCGGCGATGGTGATGTCACTAGTGTCATTGCGCGGCTGTTTTTTTTTTTTTTTTTTTTTTAACACCCAATTGGATAGTCGTGCTCCGGCCCGACGGAGTTTTCTTTAGTGTGTGTGTGTGTGTGTGTGTGTGTGTGTGTGTGTGTGTGTGTGTGTGTGTGTGTGTGTGTGTGTGTGTGTGTGTGTGTGTGTGTGTGTGCGTGTGCATGCCTTTGTGCCTGCGAGTCAACCCAGAGCCAAGTAATCATGGGTCACGTCGAATACACTTGCCAGAGTATTTTCCCACTGTCTGGCCAGTTGAGAAAGAGGGCGAGTGTTTTTCAGGGCAGAAGTGCTGTCTCGGCTATACTTGGTCAGCCTACAGTGCGTTCTGTCCGTGCCCGTGAGTGCATTGAGGACATCTCCGTGTTCGCACGGGGGAAATATCCGCCAAACGCTTCCTGGCCTTACATAAAGTTGGCTGGCTGGCCTGTAAACCACACTAGAGGTCACCGCCGGTTCCTTCTCGAGGTTATAGGTTCCACTGTGCACCAGCCAGCCCACGACACCAGTACCAAAACAAGGTCTGTTCCCCATTGATAAGAAAATGCGCGAGTATTTCGCGTCCTTTGAATTCCCGCCTGGTGTTTTGCTTGTACATCGTGTCCCGAGGCTGATAGCAACATCATAAGGAAGTATTATGTAAATGACTAGCGAACGAGGTTATGGGGAAGAAGAGCTGGGGGTGGAGTTGATGGTGGTGGTTGTGGTTGAGGCGGCCCGGGGCCCGGGGCCCGGGGAGAGGGTGGAGGAGAGCGGTGAGCCAGGGGAGTCGGAGCGGAGGTGTGCAGCAGAAAGAGGCCGCCTCTCAACTCCCAGCTGGGCATTGCCCCGCTCCTGACCCCTCGGTTTGTGTGCTAATGGGACGGTGGACAGCGGCAGGCCAGGCGACTGCCTCCTGAACTCCCTGTGCCTCTCTCTGTGCCTCCCCTCCCTCTCTCACCGCTCTCGTCCTCTCCCCCCACACTCCTCCTCCACTCCTCCTCTACCTCCCTCCCTTTGCCCTCCACAGGGCCTCTGTTACGCCGCTTGAACTCTCTTCTTGATAACGGGACACTCTCCATGTCTTGTTTGTGACAGTAGTTAGACACAAGTCAGCAGGCGTTGTCACTCAGCAGATGTGGGAGAGGGTGAGGACAGGATAGCAATAGCATAGCAGCAGCACACACATCTGTGTCGTGTCCAGGGAGTTTTCAGGGCAGGCCCTGACTTCAGTGACTTGTGCTTGTTGTTGTTGCTGGAGACAGTTGTTTACGCCAGAATCAAAATAATGAAAGATCAGAGGAGGCCAGATGAAATGAATTACTCAACTCGTGTGTCGTCGTGGTGTTAACTGGTGAGTCATGTTGTTTAATTGTGGTTGTGGTTGCGGAACACATTTCGAGATGTGACTTTGTTCAAATTTATATAATTATTTATTTATTTGTATGTTCATTTATTTATTTATGTTATGCTATTCATGTCCATTTATGCTGGTGCCATGCTCTGCAATAGGCCATGGGCAGCACCAAACAGCTCCGATTTGAAACACCCCTTATCTCAGTGTGTGTGTGTGTGTGTGTGTGTGTGTGTGTGTGTGTGTGTGTGTGTGTGTGTGTGTGTGTGTGTGTGTGTGTGTGTGTGTGTGTGTGTGTGTGTGTGTGTGTGTGTGTGTGTGTGTGTCCATGCATGTGTGTGAGAGAGGATGTGTGTGCATCATGCATGCATGTGTGTGTGTGTATGTGTGTGCTTGCTCATGAATCTGTGTGTGTGTGTGTGTGTGGGTGTGGGTGTGGGTGCGCGCGTGTGTGTGTATGCGTGCGTGCATGCGTGCATACTTGTCTGTGAGTGTGTGCATGCCCGTGAGTTTGTGTGTGTGTGTGTGTGTGTGTGTGTGTGTGTGTGTGTGTGTGTGTGTGTGTGTGTGTGTGTGTGTGTGTGTGTGTGTGTGTGTGTGTGTGTGTGTGTGTGTGTGTGTGTGTGTGTGTTTATGTGTCAGCACACACACAAGATTAGTCCTGACGAGCAAGAGAGCTCTCCCAGTGCCCCCACACACACGTACTGTTTGAGAGTCCGTGACCAGAAAATTGAGGGGCTCACCAGCCGATTGAGCCGTGTAATCTCTTTGAGAGTGTGTGCGAGAGAGAGCAGGGCAGGGTGGAGGGGTGGACAGAGAGGTTGAGAAGAGGAGAGGAGGAGGAGGAGGAGGAGGAGGAGTGGAGAAGAGGAGAGGAGAGCAAGAAGAGGTGGAGAAAAGGGGGTTCACGCTTGTGTTCATTACCTCTCCGTGACCCCACAGAATGGCAGATCTAATCGCCAACGCCTCAGACTGCTCCGGACCGACCCACCAACCCACCCGCTGCCTCTCTGCCACTCTCTCCTCTCCCCCCGTCTCTCTCTTCCCTCCTCTCTCCTCTTCTCTCTCAATCTCTTTTCTCTTTCTTGCTCTTCTTTCTTGCTCTCTCTCTGTCTATGTCTATGTATCTCTTCTGTCTCCCCTCTCCTCTCTCCTCTTCTCTTTCTCATTTCTCTTCTTCGCTCTCTCTCTCTCTCTCTCCTCTTTCTCCTTCTCCTCTCCCTCTCTCCCTCTCCCTCTCTCCCTCTCTCTCTCTCTCTCTCTCTCTCTCTCTCTCTCTCTCTCTCTCTCTCTATGTCTCTCCTGTCTTCCCTCTCCTGACCAGGGCCAGCTCATTCATGTTGAAACGAAGCCCCTCTATATGGGGCTAAAGGAGAAGGAGAGATTGGCGGGACAGAGAAGGAGAAAGAGAGAATGGATAGAGAGAGAATGATGGGAAAGAAAGAGGGAGACAGAACAGGAGCAAGAAAAAGAGAGGAGGGAGAGACAGGCAGTAAACCAGAGAGAAAGCGAAAGAAAGAAAGAAAGAAAGAAAGAAAGAAAGAAAGAAAGAAAGAAAGAAAGAAAGAAAGAGGGAGCGGACAGGAGAGACTGAGAGAAATGAAGAGAGAGAGAGGGCAAGATATAGAGAGAGAGAGTGAGTGAGAGAGTGAGATAGAGACAGATATCCAGAATAGAAGTAAAAAAAGCAGGCGAGCGGGAATAAATCTGTGCGTGGCTTTTCTTGGAAGAACACATTGGTCTTGGATTGCATGGCCGTTCCATCCTGCGTGATGAATGGTGTGGTTTTAACCCCACTGTTTGCTGGGCCTAATCGGATTTCTCTTTACGGGGCTCACCCCCCCCAGCCCGCACCTCCTCCATTTGTCTTTGTGTCTCTTGTGCTGAGCTGTCGTAGGAGGACGGTGACAATGACAATGTCTCGTTCTCTTTGCCCCCTCGCTCGCTCTGCCTCTCTGTTTCTGTCTGTCTGTCTGTCTGTCTGTCTGTCTTCGTGGTCTCTGTCTCTCTCTCCCTCTGTCTATCCTTCTCTGTTGCTATTTATTTCTCCCTCTCCACCTTGGCCTGTCTGTCTTGCTCTGTCTGCCTGCCTGTCTCTCTTTCTCTGGCAGTCTTTCTGTGTCTGTTCATCTCTTCTCTCTCTCTCTCTCTCTCTCTCTCTCTCTCTCTCTCTCTCTCTCTCTCTCTCTCTCCCTCTCTCTCTCTCTCTCTCTCTCCCTATGCACTTTTTGTGCTTTCAGATTGGATGCTAAACTGCATTTCATTACCTATAACGACAGTTAACCCATTAAGACACATCGTTATACATTTGCTGTTACCAGAATGGCAATGACCAAGTCATCATAGTGCATCACTTAAGGCCCTGTGTTATGTCATAGTAGTGTAGTAGTTAACTTTCAATGACTATTATTACAGTGTGCCACTGAAGGAACGAACGGCGTGCATTATGGGGCATAGGTGCCAGAAAGGGGGATGCCGTGGTGCATTGGCATCCACACTCTTGGGCTCCCTAAATGAATCAATTCCTCAACTTTTAACTGCAGACAAATGACTCTGGAGTGCAGCAGCAGTAACATTGTAAAGAAATAAAGAATCCAGAAAAAATGCACGACCATTTTAAAACTTGCTAACGGCGCCCTTGTTATGGGGCTATGTCGAATCTTATCTAATCTTCATGTTCATCTCTATCCCTTCCTGCTCATCCTCCCTCGCCCTGTGACAGGTGATCCTGTGGGGCCGCACAGAGAAGTGTCTGAAGGAGACGAGTGAGGAGATCAACCTGCTGGGCACGGAGTGCCACTACTTCATCTGTGACGTGGGCAACCGCGAGGAGGTCTACCAGCAGGCCAAGGTCCTCCGGGAGAAGGTAGGGAGAGCATACAGTAGTGTTTCTCTTCGGCTTCTCTTCTTTTTCGACTTTATTTGATAGGACAGTGTGAGAGGTGTACAGGAAGCGAATTGGGAGAGAGACAGGGAGGGGTCGGCAAAGGACCCAGGGTCAGCCACATGGGGGGGGGGGCGGGGGGGGGGGGGGGGGGGGGGAGCAACATTTAAATCGTTCAGATCTTCAGGGGTACAATTAAAAAACAGTGTTTCTGTAATTTAACACGTACAGAGTGGATTTAACATCTTCTAGAGTGTGTTTGGTCACAGAGTACTCTCCAAGTGTTGAATTATACTGCATTTTCCACTGTGGACACCTGAAGAAGGTCTGAATGATAGAAATGTTGTGTGAAGGACAGAAATATGACTAATTAAAATTCAAGTGTGATGGACGGTGTGCAGGATTTTGTCCACCACTTTGAACCATTGGTTGCATCCAACAATGCATCTGTTGAATTTGAGGTGAAAAGAAAAGACCGCACAGGAAGTAACTTTTAGAAGCAGAATTTTCACTTTGAGAACTTTTTTTAGTCTCAAGTGGAGAGACTATTATTCCTTTTTATTCCATCTATTCTATTTTGAAGAGCTTTGAAGTGCCTGAATTAGTATTTTATCAATGTGAACTATTTATTATTTACACATACTTTGAAGTGCCAGTGGGTTTTTTTTCTTGGCTCATAGAAATGAAAACTTTGAAGTGTTTTCATTAAGCACTCTCTAACCAAAAATTCTTTGTTCATATTAGAAGCGGAAAACCCATAGATGTCCTTTCAGAAATGTTTGTCAAGGGATGTTAACTCCTTCATGCAAATCCTACCATATGCTTACTGTTACCAAAAAGGTCATTTTTAAGTCTTAAACCCCTTAGCACAGAACCTATGTTATAAGCTTACTGTCACCAAAATTGTAATGGCTATGTCTTAATCTGTTACTTAAGGCTCTCTGTAATGTCATAGTAATGTTGTTATGATGTAGTTGAGCATTTTCAGCAAATAGTGAATAGGCCCACTGGCAACCCCATCTGCACTAAGAGTTACTGAAGACTCCACGGAAGTATTAAACTGTTACCTAAGACTCCTGGTAATGTCATAGCAATGTTGTTGAGTGCAGCTGAGGTTTCTCAGCAAAGAGTGAGCTGGATTGCCATGTGATTCCCAAGTGGTAGACCAGGTCTTAAACTGTTACTGTTACTGAAGACTCTCAGCAATGTACTAGTAATTCTATTGAGTGTAACCGAGGATTTTCAGTGCGTCGTAGGGGCTGTTGCTGGGTATCCCATCTGCATGAAAAGGCTAATCCTGATATCTGTCTTCCTCCAATTCAGGTGGGTGATGTCACTATCCTGGTGAACAACGCAGCTGTGGTCCACGGCAAGAGTTTGATGAACAGCGATGATGACGCTCTTCTGAAAACACAGCACATCAACACGCTGGGCCAATTTTGGGTGAGTATAGTAACAATCAGTAGAGAGAGAGAGAGAGAGAGAGAGAGAGAGAGAGAGAGAGAGAGAGAGAGAGAGAGAAGGAGAGAGAGAATGAAAGAGAGAGAGA
Organism: Engraulis encrasicolus; assembly: GCF_034702125.1. NCBI lineage: Eukaryota > Metazoa > Chordata > Actinopteri > Clupeiformes > Engraulidae > Engraulis > Engraulis encrasicolus. Next base: position 24,237,539 of record NC_085866.1, on the reverse strand, counting down.
GAGAGAGAGAAATGTTTCTCTTTTTTATTGTCATATCCCAACTTGAACTCCATATGCATATACATTGCACACCACGCAAAATAACATTCTTGTCAGCTTGCTTATTTTAGTTCACAGACTGTGTGTGTGTGTGTGTGTGTGTGTGTGTGTGTGTGTGTGTGTGTGTGTGTGTGTGTGTGTGTGTGTGTGTGTGTGTGCGTGTGCGTGTGCGTGTGTGTGTGTGTGTGTGTGTGTGTGTGTGTGTGTGTGAGTGTGTGTGTGTGTGTGTGTGTGTGCACGCTTGCTCTGTGCTCATTCGCTCTCTCGCTTTTTTTGCCAAAAGAAAAATCGAGGTCAGCAACTAAACAGAGCATTCCTCCAGTGAAGCCAGCAGAACCCTCTCGGTGAACGTTTCTTAAACAAACCCATCCACCCATGGGATGCACTTCAAAGTAAACTCTCGAGCACCCCCCCCAATTGTTTTCAATAAAATACCAAAAGCTGCGAATGACTGAGCTGAACTGAGCAGAGCAGAGCAGAGTGGAGGGTAGAGACGATGAAGCAAGCAAAGCATCAGCCCTGCTGTGGCCAACCGGTAGGGCACTCGCCTGTCATGCGGCTGACCCGGGTTCGATTCCCAGCCCGGGTCCTTTGCCGACCCCTCCCCGTCTCTCCCAATTCGCTTCCTGTCCACCTCTCAAACTGTCCTGTCAAATTAAGTCGTAAAAGACCATTAAAAAAATCTTTAAAAAGAAACAAGCAGAGCATCATCGTCATCATCATCATCATCATCATCAATATCATCATCAACAACATCTTTTATTCCAAACTAATGGTCCAAAAACAAACACACAAACCTAAAAAGAAATACATAAAACGTATACAGTATGTACTGCACAGCACTAAGAGCAGGGGTTGACAGTAGGGGTTACATAAACCATCCAATCTGCAATTAAGTTTCTCAATAATGCATTCAATTACATAACATCACACTTTGCTGACGCTTTTTATCCAAAGCGACAGTTACAGTTATTTACAGGGTATTGGGTACAGTCCCTGGAGCAATGTGGGGTTAGGTGCCTTGCTCAAGGGCACTTCAGCCATGGTGGTGGAAGAAACGTGGGATTTGAACCTGCAACCCTCTGGTCTCAAGACCGCCTCCCTAACCACTATACTGCCCTACAATTTCAGGACGCAGTATACTTCAAAATGGCAAACTGAGAAAAATGGCTTTAAAGTTTCCTTTCTGGCCACGCAACTGTGTTGGAGGTAAAGTGGTGATGACACTTCCATATAATACTTTTTTATGGTGGAAATTTATACACACAAGAAAAAAGCAAAAAAACGACTTTCTCATTACTTTTTAGCTGAAAAATCATTATACTGCGTTCTGTTGTGGTATTACTGTCTACACCAAAACCACGGTGTCAATGGAGAAGTGCAGTATAATGCGCATTATACTGCGTTCTTGGCTAGTACGACGTAACCTCCTAAAACCAAAAAGCGCAGTATAATCAGTTTTTATCGTATTTTTCTGAAACGGGACCAAGTTGGATCAAAATTTTTAACACAAGAAAAAGAAGGTATTTTAAAGCCAATTTCCGGTCTAAACCCATTTTCGACCATTTTCAAGATACTGCGTTCTGATATTGTAGGGCACTATAGGCCACGGCTGCCCCAACAATAACCTCAACAATGCAACAACTCAGCAGACCAAAAGAATGAAGTATGAAGACTGATGACCTGCTGACGTGTGGGTGTTACAGTTAGTGTGGAAGGCGGGCACACAAGTGCGAATTCAGGATTGCCAGGTGTGACTGATGATTTCCAGCCCAAGAAATGCCCACAAACTGCCCGGAGGCACTAAATCCTGCCCAATTTGAACTAAATTCTATTAATTTCTATGACCATGAATCAGAATAACAGAAAAAAAACATATTTTTATTGCCCAGAGATGGTCGTTCAAAATAGCCCAGCTGGGCAAGAAACCACCAAATTTGGCAACCCTGAGTAGTATGATAACTAAGAGTCCATCTTTGGATTCATAAGAGGGCCTTGCATTCTCAATTAGTCTGGGGGTGCTGGCCCCCAGGGGACGTCTTTGATATGACGTTGAATGACAGAGGCAGCGTTAGAAGCATCAAGAGGGGGCTCATGGCCATTCATCATCTCTGCCGAGATCAAACACACTCACCTGTCCTGTCCGGTCCGCAGGAACCAGCGCTGGGCTGGGCTGGCCGGGGTGAAGCAGCAGAGTCAGACATCTGGGAAAGGGATCTAGACGTGTCGTTCGTGAATGCAGTCCGTCGATTCTCAGTGAAGATTTTTTTTTGGGGGGAGGGGGTGTTCAATGCAGGCTGGGATTCTAAGCAGCCCCCACCCCCCTCACACACACACCGAAACGATGCACGTACACCCTCAGCCTCTTCCCCCAAATTTAGCCCTGAATGCAACAAGATACACATTCCACACACACACACACACACACACACACACACACACACACACACACACACACACACACACACACACACACACACACACACACACACACACACACACACACACACACACACACACACACACACAAATTGTGACTGTATGAAAAAAAACTGCTTGATACATACATACTATCAAGATCAAATCAAATACCTGCTTGAAACTCTTGCTTTTGAAGGTAACTTTATTCCACCCAACTTTCAATGAAGCATTCTTCCTTTCCTTGTGGTGCTTTCAACATCCAACATTCTTTCGTCCATGCTCTGAATGGCAAACGGACTGCATCCGTGTGTAACACATTCCTTGGACATTGTGCATGTACAGTACATGTACATGGAATGCCTCACATTCACCTTTTCATGCATTCACACAATGACAGTGAAGGTTGGCATCAGGGCTGGACTTAGCAGGCATTTCCTGGTGGGCCCCACACCGTTATGGGCCCTAGGGTGCGGGGCCCACCGGTGAGTAAGGCAAAAGTGCCCGGGCCCTATTTCTCCCCCAGTCCAGCCCTTTATCTGTGTAACACATTCCTTGTACATTGTGTATGTACATGTACATGGAATGCCTCACATTCACCTATTCATGCATTCACACAATGACAGTGAAGGCTGGCATCCTAGGCAATGTCAATGGCAGATCCGGAGCTATCATGGTGTTCAGTGTCAGGGGGAGACGGACAACAACTGAACTGAATTGAATTGAATTTATTTATTTCTTTATTGTCCACAACTGTGGAAACTTGTCTTCAGTTTCACTATGTAAAAGACACATAACACAGCGGACACATTTAGACATTGCACAGTTAAGATAATATAGATAGATAATAAGATCATGTAAAACAAATTCCAGGCCTACTCTCTAATAAATAAATAAATATGAGACTCAATAAATAAACATCTTAGTCTGTAAAAAAATAATAAAAAAAAAATAAAAAAATAGAGAAATACTACTCTGTATAAATAAATGATTAAATAATTAAAATACCATTTTAAAATAGAATAAATGACATTTATTTTACACCAGCAAGGTTTTGGGCTGTTCAGGGAATCCTCTACATTTTATTCCGCATGTTACCTATGGTCCATGTGTCATTTATATATTAAAATGACTTACTATATTCCTCCCCCTCCTGCCCTCCCCCTACCTACATCCATTGCAGACCACAACTGTTACTACAGTGATTTTCACTCAATAAACAATATTTATTGACATTTACGGTCTGAGGTTGCCAACTATCTGTGAAAAAATGTGGGGTCCTCCCCTTCAAAAAAATTAAAATTCTTAGATGCAATTTCAAACATTTTAACCAAATTGTGTCCCGTTTAAGCTCAACACTTTAACTTGTATTTCTAAAAGCAGGATGATTCGTATTTCAATGGATGGTCTGACCAAGCCTGATTATCATCGAATTTCAAATCTCTTCGAGACTTGGTCTGACCAAGAGCACAACAATTAACGTTTCCCAAACAGCAAGGTTGACCCGCCTCCCTAGGCTATGTATGCTATTGGTGTACTGGTTTCCGACAAAGTGGGTGGAGTTCCCGATCAGAAACAATATTTTCATTGCTCTTGGCCTGACTAGGTCTGACCTACTTTATCCTATTTTTTCCCCTCCCCTCTCTCCTCTTCACCACCGCCTGCAGACCACCAAGGCCTTCCTGCCCCGCATGCTGGAGCTGTGTAACGGCCACGTGGTGTGCATCAACTCCATCCTGTCCGTCTCCTCCATCCCGGGCGCCATCGACTACTGCACCTCCAAGGCCTCCTCGCTGGCCTTCATGGAGAGCCTGACGCTGGGCCTGCTGGACTGCCCCGGCGTGGGCTGCACCACCGTGCTGCCCTTCCACACCAACACCGAGATGTTCCAGGGCATGCGAGTCAGGTTAGTGTTATATGGCTCGACCTGTTATCACCCTGCCTATCTGCACGATAAAGCCTTAAACTATGTGTGGTGCATCAACACTTGAGATTTTCTTTTACTTAAGACATGTAAAAGTTGTATCTTTTACCTGACATGTTTCGACGGTATAACTTCCGTCTTCATCAGAGGGTCACTGATGAAGACGGAAGTAATACCGTCGAAACATGTCAGGTAAAAGATACAACTTTTACATGTCTTAAGTAAAAGAAAATCTCAAGTGTTGATTTAAACAGTTAGACATAATGAACATTAAACAGTACATATATGTGTGGTGCAATAACTTGGCAGAGGATACACCGACAGATGTTTCTCAGGCGTTACAGTCAAGTAAGATATGGCATGGGTTCTGTAGTGTTTAGTCATAGGGCTGCGGACAGCTTTGGTTGAGTCCGGGACAGTTATCTGAAAGCACCCTAATGAGTGATGGTTACAGGTCTGGGCTGCATTTCTCGAAAGCGTAGTTGTTAACCACTTAGCTACTTGGGAAGTTGTCAATGGGAAATTGCGTTGCGAACAACAATGTAGTTAGCAACTATGGCTTCGAGACATGCACCCCTGTGTTGCTGTGTCTTTTGATCCTTGTGTGTCTTCTAAGCGTATACTCTTGTGTGTATCTGTAGGTTTCCTCAGCTCTTCCCCCCTCTGAAGCCGGAGACGGTGGCCCAGCGAACAGTCGAGGCAGTCAGGAGCAACAAAGCCTTCGTCTACCTGCCCTGGACCATGCATATACTCATAATCCTCAAAAAGTAGGTATCTTTTTACAATATAAATTACAGTACACTTAGCTGACACTTTTATCCAAAGCCACTTACAGTCCTTTGAAGTACAGGTTATTGGTTACAGTCCTTGGAGCAGTGTGGGGGTTAGATGTCTTGCTCAAGGGCACCCGAGCTATCTTCATGATGAATAAAAGCAATGCATACAGAACATCAGGCTTGTACGAAATTCCGAATTGAATGAGTTTCAATTCAAAGTAATGCCATAATACGAACACTTGGTGGTGTCATTACCTTGAATTTCTTTGAATTTAATCTACACCACCCATTGAAAGTACATAGAACACCACCACCTAGTGTTGGTATTATGGCATTACTTTGAATTGAAATTCTTTCCATTCGGAATTTCGTACAAGCCTGCAGAGCATACAGTATTTGCCATGAACTACCGGTAGGCATATTTCCCCAGCCCTGACAGAAGTAGGCGTCTTCATATCAGCAGATGCAGCATATCCAACCATTGAATGCGTTAACAGAAAATTACACACCACTTAACTGGGCCCTTAGAAATATCAAAACATTATCATTCCACTCTTCCAGTCCGTACTCCTCCATCCACCTCCGGAGTGGACTAACGAATCATCATGATTTGACAGGGTAATTTCCCCGTCTGCTCACTCGTCTAATATTACACCAATTACGTACTCGTACTGTATATCCATCTGTGCCACTTTAATACTTGGCAATTTTCTGTTCAGGCTTCGGGGCTCCTATCAGGGCTGTACTGGGGGAGAAATAGGGCCCGGGCACTTTTGGCTTAAAGGGGCTCCTCATAATTAGCAGCACAGAACTGACTCACAGGTGGGCCCCACATCCTCATGGGCCCCTATTTTCAGAAATGTAAAAAAAAAAAAAACATTTTAAAGATATATATATATCTGAAAATAGGGGCCCACGAGGGTGTGGGGCTCACCGGTATGCCCGCTATGCCAGATGGTCAGTCCAGCCTGGGCTCCTATTCATAGGTAGATAAATGAACAGGCCCATCATCAAGCCCAGACCCAAGGAGCCACAGCAGGTCCTACACAAGCCAGGTATTACGTACAGTACAGTATGTCACCCAGGGCCGCTGACAGCTTTGGCTGGGTCCAGGACAGTTATCTAAAAGGGCCCCCCACTCAATACCTACAATGAAATGACCCAATTCTGGGCCCCATATGTCTCTGGGCCCGGGACAAGTGACCTGTTTGTCGACCCCTGTCAGCTTCCCTGATGTCACCTAATAACCCCCATAATGGGTATTCCCTCGTTGTTTGAAGGGAGGGGAGTCCAAAATATTTTTTTTTGTCTGAGGACACTTTACTCCTTAATCCGTCCTGTTTCTATTGCTTACCACCAAGTTGCATCATCGGTTGACAGGATCATTTTCATCCCTGCTCTCCAGTCTAATATTACACCCATTTCATCCATCTGCACGACTCTAATACTGTCTATAATTTTCTCTTGAGGCTTTGGTGCTTATATTCTTGGGTAAATTCCCGTACTGTAATAAACGGGCCTACCAGACCACAGATTCTAACTCAGGGACCAAGACAAAAGCTGAACCCCCCCTCACCCCTCTCTGTGTCGGGGACTCCAAAGTAATTTTTCACATAGGGACACTACAATCCATCACACACATGCAATGTCTCAGATGGTGCACTTGTGCACTTCGGGCACTATGTTTTAGTGCGTAATTAATACGCCAAACAAACGCAATAAAACATGAACACTGAAGTGCACAAGTGCACCATTTGAGATCCAGCAACAGTCTATTGCACCCATAACAAGGGAGACACGTACTCTGTGCTACTGGTGACAATCCGGTGCAACCAGCGTAGGACCAGACATAAGTAAAAAGGGAAGAAACCTGGTGCCACACGGATGTCTATTTAGTTTTTTCTTATTTATTCACGGTGCATGATTAGACTAACGTTTCGACAAAGTGTCTTCATCAGAGTCCTTCTATTGCAGAGTCGAGTCTATTGCATCCATTGTCTGTGTAGTGGGAGTTCAGGGGCTCTCTAGCGCTTACCTAACCCGAGCATCTGTTGTTTATTTCTTCAACAGCCTGTTGCCTCTGCCGGCGCTGGAGGAGATCCAGAGGTTCGCCGGCTGCTACACCTGCATGAAGACGTTTAAGGGCAGAACTTAAAAGAGGAGGAAGGGGAGCCCAGCCCGCCAAGCGGGGCGGGGGGTGACAAGGCAATCAAAGGGAATCAAGACCTCAAGTCAAGAGCGAGCATGTGTGCACTGCGAGAAAAAAATAAAATAAAGAGACAATAACAACAAACTGAGGAAGAAGAAGAAGAAGAAGAAGAGAACATTGCGTTCACACACACTCATGAACACACAGCCTTGTGTTACACAACCTTGTGGTTGGACCTATACAGTACTGCATACCACTGTGGCCAGGGCCGGATTAAGATGGCCTGGGCCCCCTAGGCTGCAAGTTGATGTGGGGCCCCTCGGAAAGCAAATTTTGTGACAAATTTACATGGACAGTGTCATAATTACATGCTAGGAATTAGGGACAACATGTCTACCAACGGTACTCAACATGACAGATGAATATTTCAATATTACATCTTGTCATAATTCTGCAATTTCTCACTTTTGACCAATCGGGGGCCCCATGGCAGGTGGGGGCCCCTAGGCTGCAGCCATATCTAGCCTGTGCATTAATCCGGCCCTGACTGTGGGCATAAGGACCTATTAGATCACAAAAGCCCATTTCAGTGCAGCAGGCTTTCCGAGCGAGTGCGTACCATATTGTGTAACGTTAAAAAGGGTCGGTGCATGATCTTAGTTCCTATCTATCGCCAGGAAACCTTGACATTCTAGAGTGAATGAATGGTACACAGTCATGTCCTTAGTCACACATTATACTTGGATGTGAAATCCTGCGTTTGACTGGGATGCTGTTAAAAAAGAAAAATGTGGTTTTGTGTGGTTATTTTTCCTTACTAAAGACATGTTCTGTTGAAGGGGTTGGTGGCCTCAGGACAGGAGACCTTCAAGACTGGATGGGATGGGATGGGGTGGCTTGAGGCACGCGTTGTAGATTTTTAACAAATTTTAATCGTTTTATAATAAAAATGCATCTATGTGTTTGCACATGATTGCCTACGTCTCTTTTATCAATATTGGTTGTTCATGTTGAATAAATACAGTATTTGATCCTTAAAGGTGTAGGAAATGGTCAAAAAAGGTACTGCAACTACTATGCTGCTCATTGAAACTGTGTTGCCTATTGCCAAATTTGACCTTTTCATGAAAGTTTACTAACTAATAAACTAATATTTTCTAGTATGGCCTAAGTACAGTCATTTTTACAGCTAAAATGGAAATTCAAAACGGCGGACCATGGAGAAGATCCCCCTTTTCATGTATGAAAAGTGCATTTTTCCAGTCATAATGAATACTTAGTATTTGATGGTGGTGGTAAGTATTCATGAAAAAGGTAGCATTAGTGAATGGGTAGCATGTACTCTGGAAATAAACAACTACACTTACACAGTGAACCTTTAAAGTAGTTAAAATGTGTGTGTGTGTGTGTGTGTGTGTGTGTGTGTGTGTGTGTGTGTGTGTGTGTGTGTGTGTGTGTGTGTGTGTGTGTGTGTGTGTGTGTGTGTGTGTGTGTGTGTGTGTGTGTGTGTGTGTGTGTGTATGTATGCTTATTTGTGCTCTGGCGAACATCAGAGACATTCATGGTCAGCATTCCTTTGTCTCGACACAGCCAATCATGAACTCACAATGCTTTCACTAAGAAGTTGTCATAACACTGAGCTCTCCAGGGAAATGCTTGCTGGAGAAGGTAGTCTGGTATGGAGACAGCCAGGCAGTCTAGGGGGTGGTTTTCAGAGGGATGGCCCTCACTAAAACTGTCCAAAAACATCAAAGTAATAACCATAACCAGCTTATCCCCCTGGTCCGTCAAGCATGCTTCACACTTTTCGTAACTCTTTGTTTGCACAGTCTAGGCCTACGGAGAGTTGAGGTGACACATAGTTTGAGTATGATCATCACCGTCATTTTAATTGTAGATTCAACATCATACCAATCAAATCCAACTTCTGATTCAACTGCAGACGTCTTGTTATTGTTACTGTAACCAGGGTAGCTGACAGAGGGGACAAACAGGTCCGTTGATTGGACCCAGCGAGAGAGGGGGCCCAGAAATTGGTCCTCATTACATTGTATGTATTGGGTAGGGGGGCCCATTCAGATGACTTTGTCCTGGGCCCAGCCAAAGCTGTCAGCGTCCCTGACTGTTACTATCAGTGATGGTAGTAGTATTATAACAATAAGAAGAGATTTCTTTCATCAGCACAGCATCAGCCATGAGAGAATCTGAGCATGCACTGTATGGATAGAGGATAGGAAAACATCCAAGTAAAGCATGACAATGAGCTTACCTCCAGACAGAGCTGCTGACAGCTTTGGCCAGGCCCGGGACAAAATCAACTGAAAGGCCCCCCCTACCCATAATGTAAAGAGGACCTAAATGCGGGCCCCCTTTCTCCCTGGGCCCGTGACAACTGACCTCTTTGTCCCCATGTTGGCTTCCCTGCCTCCAGGCGTTCATTCCATACTGTCTCCCATTAGTGTGGGTCTGGGGAGAGAGAGAAGGAATGAGAGAATTCCTCTCTTCTGTTTTTGATAAAGCTCTCGCTTTTTATCAATTTTCTCTCTGTTTTTGATCATTTTCTCATACTATCTCTCCTTGTTGTCTTTTTTTCTATACTCATACTCTCTCTCTGTCTCTGCTTTCGATAGTCTCTTTTTCTTTTGCCTTCTATCTGTTTTTGATCATTCTCTCTCTCTCTCGTTTGGGCATAGGATCTAAAGAAGGCCATAAACTCAGATGCACATTCAAGTATATTGGCAGCTGTTCGATGCCTACGAAAGCTCAGTACAATTTATGTCTGTGTCTGTGTACGGTTTAAATGATGGCTGCACAATCACATTTAATTATCAAGAGCATACTGTATGTACAGTAATATCACTACTACATTAAAACATTATATACCAATAGGCATATAATGATATTAAATTATATATAATAGTCTTGATTAGATGAAATACTTAAAGATTATAACTATTTAAAGATTAATTACAGATGAATACATTCATACGCTTGTCGATTTCAACATCATTCATAGGTTTTGTAATATTTTTGGTGGTTTGTTCAGGTCTCTGTGGAAAAACTTCCATGACAACAGCTAGGGAGATCTGTTGTCAGAATAAGAGCGTCCGCCAACTGGCCTTTACGTCCATACCCTGCCGATCACCAGGCGTTCCCTTTCACACCCCTCGGCTGCCTGCAACCCAAGTCCTGCACTGCACACAGTGCACCTTTTTTTCCCATAGGGTTTGTTTTACATAAACATGTTCGGCTCCATTCTTTTGTGTGTTTACAGAGATATTCCGCACAGTACGGTAGCTCATACCGATGTAGCCTGAGGGAATAGGGCTTTCTGGGAAGAAGCCCATTGGAGAGGGTTTTTGGAGTTTAGAGACACAGCTCCAGAATAGGGAATGGGGTCAGAGCACTGCTGCGGAGAGTGCTGTGGAGTGCATGTGTGTTGGAAAAGACAGCTCAAATCTCAGGGGGTGAGTTCAGAGCAAGGTTAGCCAAATAGTAGATAAATTTGAGGAGTATGTTGGACAGACAGTTCACCCTGGGCTGAACCCTTTACCCGAGGCTGCGAGGCCGTTTTCACAAGCCAGGCAACAGGTGGAAAAGAAGAAGAAGAAGAAGGGTCCAACAACAGCCGTCCGGGGCATTTGCAAGACATATGTTACGGCTCTTCTTGACAAATTGGCCTTGAATGTGTTATAATAGAATACCTCTTTCTTCATGGTAGCTTTGTTTATTGGTGTGGACACTGCTGTTTGTGTGAGCGGATTCAGGAGGACAGGAGATGGGTGAAGGAGGAGGGGGGGGGGGGGAGAGAAGAGGATAAGAGGAGTGCTATTTTTTTTAAACACCACAATGGTCAATTCATAGCCAAGTTTATGGCCTTCATAAATCCACATTTTGGGAGTCCTTGGAGGGTACGTAAAAAGCGGTCAAGCAATGTATTGTGGACACCCCTGCGGGTCCTGTGTTTTTTCTTTGATAAACATCATTTCATAGACCATCTGGACACTGATGGAGACAAATAAACAGCTCAAGGTGAACCACGGGCTCTCCTCAGCAGCGAGACACAACCTCATGCAAATCGTATCTGCACATGCACATGATCTGTGGCACAGGGCTGGTAGTTTTTGTTGCGAAAGAGAACACATAGAGGGGAAAAGGAATTGATAGAGAGAGAGAGAGAGAGAGAAAGAGAAAGAGAGGGACAGAGAGAGAGAGAGAGAGAGAGAGAGAGAGAGAGAGAGAGAGTGAGAGAGTTAGAGCGATGAACAAAAGGAGAGAGGAAAGAAGGAAAGAGAAAAGAAAAGAGGAAGAGGGAAACCATTGTGAAGAGGAAGAAGAGAAAACAAAAGAAGAGGACAGAAGCAAGAGAAAGAGAGAGAACAAGCCATGGAACTCGCAACAGTTTGTCCACACATCTCTCTCTATCTTTTTCTCTCTGTGGCCTTCTCTCACTCTCTCCCTTTCCATGAGGCCTTCTCTCCCTCTACCTCTCCCTCCCTGTCTCTCTGAAGTCTTCTCTCTCTCTGCAGTTGGCATGGTGTGTATTCATCAGCAGGCGATGAGCGTGGGCTGTGGAAGAGAGACAAACGCCCCGAGGGCCGCTCTCCCAGTCGGGGGCAGACCTCTCCGCCACCCTCAGCCTGCCAATCAAGAAGAAGAATTAAGGTCCGCACACTGGAATGCAAGACTGTTGAACTCTAGGGAGATCTCGACTCCTTCTCTCTCTCCCCCCTACCACACACACACACACACACACACACACATACACTTCCAGAGAACTGCCCAGCTCTCTATGTCGGTCGTGTTTGTGCACAGTGTGTGTGTGTGTGTGTGTGTGTTTTCGTTCTTTGCTGGTGGCCAGGGCAATTTGAGGGTGTGCACCAAAATTCAAGCCAATGTGCATTCCTTCAAAAAGTGCTTGTCAAAAACTTTTTTTCCTTTAAAAATATGCATGGCATTTTGTGGTCCCTGCACACAGAAACTCAAAGCACTGAGGCAAAAAAAATACTTTTGATACTTTTAAGTTGATTTATGAGAATATGGTGTGACTGACAGCTTGAAATTAACTTTGAAAATAATCTTCCAGGGAAAATAGTGAGTGAGTCAATAACTTAATGAATATTCATCTTCATCATCTTCTGAGCCACTACAAGCCGTCTTTCTCTCTCTGTCTTGCTCGCGCTCACACACAAACACACGCACGCACACACACACACACAAGATCGAAATCCCCACCATTTATGTGACCAATAATTTTATTTAGTTTTATTATTAACCTTTACAATATGTACAATTTGAAAAGCACACACAAACAAAAGAATAACCTCACTCTGTAATGTTAGCTTCAAGCACAACTATAAGCTGTGAGAATGTGTTGAGAGTTTCTTTTCAAAAGCTTTGATAACTGCTGTAGTATGATAGGGTACAGTACATACAATGGTACCATTTCATCCCTGCCAGGTCTTAAGTCATGTAGGCCTAAATGAGCTTTAATGCTTCATATGAGACAGATGTTCAGCATAGAAAACAAAAAGGCAAAAACAAAACAAAAAGAAAACAAACACCATCCCTTAGTGTTTCTTTGGTGGTTGCAATATCTTTCCCAGCGATGAGGATTTCACCAGGCTTATTATAACTTCTCTGAATCTCAACCGCGTGTAGAATGAAATACATTAGCGTATTTCCATGCAAGTAATATTCCAATTTGAAATTGGAAGGGTGGCAGTATTCAGTTTGCACGTCATGTAAAACTACATTTTAGTCCCAATGCGGCCATGTAAAAGGGATATTCCAGAACTTGTTTTTAACTCAATACTGACAATATTCCGCTTGAAAGTGGAATACTCCATGCATGGAACTACGCTCAGAGCAGCAGCAAGCAACAGCAGCAGACGATGCGTTACTTGATGAGAAACTCCACGACACTAGAGGCAAGCTACTGACAGAGGTTGGAATAGTAGAGAGGGGAATTAGGAAAGACACAAGTCTTGGGGGACACAAACATCAAAAGGCTCCCTTAAAGATGCCCATAAGTGTTGCTTAATGGGTCCGAACCAGAGTGAGTGGTTTAGTTTGGGGGGGTCATAAAACAATTCCCAGGTCACTAACAACAGCCACTTTTTTCCTATCAGTACTGAATGGGGACTGTTACAAAACACTTCATCCATTCCTGATAAAAAAAAAAAAAAAAAAAAGAAAAACTTTCAAATTTCAAATCTTAACTATGTAATTCATCCTTATTGCGCTCGTTTTAACAGTCAACCGCAAGAAGAGAGTAAATCAGGGTATTTTATTATAAATTACACAGAGAGCAAAGACGACAAAGTCGAACATTACTCTCCTTATTCTGATTTTGTTGCTACATATCCATCATCATTATTACTATTGCCATCAGGAAACATCTTCTTTCCCAACTCGATGTGCTTACTTAGAACCCTATAATCAAGATCTTCAAATCCCACCACATCTAGTTGGCAGAAGACCTGCTAATGGCTTTGCACACAAGTAAGGAGCAGACACCCAGACTGCCATCTAATCAGTAAACTAGGGTATTAAAACTAGGCAAGCAGACCACAGACCACCACATCAGGTTGTAAAGGTAAAGCAGGAGGGGGCATATGGTACTACATTCCATCTGATCTGACACTGATCTCACAGCACAACACATCAAAGCAGGCCGACATGATAAGGTTTTGGGCAACGTGTTGATGGATGTGTTAGCTTAGAACATGACTGGACTGACTGAGGGGCTGTGATGAGAAGAGAAGAGATGGGTGTGTGGGTAGGGGGAATGGGGAAGGGGAAAAAAAATCTGGATAAACTGGGGAAAACATGTTGACCCAGGCCAGGTTGAAACGATTTACTGTGTTTGGAAACCACATAAAATAATTCTTCAATAAAAAGGCACAGAATGTTATTCTGAAATACTGCTGAGCAGTGGTGCTTTATTAGAAGCAGAGAGAGAGAGAGAGGGAGGGAGAGGGAGGGATGGAGGGAGAGAGAGAGAGAGAGAGAGGAAGAGAATAAAGGTGTAATTACGCACTTCACATCATGGTCAGATTGTTAAAGAAGTTCAAGCACTCTTTTTTTCTTTCTTTCTTCACAAGCTTTGGATCCATAAGGGCACCTACAGCATGCCAAACAGAGGATGAAGTCCCTTTACAGCAGACAGGGGGGTAACACTCAACACACACACACACACACTCACTTTACTTCTCTCACTAACACAAGGACACGCATACACACACGCACACACTCAATTTATTTCTCTAACACAGGCACGCATGCACGTCCGCACACAAACACACCTCCTTTCTTTCTCGTTCTGTCTCTCTCTCTTACACACAAGAACATGAGATAACTGAAAAAAAGACAAGTTAATCCTTCAATGACAAGGTAGGTTTGATCAAGGAAGAAAAAAAAAAAACAGTCCTGCATTGCTAACCAATGTGCAGGTGAGCCAAGTGTTTCAAAGAGAGCGAGAGGGTGAACGAGAGAGAGAATGAATGAATGAATGAATGAATGAATGAATGAATGAAAGGAAAGTAAACAAATGAGTGGAATAGGGTGAGTGCTGTTGAGTCGTGTTCTTCCTTGTGTCAGCTTGGGTCATGGGCCACAGGGTTTAAGGGTAGAAAGGAGCAGCTACAAGGTCTACAACATCTAGTCAGTGCATTTCATCAATCATCGCACATCTCACTCACTCAAACACCCACACACCCACACACACCACAAAACAAAGACCCCCATACACGGAGAGATAGGAAAAAAAAAAGAAAAACAAAATCATCTCTCAAGGCAGTTTTGTACAGTATTTGTTCACTTCTCTGTGTTATTGTTCAATCTCTTCACGTCAGTATAAACCTTCATAATTATTTTCACCACCGATATGTACAGGGCAGATAGTGTACTGTTGGTATACAGATATACGTTATGTACATATTTAATTTTATACACAAAAAAACATTTATAAGACTATGTGCACATTTAGCAACATATGGTATAACCTGCAATGTCATTAACACATCTGTAAAACCCAAAATAGTTATCATTCTTCGATTTTTTTTTCTTAGTATGGTTTTTCCACATCACTTGATAAAATAATTGCATATTTATTTTTAAATAATATATCTCATCTAATGTGCTTGATTGGGGTGTATAGAAGATCCCCCCACCCCCCACGTCATCCATTTGTCAACATTGCATAACTAGATACCCACCCCACCTCACCACACAAGGATCCTCCCCATCATCATCACCACCAGCTACACAACCCTCGACCACCCACCATGGAGCAGGAACCTCTACACCTACGGCAGCATAAGGCCCAATGTATTCAGCAGTGACAAGAGGCAAGAGGAGCAGAAGGTAGAGCAGGTGTGGTGTGGTGTGGCTTTGTGCACATGGGTTGTGTGAAGAAGCCCCCACCCCACATTAAATCAGGGAAGGAGTTCTTATTTTTGTCCCTCATTGTTTTCCGTTTTCCTTTTCGGGTCCGGGGGCTAGGGACAGGGCTAGGGGCACGGGCAGAAACAGTGTCTGTTGGTTTTAGCGTGAGGATGAAGCCCCATCTGCTCTATATTCCACTGGGAAAAAAGGGAGGAAAGGAAAGCAGTTATTTTTCTCTTTTTTCCCTTGTTGTTTTCCTCTTCTTTCTGAGGAGCAGGAGCAGGAGCAGGTGTGTAGGAGCCGAAACAGTGTTGGTTGGTTTTGCATAAATGGTTTGCGTGAAGAAGCCAGCCCCACCAACCCCCACGAATACCTTCATAAAGTACGGTAAGGAAGGGAGGAAAAGTTGTTTGTTGTTCGTTTCTCTTTTCCCTCATTCGTTTTCTTCTTCTCCTTCTTTTTCTTCTCCTTCTTGGTTCCCTGTTCTGTTCTGTTCTGTTCTGTTGTGTTCTTTCAGGAGTCGAGCAGCAGACTGTCCTCGTTCTCGCTGGGCGGCAGCATCAGCTGCTGCTCGTAGTAAAGGCTCTTGGCGTAGTTGATCTCCTGCGAGATTTTCACCGCCAGGCTCTCGCTCTTCACGTGCACCTGAGGAGAGAGAGGAAGGAAGGAACGACATTCTTCAGAAATGACAATAGATGTGGAAACAGAACAAAAAAACAAACAAAAAAACAAACAAACAAACAAAAAAACACGGTTTGGCTTTGACTCTGCAGGTGGACCTGAGGAGGGAACGACATCCATCAGAAGTGACAGAAATGACAATGCACGGGGAAACAGGGAAAAAAAAGAGGTTTGGCTTTGACTCTTCACGTGCACCTGAGGAGGGAACGATACAGTATTCATCAGAGTGACAGAAATGAAAATGCATGTGGAAACTAGGGATGGCACAAACCGCACCGAAAACCGAAACCGTACAATTCACACACATACCGAACCGTGCAATCCATCGCAAACCGCAATTCATGTACTGCCCAGAAAAATATGTAAAACAGAGATTCTAGGAGTATCTTATCCAGTCTCTCTGATTAAAACATTGGCGTATAAGACCAAATCAGAGGATGACACAATTAAAATCATACCATTTTCACATTATAAGCCTATACAAACCATATGTAGGATATTTAGTGATAAGTCCGATTCTATTAGCCAGTGCACCATTTATCATGAACTAAAAAAAAAGAACCGTAGAGAACCGAAAACCGTGACCTTGACACCGCGATATGAACCGAACCGTGAATTTTGTGAACCGTACCACCCCTAGTGGAAACACAAAAAAACAAGGTTTGGTGTTGGCTCTTAAGGTGGACTTGAGGAGGAAATGACAAGCATCAGAAATACACATAGAAGCTTGCAGAGCAAAAACACACTGTGGAGGTTTGGCTGTTGGTCCTCCTGAGAAGCAAACGGCATGCATCAGGAATGTCAGAAATGACAATGCATATATAATATATGAAGAGTTTATTTTCAAAAACGATGTATATCCATTTTGTAGAATGTTGTGAAATTGACATTTTTCTATCTGGCATTCCATTCAATTGCATTGCAAAATTTATATAGGTTGAAAAAGTATTCACACATAGGTGATAGGACCTCTGAACAGTCATTTTCAATAATAAAATGCAATAAAAAAAAAAAATAATAATAATAAAATGGTAGATACACTATTTTGCAAATAAACTCTTCATACATTATGCATATGGGAGCTGGCAGAAGAAAATCACATTGTGAAGATTCGGCGCTCCCTCTTCACATGGACCTGCTGGGGTTGAAGACAGGAGGGTTGAGAAAAGCTAGACAGGCTGAAAAAACATTGTGAGGATTTGGCTTTGACTCTGTAGGTTACCCTTCATATGGAGAGTGGCAGTTTCAGAATAGACACTCATATATCCATGGAAGCATTGTGAACATTTGGTTCACGCTTGGCTCAGGACTTGAAGAGAGGTGACATATGTCAGATATGCCAGAACTGACAGTTTCAGAGAGAGAGAGAGAGAGAGAGAGAGAGAGAGAGAGAGAGAGAGAGAGAGAGAGAGAGAGGAGAGAGGAGATGAGGAGAGAGAGAGAGAGAGCGAGAGAGAGAGAGAGAGAGAGAGAGAGAGAGAGAGAGAGAGAGAGAGAGAGACAGAGAGAGAAGAGGGGTTACAGGAGAGATGGGGGAGGAGAGGAGGAGAGGAGGAGAGGAGAGGGGAGAGAGACAGAGTTACAGTAACACCTTTTATAATATAACAGAGAGCGGCCAGGATGTGGTTGGGGGAGAGATGGGGGGGAAATGAGCTTGTCCTTGGCATAACACAGAGCAGTGCCTTAGCCATTTTGGGCCATGACCACGGCCACACTCAGACACACTCTTCTTGCCTCTAACTCCTTGCCGTTTGTGTCTCACACACAAGAACACATACATAAACAAACACATGCATGCACGCGCACGCACGCACACGCACTCACACGCACTCACACACGAGTGTGTACACGCATGCACACACACACATGTACACACACGCCTGTCCACACACGCCTGTCCACACACGCATGTAACACACGCCTGTCCACACACGCCTGTACACACACGCATGTAACACACGCACGCGCACACACGCACGCGCACACACGCATGCACAGACGCACGCACACACACGCACCCACCCACTCCACTCACCATGGGTTTCTGGTGCGAAGGCCCCGGCATGGCCACTCCGCTGCTGGTGCTCTCGGCCTTCTTGGTGAGCTGCACGTAGACCTTGCCGTGGTCACGTGACACCAGGCAGTGGTACAGGTCGTCGTACTTCACCTCCAGGAAGATGGCCTCGCGGTCCACAAACTCACCCGGCTTCAGGAAATACACCACCTTGGAGGAGATGAGCACGCAGTAGGTGTCTATCGGCTCCACCGCGATGAAGCTAAGATGGGGAGAGGAGAGGAGAGATGGAGAGGAGGAGGAGACAGGTGCGGAGGAGAGAGACATTATCAATACGTCTAATACATCATAAACGTGGAAATATGGACGAAATATGGACAGTTGACTGAGGGTTTGAACAAAAAAAAGAAGATGGGGAGAGGGGTAGAGGAGGAGACAGGGGAGGAAGAAAGAGACATTATACATATACCAGTATTCATCATTATATCATCGTACATAAATTTACTAGCGTTGCACCGATACCGATACCAGTTTCGGCCGGGGCCCTGATACTGCACTAAAATGGTGGTAGTGGTATTGACGAGTACCAACAAATAGGGCACCAATACCATTTACAGGTGCTCGAATGACACTTGAACGCAGTCTTGAACTTTAAAGTTATTTTATATCAGAGGCATTTAAAAAGTATAAAAAGTTCTACTGTATTCACTTTGTACAGTATTAGTCTTTTTCCCGTTTCACAAAGGTAGCAGCAGCCTGACAAAGCCATGATAGAAATGATGTTACATCCAAGTAGTAGCCTATGCAGCTCTTCATATACCAGGGTGTCTGCAGGTTTTAACAAGTGCAATTTTAGACTTTTTTAGACCACCATGGGCTAAATTTTAGACCTTCGCGGCATATTAAAAAATGAAATATTACATTACATTGCACTTAGCTGACGCTTTCATTTTGTTCAAAGCGACTTACAACTATTATTTTTCAGGGTATTGGGTACAGTCCCTGGAGCAATGTAGGGTTAGGTGCCTTGCTCAAGGGCACTTCAGCTATGGATGGAGGTGTATGGAGCTGTGCATCTGAATTAATGCAATGCATAAACATAAAGAGATCTGATCATAAATGACCAGTGATAAGGTGCAATGCTCACTTTCACAATTTCAAGTGATCAAAGCCAGCAATTGTGAACATATAATAGCCTGTCTCTACATTGCACTCATTGAGGTTTTTAAATGCGAATGGATGCCATATCTGCAAGCAACACACCTATATCAAGAGGACCTAACCAAGATAATAGAACAAAACAACATGAGCGACCACCACTGCTGCCATAAATTGGCGTTTATTTGTTTCATCTACTGGAGGTGTCCAAGATAACGTCTTATGGCAGTTGTATTAGCAAAATAGTTAGAAATGTTGACCAACTCAGCCCTTGCAACTCAATCCAAAGATTCATGCCTTCCTATTAATTTTAGGGGGTTGTACCAGAGGTCTCACGCAAGCGAGGGCGTAAACCGCGGTGGAGGAGGAGGAACTAGCTACAGTAGGCTAAATTTCCGTATCACATCTGTAGTTTTATTATTGTACGTTCCACACAGCAACACTTCATGTAGAACTACATGGACCATAACTGCCACCACACCAGGAAAAAAAATAGAGCGGCGTGGAAAAGGACGTAAAAACAAAGCGAAACAAAACAAATGAACATTAATCCTTTGTCGATATTTTGCCTTGAAACGTAGGTCTAAATTACTCAAACTCAATTTTAGACTTAGAGTGCAAAAAACCCTATATTTTAGACATTTTTAGGCCTAAAATGGAAAATGTGTAATTTTAGACTTTTTTTAGACTTTTTTAGACCCCGCGGACACCCTGATAAACGTATATACTGTATATAAATTTCAAACAGAGTAGCATCGGTATGGTATTGGTATCGGCAGATACTGCACAGTCGGGTATCGCAATATATTACATTGCATTATACTTTTTTTTTTTTTGATGATGACAAGGGGGGCGTTTGGAGGCTTAGGATGAGGTCCAGGGGGCGTTTGGAGGCTTAGGATGAGGTCCTGGGGGGCGTTTGTTCAAAAGAGGATGTGCTAGTGCCACAGCAGACACACAGAATGAGGTATCAACCCATGCAGCCATAGAGAGTAATGAATGGGACTGTGATGGGGGATTAAGTGTGCGTATGTGTGTGCGTGCATGTGCAAAAGTTTGTGTTTGTGTTTGTGCTTTCAAAGTGCCTACGCGTGGCTGTGCATCTGCCTGCATGTGTCTGTGTGCTTCTGCGTGCATGCATGTGTGTATGTGTGTTCCTGCCCGGATCTGTGTGTGCGCGAGCGTGCGTGCGTGCGTGCATGTGTGCATGTGTGTTGTGCTAAACTGTGGTGTGGCTGTGTGCTGCTCTGCTCTGAGCTGCGCTGCGCAGCGCTGAGCGAAGAGCGGCGGGCTGAAAAGAGTAATTGGCACTTGGCCAGCCCAGAGGGGAGAGGTCAGGAGGCTGGCCAGGGGGGCACTCATCTGGATTAATTAGCCTCAAAGGTGACAAATGCTCTCTGGACCACCGCTCAGTGCAGCGCAGCGCAGAGCAGAGCTGCTACACACAGCTCAGATGCAGAGCAGGGGGGGAAGAGGGCGAGAGGGCGAGAGAGAGAGAGAGAGGGCGAGAGAGAGAGAGAGAGAGAGAGAGAGAGAGAGAGAGAGAGAGAGAGAGAGAGAGAGAGAGAGAGAGAGAGAGAGAGAGAGAGAGAGAGAGAGAGAGAGA
>NC_085866.1:24208886-24211386 GCF_034702125.1 Engraulis encrasicolus | reverse complement strand
CAGTCCGCCTGAGGCAACGATTTTCGTGGGGAAGATGACCTGCATCTCGGTGGCATTGAACCACGCCCCCGTGCCTTATTTGGCTCGCTCAGCACGTGCGTCCTCAGTCCAATCGCAATGCTTTATTTTCCCCAGACGTTTAATCGCATTTAAGTGAAAGTGCCATGTATACACATCGCAAAATAACTCTTAATCCGATCTATTTAAATCGCATTTATTAAATCGGACTTAAAAACATCATGTACACGTAGCCAATGTCTCATTGATTAGTTTATGGAACTTACGGTTTGTCTGTTACGGTCCACGAAGACAATATCCACGTGAAAACGCAAACGCCTGCAAACCACTGTTTTGACAGAAATACAGTTCACCTGTCGCCAACTCTGTTTTCTTCCCAAAGCGGCATTTAAAAGTATTCCATGAAATCCAACATCAACGTCACTTCAAATAGGTGACAGCATCATGCTCACACATGAAATAACACTTCAGTGAGGGGGGGACATCACTGCTCTCATATTAAAGTGAAAAGAGAATTTCACATTTTAGTTTATTTAATGTAGGCCTATGCAAAATTGCAAATAGCCTATTCATTGAAATCTGTCCAGAAAGGGTTGTAATGTTTGCCTGTTTTTTATGTTTGTAATTAAAAAAAAAAAAAAAAAAAAAAAAAAGTGATTTAAAAAAAAAAAAAATAGCCTAACAAAAATAGAGATTTTATGTTAAAAAAAATGTGATATGGGATGGACCGATGGCCCCCCTAAGCTAAATTCGCCTTAGGTCCCCACATTGCTAAATGTAGTGTAAGGGATTATTTTGAAAAGACAGTAACATGTAATCAGCAATGCATTACAGTTTTTCAGTAAATTGCCCAACACTGTTGAAATCCTATGGTACTTTTTCAAATCCAGGCTTATACAGTACATGGTAGGCTTATTGATAAATTGCCTTGACAGGTTATGAGGAGGCCAAGGGGGCGTTTGGGCAAAAAAGGTTCAGAACGGGCATAGACGGACGCATCTGTTGTCCGCCTGTCGGACTTGTTAATATATTTTTTAGGGCTCTTATGCCTTTATTTTCTGGACAGGACAGTGGAGGAGAGGCAGGAAATGAGTGGGGAGAGAGAGACGGGGAAGCATTGGCAAATGATTCGGGCAGGAATCGAACACAGTGGCGGTAACCCAGGGCCCCGAAATTAGTTTCTAAGCAGGCAGAAGCATAGCGACACCGTTTTTGTTACGGTGTTTGTCTAATATCATGTACCATCTACCTGCGGGGCTAGGAAGTGAGCGATACTAAAGCGTCTTTAAACTGGGAGCACCTGCTTGGCGTGTCTTGTTACTAAGTGGAGGTTTTTCTTTTTCGCCTTTTTCTTTAGGGATCTTTCGTGACCCTCTCCCCCCGCCCCACCTGTGTCCCTGTGCGCAAGTCACTTTCCTCGAACCCGCGGGGCAGCGAGTAGCGCTTTGTCTCTGTGACATCACGAGACACGGAATCTCAGGGTGTCTGGTTCTGTTTTGGTGGCAATCGATGTCAAAGCAACTCGTCAAAAGCTCACAGGAGGAGAGGGAGGCACGAGAGAGAGCTGGTACCTTTCAAGGGCCAAAGAATCCACACCTGTAGCTCCTTGGGGCAAAAACGAAATGGAGAGGAGGAGAAGATAGAGCAATACTATGCGCACATGTGATTCAGGCAGATGAGGAAAATGAGAATGAAGAGGAGCAAGACGAGGATGAAGGGGAGGAAGAGGATGGAGCAGAAAGTGATGAAGGCAGAGGAGAGGGAGGAGGACTGAAAAGGACAGAGCAATAAGAAGGGGGAGGGAATGAGAGAGGGGATGCAGAAGTAAGAGTATATGAGGAAGAGAAGGGGGAGGACAGTGGAGGAGAGAAGAGGGGGAAGAGAAGGAGGAGGACCGTGGGATAAGAAGAGGAGAGTGATTAAGAGGAGGAGGACAGAGGAGGTTAGGAGAAGGAGATAAGAGGAGAGAGGAGGTGGACAGAGGAGAAGTAGGGGGAGGAGGGGGAGGAGGAGGAGGAGGAGGACGGGATAAGATGAGGAAAGTGAAGGAGAGGAGGACAGAGGAGGAGGAGGAGGAGGACATGAGCATTTTCACTTACATGCATTCACACACACGCTCACACACTGACGCGCACACACACTCACACTTTCCAACACAACACTCTGTGAAGCGTCCTTGGGTGTTTTGAAAGGCGCTATATAAAACGAAAGTATTATTATTGTTATTATGAAGATAAGAGATGGAGAGTGGCAGACGAGGACAGAGAAGAAGGAGGAGGACAGGAGAATAAGAGGAGGAGAGAGGAGGAGAGAGGAGGAGAGAGGAGGAGAGAGGAGGAGGACGGAGGAGGGGAACGAGGATAGAGGGATAGGAAGAGGAGAGAGGAGAGAAGAGAGAAACAAGGAGAGAAGGAAGGCAACAGAAGCAGGAGAAGCAGAGGAGGAGGAGGAGGTGAGCTGGCTCCTGCTGCTACTCAGTGCA
>NC_085866.1:24178886-24203886 GCF_034702125.1 Engraulis encrasicolus | reverse complement strand
AAGCGAAAAGCTAGCTTTGTGTGTGTACGCCGCTTAATGCACGAGAGAGAGAGAGAGAGAGAGAGAGAGAGAGAGAGAGAGAGAGACAGAGAGAGAGAGCGCGCGCAACCTGGAAGTGTGTGTGTGTGTGTGTGTGTGTGTGATGCACTTTTGCTCTATGATGTTGAAGTTACTTTTACAGCGCTAATTTTGGTGTTGGTGGAAAATAGCTGGTAACAACGTGAATATTTGCTGCAATAGGCTATCTAGAAATAGGCCTAATTTGTGAAATAACAATAGCCCTACTAGGTTATTCAGGCTATTTTACGCCACAATGTTGACTATGACTAAAATTTGAAATGTTGACTAAAATGACGAAAATGACGAAAATTTGACTGTGTATCATGACCTTTAGTGCTACCTCTCTCAACCAGTGACTAGGGGTGTAAATCACAGCCTCCATGATGATACGATTCAATATCGATATCTTATTATTCGATGCAATGTGTTTCGGTTATTTTCGATACTTAAGAATGCCCCACGTTACAATACAATACGATTCGATTCGACTTTTTTCCAATTACTTTTCCACTTCTACTATGTTATGGACCTAGGACATTGGGCAGGGGCCAGCGATTCGATTATTTTCGATACTTAAGAATACCCCACGATAAGATGCGTTTCGATTCAATGGTCAGATTATATCGCGGTAAATCGATACATTTCGATTATTATTTACACCCCTACCAGTGACACTGGGCTTCACCATCCCTCCAGCCCTGACGGCAGGGACACATACAAAGAAATTTTGCCAAGCGAAGCGAACTTCGGCATTCATTTCTATGAGGAAGACGGATGTAAGCGAACAGGAAGCGAAAATATTTGACCACATTTAATATTATGCAATCAAATCAACAACATAACTGTTTCCTTCCATGTGAATCACAGCGATGATCTGATGACGGTTCAGCTGTCAGAATTGTCACTGAATTTGTCACTGAAAATGTCACTGAATTCCGCCTCTCTCACTCGTTTCGCCTGTCCCTGACATTAGTGCTACCTCTAGTTTCAGAGTGAGCTCATATTCATCAAATTCTCTACAAACACAGTCTGAGTGGTACTTCTCCAAACCAGTGACACTGGGCTCCACCATCCCTCAGTTCCCATCCCTCTCCCTCACTCCCTCCCTCCCCATCCCTCTCTCCCTACCCTAGCTCCTGGGCCACTGGGGCTCTTGCAGAACAATCAACTTTTGTCCCCCACGGTTCCCTCGACCGCGCTTGCTGGCTGGCTGGCTGGCTGGCTGGTCGGGACTGCGCTGGCACTGTCTGCCTCTATCTAGCCTGCGGAGCGTAGCGGGCCATCTATAAATAGAACAGAACCTGATTGTGT
The DNA here is from genome assembly GCF_034702125.1 of Engraulis encrasicolus. Lineage (NCBI taxonomy): Eukaryota > Metazoa > Chordata > Actinopteri > Clupeiformes > Engraulidae > Engraulis > Engraulis encrasicolus. The sequence continues at coordinate 24,202,515 of NC_085866.1, read as the reverse complement.
AACGCAAAACAGCTCTCTCATCCCTCTCTCTCTCGCTCCCATTCTCTCTGGTCCGTGACTGGTCAGTCACCGGTCAACAAAACGTACCCAAAAACAAGGGTAAACACACAGCCCCTACGCTGAATGCTTCAAGCGGCCTGTGTGTGTGTGTGCGCGCGCGTGTGTGTGTGTGTGTGGGGGGTTGGGGGGGTACATTGACCGAGAAGGAGAAAAGGATAGAGTAAAAGGAGATAGTGAGAGAGACAGAGAGGAGGAAATGAAAGAATGAATGAGAGAAAAGTGGAGGGAAGAGGGAAAAAAAAGGAAAAGTAGAGAAAGAGGCCATGAGGGAGAGAGCAAAAGAGAGAGAGAGAGAGAGAGAGAGAGAGAGAGAGAGAGAGAGAGAGAGAGAGAGAGAGAGAGAGAGAGAAAGAGACACAGACAGTGAGCGAGCCGAGCATGCAATCGAGAAGAGAAAAGGGAGAGACAGAAAGAGAGGGAAGGGCAGCAAAAAGAGGGATAGAAAAGCAAAAGGTATAAGTGACAGTGTGAGGGGGATGGAGTGGAGTGGAGGGGTGCCCAGTCAAATCCCCCCGAGCAGAGCAGAGTAGAGCAGAGCGCTATGAACCTGGACATCAAAACATACACGCACGCACGCACGCACGCACGCACGCACACAAGCACACGCACACGCACACACACACACACAGAGCAGAGCACAGCGCCTCCTCCCTCGGCCCCCGTCAGCTCTACTCTCCTTTTGTTTTGGGATTGTAATTGAGCTGGCCCTGGATGGCTGCCTGCTTCACATACTGCTGTGGGGAGGAGGGGGCCCCGTGTGTGTGTGTGTGTGTGTGTGTGTGTGTGTGTGTGTGTGTGTGTGTGTGTGTGTGTGTGTGTGTGTGTGTGGACAGAGAGTCATATTCTGAAAGAGAGAGATAGAGAGTTGAAAAGCATGTGTGTGTGTGTGTGTGTGTGTGTGTGTGTGTGTGTGTGTGTGTGAGTGAGAGAGAGAGAGAGAGAGAGAGAGAGAGAGGGAGGGAGAGGGAGAGAGAGAGAGAGAGAGAGAGAGAGAGAGAGAGAGAGAGAGAGAAAGTGAGTAAGTGTGTGTCTGAGTATGTGTGCGTGTGTGTATGCATCACTGTGTGTCGGTGGGGGGAGGTAGTGTGCGTGCATGTATGCGTGTGTGTGTGTCTGTGTGTGTGTGTCAGTGAGAGAGCGAGCAAGCGTATATGACAGTATCTGTATGTGTGTGTGTGTGTGTGCATGGACAGCGTGATGAGGCAGAGCATATGAGAGGAGAGGAGAGGAGAGGGGGAGGAGAGGGAGGAGGAGAGGGAGGAGAGGAGGAGGAGAGGGAGAAGGAGAGGGAGGAGAGGGAGGAGAGGAGGAGGGGAGTGCGTTAAGAGACAGGAGAGAGTTCACGAGCGGGGCAGGAGAGCAGAGGGACTCTACTCTACTCTCTACTCTGTGGCTGTAGCCTGCTGGCCATGTAGCGCTGTGTGGACAATCCCACTAAAGCACCAAACGCCCACATGAACTCACTGCAGTCGAGTAGCTGCACAGCCTGACTTTCCTGACTCCCTGACTCCCAGCCTGGTTCTCATTTAGACTGTTTATTTCCTGCTTTTACCATCTGACACACAGACACACAGACACAGACACAGACACAGACACAGACACAGACACACACACACACAGACAGACACACAGACAGACACACAGACAGACACACACACACACAGACACACAGACACACAGACACACACACCGAAAAATAGACGAGAAGAAGACGGAGAGAAGAAGGAATGAGGAGGAAGAGAAGAGGAGGAAGAAGGGGAAGAAAAAGAGGAAACAGAAGATGAAGAGGGAGATGAAGAAAAAAATGAAGATGAAGATGAAGAATAAAAAGTCAAGTCAAGTCGGCTTTATTATCAATTTCTTTACATGCACTGGTCATACAAAGAATTGAAATTTCGCCTCTCCCCCCAAAAAAACAAGGAAGAGCAGAGCATCACTAAGAACGTACTCCTGCCATCCTTTTCTGTCTTTCCATTAGCCATTTGAAGAAACTCCAAAAAAAATTAATCACAGAGAAAAGAAGGTAGAAGAGTAAGTTGATGAAAAACGGTAGAGGAAGAAGAGGAGGAACAACTAAAAAGAGTCTCCAGCCACAGGTTCCATTTTTTCCCCAACCGACAGCCACTCCAAAAGAGAGACATCAAGAAGAAGAGGGGAAAACAATAAAAAGGCACAGTAAAAAAGGAAGCGGCAGAAGAGGAGAAAGAAAACAAGACACAAGAGAAGAGAAAGAAGAGAAGAAGAGGAGAAGAGAAGAAGAGCAACAAGAACGGGCTCCTTCCACAATTTCCTGCAGTCTATCAATCCAAACAAAGGGAGACCAAGAAGAGGATGATGATACAGAAGAGGTAGAAGCTGGAGAGGAGAAGAAAGGGAAATGGAGAATCAGAAGAACAGGCAGGAGAAGATGAGGAAGAGGAAGATGAAGGGAAGAGGAGCAGCAAAACAGGGCTCCTGCCACAATTTCCTGCAGTCTATCATTCCAAGAAGAGGGTGATGATACAGAAGAGGTAGAAGCTGGAGAATTAAGGGACATGGAGAATGAGGAGAATAGGCAGGAGAAGAGGAAGAAGAAGAGGAGACGAGGAAGAAGAGGAAGAAAAGGAAGAGGAGATGGAGGAGGACGAAGAGGACTGGATCAACAAGAAAGGGCTCCTGCCATAATTTCCTGTTATGCCGTCTGACAGCCACTCCAAATAAAGAGACACCACCAAGAAAAAGGTAGAAGAAGGAGATACAAAGAAAGAAAGAAGAGGAACAAACAAGCAGAGAGGGCTTTTGCCCACTAAACAAAGAGGCAGACGACGCAGCCAGGCAGAGCGGAGCCGGCTTTGAGCTCGCAGGAGACATGTCAACAAACAGGATGGACAAATAAAATGAAATGAAGAAAAAAGGGAAAAAAAAGAAAATTGGAGGATGAATAACAACCGGGAGGAGGAGAGAACTCCACTCCCATTGGTCCAGGCAGTGAGGAGTGTCCAGATGAAGGGAGAGAGCTGTAGGTGTGTGTGTGTGTGTGTGTGTGTGTGTGTGTGTGTGTGTGTGTGTGTGTGTGTGTGTGTGTGTGTGTTTTTGTGTGCTTGAGAGAGAGAGAGAGAGAGAGAGAGAGAGAGAGAGAGAGAGAGAGAGAGAGAGAGAGAGAGAGAGAGAGAGAGAGAGAGAGAGAGAGAGAATGTGTGCTTGTGTGTGAGTTAAAATGTGTGTGGGTGTTTGTGTGTGTGCACGCGAGAGTGAATATGTGCGAGTGTGCGTGTGTGTGTGCTTATCTGGTAGTCCTCCGTCTTCACATATGCTCTGTGACAGGGTGCTGCTGGTATGTGAACTTGTAAACACACAAACCTCAAACCTCGTGTGAAAGGGGTGCGAGGTGAAAGAGGGAGGAAGGCAGGGAGGGAGAGAGAGAGAGAGAGAGAGAGAGAGAGAGAGAGAGAGAGAGAGAGAGAGAGAGAGAGAGAGAGAGAGAGAGAGAGAGAGAGAGAGAGAGAGAGAGAGAGACAGCTCCTTCACAGGAGGTAAAAGTGCTATGGACCAGGACATCAAAACACACACACACACACACTCCCCACGCACGCACGATCTCTTGCGCCACACACACACACACACACACACACACACACACACACACACACACACACACACACACACACACACACACACACACACACACACACACACACACCTCCCCAGCCACCCATACCTGTGCGTGAGCAGCGTAGTGTGTTGGAGTGTAACGGCTGGGTCAGACAGAGTCCGCTGTGAACCATGAATCCTGCACTGCGTTTCGGTTCTGCGCTGTGTGTGTGTGTGTGTGTGTGTGTGTGTGTGTGTGTGTGTGTGTGTGTGTGTGTGTGTGTGTGTGTGTGTGTGAACTCTGGCTGAACTCATGGCCGCACTGTGGCAGGCACGCTTTAGCTGCGCAGCCCCCCCACCCCCTCACACACACACAGAAACCCCAACATGACCCCCCCAACAACACACACACACACACACACACACACACACACACACACACACACACACACACACACACACACACACACACACACACACACACACACACACACACACACACACACACACACACACACACACACACACACACACACACACACCCTTCCCCCCTCCTCTCCTGACAGCTCAGCTCTCATTCAAGGGTCCAATCCAGTGCAGACATTCCTCTCCTCTACTCTCCTCCTTTTCTGCTCTTCTCATCCTCCACTTCCCTCCTCCTCCTCCTCCTCCTTCTATCTGCTCTCCTCTTCATCTTTCTCATCCACATTTTTCCTCCTCATCCTCCTTATCCTCTCCTCCTCCCCCATCTCTTTTCCTCATGATCCTCCTCTCCTCTCTCTTTTTTCTCCCCTCCTCCTCTCGTCCCTCTCTCTTCTCCTCCTACGGTCAATCTCCTCTTCTTCCCCTCATCTCCTCCACACTTCTCCATTCTCTCCTATCTGCTTTCGTCTTCTCCTTTTCCTTATGTCTTCCCCACCTCCTCATTCTCCTTCTCCGCTATCTGCTTTCCTTTTCACCATCCTCTCTCCTCCTGTATTCCCCTCCTTCTCCACCTCCTCCTTCCTTCCCCAATCTGCTCTGCTCCTCATCATGTCTCCTTTCCTATCCCCCTCCTCCTATCTGTTTTTCCTCTCATCCTCCTTTTCTCCCCCCCCATACTTCTGTCCCCTATCTGCTTTGCTCCTCATCATTCCTCTATTTCTTCTGTCCTCCTCCAATCATATCTGCTTTCCTCTACATTCTTCTCTCCTCCTTTCTTCTCCCCTCCTCCTATCTGTTTTTCTCCTCCTCCTCCTTCCCTCCCACTCCTCCTTCTGTCCCATATCTGCTTTGCTCCTCAGCATGCCTCTTTTTCTTCCCTCCTCATATCTGCTTTCCTCCTCATCCTTCTCTCCTCCTTTCTTCTCCCCTTCTCCTGTTTTTTCTTCTCCTTCTCCTCTTCTCCTCCTCCTCCTCCCCTTCCTTCCCCAATCTGATCTGCTCCTCATCATGTCTCCTTTCTTCTCTCCTCCTCCTATCTGTTTTTCTTCTCATCCTCCTTTTCTCCTCCTCCTCCCCTCCCACTCATCCTTCTGTCCCCTATCTGCTTTGCTCCGCATCATGCCTCCTTTCTCCTCTCCTTCTCCTATCTGTTTTTCTTGTCATCCTCCTCTCCTCTCCTCTTCTCCTCCTCCTCCTCCTCCTCCTTCCCTCCCCCTGTTCTGTTCTGCTGGTGAACCGGCCTGCGAGGGAACAGGAAATCCTCTCATTCCTCCGCGTCCGACCGCAAAGAGGACGAGAGGACAAGAGGGCAGAGAAGGAACGAAAACAAAAACAAAGGAAAAAAGAGACCAGAGAGAGGAGAAAAAGGGACAGCAGAAAGAGACAGAAGAAAAAGAAAGGCAGAGAGAGAGAGAGAGAGAGAGAGAGAGAGACAGACAGAGACAGAGAGTCAGGACAGACAGAGGCAAGCAGGGCGAGCAGGCAGGCGAGCAGTCAGTCAGTTAGGCAGCCCAGCTCGCTGCTCTTGCATGCCTGGCTTCCATTTTCACCCGCAACGGATGGCATGCCAGCTTTCGTCCGAGAGTGTGTGAGTATGTGTGAGTGTGTGTGTGTCTGAGTTTGTTTGTGTGTGTGTGTGTGTGTGTGTGTGTGTGTGTGTGTGTGTGTGTGTGTGTGTGTGTGTGTGTGTGTGTGTGTGTGTGTGTGTGTGTGTGTGTGTGTGTGTGTGTGTGTGTGTGTGTGTGTGTTGCGTGCACGTCTGATTATATTTGTGTGTATGCATGTCTGACTGTCTGAAAAGTCTGAGTGTGTGCGTGTGTGTGTAGTTGCTGTGCTATGCCAACACATTGCCAGCGGCTGCCCCGTGCATACCAGACACACTGTGTAATCCACACCACACCACATCAGCGCCCGGGGCTCTGGAGCAGGGACAAAAACGGCAGGCACTCAGGGCAAGAATTCCTCAGGTGGCATGCAAACCAACCAAGGAATAAACAAACAAATGAATGAAGAACTACACAGCTGCATGAAAAAATGAAAGAAAAAAAGAATGAGCGACGAAAGCGCAAATAAATGGTTGGTAGAGAATACAGGGTCTCATGGAACAGTCATCAGAGCAAATGTCCGGATGAGCGAAGAATGAGCGAATGAATGATCAAACAATCGGCTGAATGGGCAGCCACGGCCTAATGGTTAGGGGGTGGTCTTAAGATAAGAGGGTTGCAGGTTCGAATCCCATCATTATCGGATCTCCTTCCATGGCTAGAGTGCCCTTGAGCCCATTGATTGCTTTTCTTACAGCTAATTTTTGAGCATCAAGCGACGCGGACCATCTCTGGCACGGACTCCATCGACCGGTAACTGACAATCCGATTAGGTTTGAGCAGTCAGCTTGCGTTTGTGCTTGCATCGATGCGGTGAGAGGATCAATGACAGCGCAGCTCAGCAGGCAATTAGCACTTTTTGCGGAAGATATGCAGGCTCACGGCATAGTTTTTATTATGAATGGCCCCCGTTCAGTTCTATGGACGATTTCTGAAGTACTTCGTCTCATATTAAAACCGTCTCTGACTGGGTCTCATGCAGGTGTGGCTTGAGATTCAACTCTCACTTTCTTACTCTGTACTTGCTTGAATCACCTCCTTGTAAGTCGCTTTGGTCAAAAGTATCTGCTAAATGTAATGAAATGTAAAGTCTGCTAAATGTGATGTCCCATGCAACAGTCATCAGAGCAGCACGGCTGATGTTACAGTCAGCAAATGTGAGACATGTCTGTGGTCCGGTGACTCATCTGTCTGCACTGAGCCGAGGGTTATTTTTATAAATAGAGGATCTGCTGACTGGACAAAAAATAGCAACATGTACTGATTCAGCACAGTGATCTGCTTCAACACCACAACACTTTCATTCATTAATGGTCAAGCAGCACTGCTACTGCACTACGTTTCCCTTCTACTTCCTTTAGCCAGGTCGCAAGTTCTTCTGAGCCTGGAAGATGTTTATCCCTTCATCCAAAAAGCTCACAAGATACAGCTAGGGCTGTGCAATATATCAAATTAGTATTGTGATATCAATATCGCTGGCAAACAATATGACATTTCATAATATCGAGTTGAAAGAACAATTTTGCCATTTGTCTAAACCAAAAGATAGACTATGCTACACACAACACATCCCCCTCAGCTTGAGCCAATGCGAGTGTAGAGCAGACTTGCTATCAAACACTCATGCAGAACACTGTGTGTTTTCTATATGACTTTCCACTCACGCTGCTGAAGGGAGGGAAGATTTTGAATTGTTTGACACAATTATTTTTCTTTTAAAAAATATACCGTTTACAAATATTGTGATATCAATATTGACTGGAATAATCGTTTTGTTTTTTTCCATAATCGAGCAGCCCTAGATACAGCTCCCAGTACCCGTCATCAGCTCAGAACAGCAGAAGCCTTTTGAGATGTGAGTCAAAATGTCTTTGAGATCAAAAGGAAGTCCAACTGCTTAAAAACGTAGAAGTTCTAGTCAGAATAATTAGGTTCCCCCTTTGGATAAAATGGCTTTGCAGATAAATGTCTTCAAGATCAAAAGGAAGTCCAAATGCTTAAAAACGTAGAAGTTTTTAAGTTCTAGTCATGGTAGTTAGCTCCCCTCTTTGGGTAAAATAACTTTGCAGATACAGCTCCTTATCAACTCATTTAGAAACAAAAATTAAACTGTTTAAAACTCAACTGTTTTGGCAAGTTTTTTCCATCACCAGGTGAGTTTAGATGGGCACATTTTGCTTAAGGCTGTTTAAATATAACTGGCTTAAATAATACATTTACATTGGCTGTTGCATTGTTAAACCGGTTTATATTCATCTAATATATATTTTTAAGGAAAGTACTTGACTGCTTACATGAGGCATATTTAAACGGTTGATGAATTTAATCAGATTAAAAGTGCCCATGGGAATGGGGCTAATGGGTCATTTCACGTGAAATCAGACACTTTGGGACCCGACCGACCCGGATTTCAATCATACTTGGTGTGCCTTTTTAGTAGCAAGGTAGCATCCCAGAACTGCATTGGTTTGAATCTGACACTAATATTAAGGGAGAAACAGACTAGGAAAGGTTCACATGTGAGGGTAGGACACTATACATTCAGCCTTGAATATATCAGTCAGTGTTAGGCACAAAAAGATGCCTGTGGTGTTATTTGAAAGCTCTTTTCTGGCTCTACATATTACACAATCAGCTTGGAATACAACAACTCTCAGAATATGAATTATGATAAATTGAAAAATTAAAATAATNGAATATCTAAAAAAACTTTATTTTAAAATGGCCAGTTCCTTGTCCAAACGTAGCCGGCAATGTCATTAGCAACACCTCAAATGCTGGTGTTCGGTTCTTTATTCATTTCAGAGAGAATTTGACTCACAAATATGGCATCATACAGACCACTTACTAATAATATGGTAATACCATAGTAGCATCACATGACAAAACAAAAACAAAACAAAAATGGTCAGTTTCCATGGTCCCAGGTTTCAGAAACTAAGGCAGATGTCCATTTATACACACCAAATGATGATATGTGAATGTTTGAACATTCCTTCTCTGTGTACCTGTGTCATCTTCCCTTTACCGTACTTTAAAGAGATAATCAATGGCTGCACTCTCATTTTGTACTCTACCAGTGCATTTGAAGCAGCAGCTGTGTCTTTTCCTCATTCCTACATTCCTCAACACATGCTAGCCACCAGTTGCCATCATATACAGCTACAACATACCCTTTGATGCTGGAAAATGTAACACATTCCTTTACTGAGCTCACTCTTTCAACTCTGCCTTCTCTGAATGCTGAAAATGGCCTAACTTCCACTGTGTCCATTGACAATGGGCAGAAGCTGTGTAGTTTTTGAGTACCTGGAATAGTTCTTGCAGATTCCAACCTTTTCAACAGGTTCTCAGCTTCATGATGGTACATCTCTGTTGTGGCAAACTGGCAATGGATGTTCTTGAGAGAGATGCACCATCATGAAGCTGAGAACCTGTTGAAGAGGTTTGAATCGGCAAGAACTATTCCAGGTACTCAAAAACTACACAGCTTCTGCCCATTGTCAATTGACATTAGGCCATTTTCCGCATTCAGAGAAGGAGTTGAAAGAGTGAGCTCAGTAAAGGAATGTGTTACATTTTCAAGCAAAGGGTATGTTGTAGCTGTATATGATGGCAACTGGTGGCTAGCATGTGTTGAGGAATGTATGCTGAGCACTGGAGAGGTGAAACTGAACTTCCTGCATCCTCATGGACCATCTCCATCCTTCACTTTTCCCTTCAGACCAGATAGACTTGTCATGGATCATCAGGATGTGCTTCTGGTAGTGGAACCTAACTGCAACGGGACGTACTTATACATTATCTACAAAAGACACAGCTGCTGCTTCAAATGCACTGGTAGAGTACAAAATGAGAGTGTAGCCATTGATTATCTCTTTAAAGTACAGTAAAGGGAAGATGACACAGGTACACAGAGAAGGAATGTTCAAACATTCACATATCATCATTTGGTGTGTATAAATGGACATCTGCCTTAGTTTCTGAAACCTGGGACCATGGAAACTGACCATTTTTGTTTTGTTTTTGTTTTGTCATGTGATGCTACTATGGTATTACCATGTTATTAATAAGTGGTCTGTATGATGCCATATTTGTGAGTCAAATTCTCTCTGGAATGAATAAAGAACCGAACACCAGCATTTGAGGTGTTGCCAATGACATTGCCGGCTACGTTTGGACAAGGAACTGGCCATTTTAAAATATAGGTTTTTTAGATATTCAATTTTAAATTTTTCAATTTATCATAATTCATATTCTGAGAGTTGTTGTATTCCAAGCTGATTGTGTAATATGTAGAGCCAGAAAAGAGCTTTCAAACAATACCACAGCCATATTTTTGTGACTAACACTGACTGATATATTCAAGGCTGAATGTATAGTGTCCTACCCTAAAATGTGAACCTTTCCTAGTCTGTTTCTCCCTTAATATTAGTGTCAGATTCAAACCAATGCAGTTCTGGGGTGCTACCTTGCTACTAAAAAGGTACACCAAGTATGATTGAAATCCGGGTCGGTCGGGTCCCAAAGTGTCTGATTTCACGTGAAATGACCCAAATGGCACATGTTGTCGTTATGGTCCTACCATGCACATGTTGACCATGTGAACGCAGCACATCTTGTCGTCCTATCATGTGAAGGTCGGTACATGCTGTTGTCATGGTCCTAACATGTCAACGTAGCTACTGGCACATGCTGTCGTCATGGTCCTACCATGTGAAGGTGGCTAACGGCACATGCTGCCGTCATGGTCCTACCTGTGGTTGCTAAGGCTGGCCATGTCCCTGACGGTCTGTGCCGTCTCCGAGGCGAAGTCCAGCGCCCCGGCGACGGGTTTGGTCACCGTGCCGACCAGGCCTTTGCCCAGCCCCGAGAAGAAGCCGCTGACCCCGCCCTCCGTCTTCACTCCCTCCACCGTGGATGTGATGACGCTGGTCAGACCCCCGATGATGCCTGCACGCACGCACGCACACACACACACACACACACACACATACGCGCGCGCACGCACGCGCACCCACACAGAAATCATGCATGATGGTCATAAGGTACACAGTGGAAAGAGGTCACACACATTGGTAATGATCACCATTTCTCACTATAAACACATAGGACACAATGGAAATTAACATGTACAATTCGCTCATCTTGATGGAAGTGGATAAACTGGCTAAAAAACTCTTATTGTACTGTAAATGTCCTGCCACATGCGTAATTAACCCACCGAGTCGAATTCAATTAGCACACCTCATTAGCAAGGTAGACCAGGTAATTACTCAAGTCATTTGTGCTAAGTACAAAGGCAAATGGAATACATTTGCAGGACTGATACCTTCTGAAGTCAGGATCTGAGTCTGTATCTGCACATATCACACATGCACATATTGCTGATGGGGGGGCATAGCCCTTTGATGTTAATGATGAAGGGGCTGAGCTATTAGTGTAGTGCAGCGTGGTGTGAATATGTATGTATGAGTGCAGTACGTCCTATGACTACTGAATATACTGTATATAATATATACAGTATGAATGCAGAATAATTATGCATGATTGTAGAAGGGATTTCATAAATGAATCCATTTTAAGTAACTGGATGTTAGATCTATGGAATGTGGTAATCAGTCGGAAACCGTTAATGACTAGATATCTCTGCAATATCGTTTCGCCAACTTCATTGGAAGAAAACAAAATCCCTGTGTTCACACTTCTCAATTTCAATGAGAAATGGCCATAACTTTCACCTGGCTGTACAGCAGTGTTTCTCAACCTTTTTTTTGGTGAGGCACCCTTTCAATTCATGAAAAATTTCAAGGCACCCCAAACCAACAAGCCGTAACATGGCATCACATCCGATACCACATAAGCTTAGAAAAGTAACACATTTGGAGACGTCACACAACCTACGTTCGAAGTTGCAGCTGACTGGGGCGACCTATAGGCCTATTTACTTTATTGTGCGTAAATGGCAGATGAAAGATTCCACTGACTAACATTAACTTATCAATTTAGACAAATATGTATTATATAACATCATTTATTTATCAGCCATGTTTCCGCGGCACCCCTGAGGGGAGCCTGCGGCACCCAAGGGTGCCCCGGCACCCCTGTTGAGAAACACTGCTGTACAGTATACTGTTGAAAGTTTGGCTCAGTAGAAAGTGGCAACTAGTGAGTAACTATGGAGCGACAGCTGTTTCATTTTGTTAACTTTATATCAAATCACATTTAGCAGACGCATTTATCGAAAGCGACTTGCAAACAAGGACATGATCAATAACAAATATGAACAGAAGTACCAAGCAAGGTTAGTGCATCAGAGGTTAATGTACCTGTTTAAAAAATCATAAAGACTGTGTCTGTGTTTGAATTTGGTATGGATGTTGATTGTTGTGTCCATTGTCATTCCATGTGTTGTGTATGTTTTTGTTTGATAAAAGCACAATAAAAAATGGCTAAAATAACTAACAAAAAAACCAGCACAAAGACCCAAATGCTTGGCAAGACTCTTTACCGTGTGCAAGGCCGTGAATTCCAGCCACCAGGTGTTCTCCGCTGGTGGCGCCATGGTAACGGATGTACTCCCTCTCACTCTGGTGCCGGACGTCCATGGTCTTCCCCAGGCCGTCGGACAGGGTGCCAGCAAACTGAGAGCAACGCAAACACAAAGCAATGGTAAAAAAACAAGAGCCGTCATAGACGCCAATCTGGCCCCCTGGCACAACACTAGCTGTACATGTAATGATGATGTGTGTTTAGCGCCATCTGCAGGAGACCCAAAACACAGCGGGTCGACGTCACACAGACAATACCTGGCCTAACCCTCCACCGGAAGGCCAGGTTAAAAAAAAAGACACATATAAGGGACATACAAGACATGTCGAGTCTACAAACGAAATTTGGTAACAATTGAGCCCTTAATGACAAATTTATTTACAAGCCAACTACTGTAGACGGACAGAAAGGAAGTCATGGCAATACCTGGACAAACCCTGCTTATGTGAACTGTGTATGGTAAGGGTAGGGAACTATTGCTGGGTGGAAACCAAGCTCAGCAAGTTCATTTCACACACACATACTGTAGATGCAGGTACACGCAGACACACACACACACACACACGCACGCATGCAACTATGTACGCTAACACACGCCTACTGGATTACATAAGCGCCTTAAAAGGCAATTTAAATATTAAGACTTTAAAAACATCCCCCGAAAAGAGGGAAGAGATCATTTTAACGATTTCAGTGGAGAACTTGAAAATGGGCTCAATCTCAATCCTCGAAGCGTGTCATCTTAACTGCGGCAATTTAGAGTTAAGAGTGCGGCCATAAAGTGAGTCGCTTGGATTCTCATCGCAGCGGTCAACAGGAGAACCAGCTCTCCGACAGAGAGAGAGAGAGAGAGAGAGAGAGAGAGAGAGAGAGAGAGAGAGAGAGAGAGAGAGAGAGAGAGACAGTCCAGACCCCCCCCCCATAAAACACCCTCTTAGCTAGAACAGATGAAGCAATATCTGCCAAATAATAACCACCGCAGACATGATTGATGTTGAGCGGAATTTGATTGCTGCTCCTGGCAGCCAGGAACATGTTGTGCGCGTACGTGTACGTCCTGAAGCATGATGGTGAGGTGAGGGAGGAGAAATAGAGGAAAAAAAGAAAGAAAGAAAGAAAGAAAGAAAGAGAGATTGGACGGAGAAAAAAAAATCAATGTCAGCACCTCTAAATCTGACCCACTTTGATCTGACGGAGACATCCATCTCCATTTTACGCTCATTAGCGCTCCACCCCGGCTCTCTCCCCGCTTTCCCAGAAGTCCACGGGAGAGGAGGATACACAGTGACAAAAAGTGTTTAAGAAGTGTTAAATTTAACATTTTGAGAGTACTCTGGGACCACATACACTCTCTTAAGTGTTGAATGAACACTGCATTTTTTTCGACTGTGTACCACTGCTCTACCAGCCAAGGCCCATGGATGGAATCCGTGGAACATCTCACTGGCCGAGTGAGTGAAATATTGGCTCCTGGCAATCAAGTGATGGATGAGAGTTCATGAAGGCATGGAGCTGGATATGATGATAATGATCATCATCAAGGGTTTTATTTTCATTTCAAATTTCAGTTTGATTTTTTTGGACTCTTTGCACACTATGGGGCCACTGGAAGACTACAGAACCAGGCAAATAAAACACATCAGTTCCTGGTGCTTTCTACACATCAAACTACTAAGCACCTCAATCATACCTATTTTATTCCCTTTTATAGTATTCCTGACTCAAGCTATGAGGAATGTAAAGAATACCATCGCCACTACCACCAATGCCGACAGCATCAGATACCACCACTCTACCAGTCAGCGCTCCATGTTGTCTGGACTTTATGAAGACATTGTGGTGCCCCCGGTCACTACACCTCACAGGTGCCCCCTTCATGAACAACATTTGTAAAGTTTGTGTCATGTGCTGCCCCATAACTGGCTGTAATTGGTTGGAGCCCCTGGGCACTGTGCCACTGGCCCTTATGGATAATCCGGCCCGGAGTCTAGTCAGTGGAACATCTCACTGGCCGAGAGAGTGAGTCATTGGCTTTTGGCAGCCAGTGATGGATGAGAGCTCATCAAGGCATAGATCTGGATATGATGATGATCATCAAGGGTTTTATTTTCATTTCAGATTTCAGTTTGATTTTTTTGGACTCTGCACAGTATGGGGCAACTGGAAGACTACAGAACTAGACAAATAAAACACATCAGTTCAACGTTTGTGGTGCTTGTAAATCAAACTATTAAGCACCTCAATCATACCTTTTCTGACCTTTTTACTCTCTTTCATAGCATTCCAGACTCAAATGATGAGAAATGTAAAGAATACCATCGCCACCACCACCAATACTGCCAGCACCAGATACCACTACTCTGCCAGTCAGCGTCCTACTGTATGTAGTAAGTGGAACATCTCACTGGCCAAGTGAGTGAAATATTGGCTCCTGGCAACCCAGTGATGGATGAGATCTCATCAAGGCATGGAGCTGGATATGATAATCATCATCAAGGGTTTTATTTTCATTTCAAATTTCCATGTGATTTTTTTGGACTCTGCACACTATGGGGCCACTGGAAGACTACAGAACTAGACAAATAAAACACATACGTAAGTTCAGTTTGTGTCGCTTTCTAAACCATGACTGCGGTACCCTGAGCATGATAACGTCACGCCACACTGCTCCCTAGGGACGCCATTGGGGGCTGCCCCCTTGCAGGGGTGAGGCATACATGCAATTTTGTTGTGTTCAGTGTGCACTCTCTCTCATACGCATACTGCAGTGTTCAGCTGTGGAGTGCTGTGTCACAATGACAATGGGAGTTGGGGTCTTTCACTTTCACTTGTTGATGTACTTTCTGTGTGAATTCAGCTGTTATTCATTTCACATAATAAGCACAGTTCTTCTTAATAGTCAAGTCTTCTTACAGACACCATGGACTAGTTTTTATGTTATACATGATAGTTAAGATTTTCATTCGTTCACGGTAGGGCTGTCCCTAACGATTATTTTTCTCCCGATTAGTCTATCAACTATTCTTTTCGAATAGTCGCGATTATTATAATTTTTTTGGAAGGGAAAAACTGTGATATGCCACTTAATTTTGACCTGAAAAATAATAGACAAATAAAGCAGAGTGCACCTAGGGCCTATTAGGACAATGATTTCTAAAAAAGGGGACATTTTATAAATTAGTCACAGACTAATAAATACAGGCCTAATATATCTAGGCTATTTGTTTCAGTTCAAATCACTTATTCCCTTAGCGTAAATTCAAAACAATGAGTATAGTATGACATCGGCGCATGGAGAAGCTATAGGCCTAGGCCTACATTTCAGCCACTTATATTTTGACAAACAAGGCTACATAAGATTTTACCCATGACATGTGTATATATAATAGTAGTACATTGTCATTTATATTTTAAAAATACAGTACAGTGAATAATTTATGTTTACAACACAGTTTCATTCGTCCCTCATGCAGGGGTCTATGTAATGAAAAAAATAATAAAACAAAATAGGAGCAGAGATAAGAATTTAAGAGCACTGTGAAATTGTTAACGCATAGACAAAAAGGGTCTAAGAGGGTAGGCTATGCATTTCCCCAACACAGGCGTACACATTCTACATGAGGGGTGCTGGTCACAGGGCCAGTTTTTCGAAATTCCTCCCATGGGCTGAACAACATATTACTCATGTATGTCTATATTATTCACATTCATTATCTATATGCAGCCCGATGTCTCCTCTGCTGTGTCAATGAAGGCCTGCCACCTAACTCATTAAAACTGTCCCTTCTCTGAAGGTTTTTTTATATCGCTCCCAAACCCAAGTTAACTACAACAACTTGACTAGACTTGTGATCCCTGTCTTTCAAGCACTTGTGGTTTTCTCTATAGGATGTATTTACTCCAGGAGGAAAATGCTAAGGAAATCGTAATTCAAATCGTTTTTAACAAAAACGGAAATCGTTTCAAAAAAATGTTGAACACGCCGACTTATTTACGCAATCGACGTAATCGATTACGTCGAATAGTCGGGACAGCCCTAGTTCACGGTAATGTTGGGGGGAGAGATGGCCTAGTGCCTGCCTCCTCCCCTAAATCTGACTGATCCAGGATCAGTTTGTAGCACAACTCGATGGTAGGGCATATTGACAGGATATCGGAACTTGCTGACATCTAGCGGTGTTGTTTTATACGACTTTTAGCCCTTTGGACTTTTGACACCGGCCCCAATTCACTCCTTCCTCAATCCTTTCCTCTCTTCTCTCTCTCTCTCTCTTCGCCTAGCTCTCCAGTCTCCTCTTCATTTTCCTGTCTTCTCTCCTCTTACTCCCTCTATGACCTCCTTTTCTCTGTCTTCTCTGCTTTCCTCTTCATACTTCCTTTCCTCTCCTCTTCTCTTCCGTCGATTTCTCTGCTTTCTATTCCTCTCTACCCCAATATTTCCTCTTCTCCTCCTCTCCTCTCTCCTTTTTTTCTTTTTCCTTCACTCCTCTCTTGTTCCTCTATACTCTAATATTTCCTCTTCTCCTTCTCTCTGCTCTCCTCTCTTCTTTTCCCTCCTCTCCTCTCTCCTCGCTAAGGATAACTGATTTTACACAGCCCCTCATCCAGCTGTCAAATATATCAGCCTCTGATTTGTCTGCTTGGAGTGGCTTCTTCCCACCATTCCCTTTCCATGCCTTTACCCCTGCCTCCCTCTCCCCTCCCTCTTACCCTTTTTTCCTTCCTTTCCTCCCATCTACCCATTTCTCTTTCTGTCCGACTTCAACTGTCTGCCCTTCTCTTCGTTCCTGACTCCCTTTCTGTTAGTGCAGCGGCTAATCAAAACAATCGTTCAGTTTGTGATACAAGCATGAAAATTGGTACACATATAGCCAAAGGCATTCTAAAAAGAACTGGATATGGAGCCATTGTGAATTTTCAACATGGTGGCACAGTGGGTTTACATACAGTGTTGAATCTCGCCCTCAAACCCGTGCCTGCAGTTCACCTAGGGAGCGCTGTCGAGACAGCAGAGCTCATAAGGCTGGCGCTAATAACTGACAATTGTGCTCGCTGTCTGCTGAAACTTGACAATATTACTGTAAGTTCTGAGAAACCAATGTGGATTTCAATGAAATGTACAATAACCTGGGAATTATGTCCTTCTGATTTCCTACAGCGTTGGCATTTATGAGTCAGGCTCCGCTAGCATCTTGCTAACAAAATTGCTTTACAGCCGTCGTGATCACAGCAATGCAGCCGGCCGACCAATCTAAACGCAGTGTGTGAAGCCACTCGTGACGTCATATTGACAATAAAGACGTATTTTACAAAGATCCAGCAAGTTTAAACATTCAAACTAACTGCCGTTTGAAAGGATAATCTATCCTGCCTTTTGGAAAAATAAAATGAAACGATGATACCAATTCTCTCCCAAAGCAATGGCAGCATCGTGGTTGAGGTCCATGCGACCCCATTCATTTTCAACAGCCTCTGCGCTCCTTGGCGCTCCTCTGCGCTGTCTGGATGGCGCCACTTAGTGGACAGTACCACCCGGAAAATGTAGCGAGATTGCTCTCTCGTATTACCCATAAACTCTCTCTGATGGTGGCCATAGCAGCCATTTTTCAAAATGGCCGCCAGCAACAACAGTTTTCTTATGAGTAATGGATATAATATGACATTTTAGACACATTTACCATTCATACTATTTGGTAAATGTCTTATGGATAATTTAAAAGTTGTCATGAATATTCAAGATGGCCGCCATTTTCAAGAAAAAGGCCATTAGCGTTACAGAGCTGACAAAAGCGTGAAATTTAGAACATGCTTCCTTAGGACCCAGTACTGCACTGTACTGTACTGTACTATACTGTACTGTAATGTGAAATACTGTACTGTACTGTACTGCACTATACTGTATGCTACTGTACTGTACTGTACTGTACTATATTATACTGTACTGTAATGTGAAATACTGTACTGTACTGTACTGCACTATACTGTATGCTACTGTACTCTACTGTACTGTAATGTGAAATACTGTACTGTACTGTACTCTACTGCACTATACTGTATGCTACTGTACTGTACTCTACTTTGCTATTCTGCACCGTACTGTATGCTACTGTACTGTACTATACTGTACTGCACCGTACTGAATGGTACTGTTCTGTACTATACTGTACGTTTCTATACTGCACCGTACTGTATACTACTGTAATATACTGTACTGCACTGTACTGTATGCTACTGTACTGTACTGTACTCTACTGTATTTTTCTATACTGCATCGTGCTGTATGCTACTGTACTGTACAACTATAGAACTGAAACATGTAGAGCATTCTGAGGTCATGTATAAAGCAAAAAAGTGTAGTGGGAATGAGTTATGTTACTGTTACCACTCAAATTCGTGAAGGTTAAAAAAAAGTCATGTGGCATTTTGTTTGGGTGGGGGGTATGGTAGACTATCCTTCCTCCCAGACTATTTGTGTGCCTTGCATATCAAGAAAATGAGTACCGTAATGACTTACTTTTATAGTATACCTGTATACCATATGAGAGTTGTTGTTTTATATAGATATTTCTCCTATGGGTAAAGGTGGCAAAGACCTAAGGTACATGTTGTCCATCAACTGTCAGTTTTGAAGTACCAATTGAAGTACTCAATGATTACTGAGCTAACTGTAATGCAACTTGTGACACAATTACTTGGTGAGGACTTGTTCGCAAATTCAGGAAAAAACAATTTACCTCTGCCTACTTACTCAACACCTACTTAGAAATCATTTCCATTTAATTTGAACTGAAGACATACTGTAGCCTATATGTATATTGAATAATCTGTAATGCCATTCTAAAGATGGCAGAAATGCTCTCAATATGCACAATGCTACTTGTGAGAATGTAGAATTAGGTGATCTTATGGGTTCTTCATACATATGGAGAGGTCCTGTCCTTTACCCTCTCTCATACAAATAAAAAATATCTGTCAGGGAAATTAGAGGATGGAGAACCTGCTACCTTGGACATCATCTTGCACTGACAGTTCCCCATTCAGATGCTGCTCAGCAAGCATTAGCAGCAGTCGTCTATTCTCACCATAGTTTTAGTGTGGGAAATGCTCATTTGAATTCAGATTCAGAAAACAGCCAGTAAAATGTTGTTCAGTATCTGAGTACTTGTATTGCCTCATCATGACTGATGAAACATTTGCTTTGCTGTCAGTATAAATGTAATGCATTGCAATGCATTGTAGAATTGAATCAAATCAAATCGAATCGAAACCTCCCGAATCGTAATCGAATCGAATCTTGAGGGCAGTGCCAATGCACACCACTATGTACATTTTTGTAATTTCATCAATCTGGTCAAGCAGGCTACCACTGCCCTTTCATCTCTGCTGAGTTCCAGACTATATTAACATTGTCAGCTACTATAATACCATTTAATAACAATGTAATGCATTACACAACATGACATATTGTATATGACGGTAGAAAAAAAATCTGAGGGCTCTTAGACTAGAATTACAGCATATACCCTAAAGAAACACCATGCAAAGTGCTTTTCTAACTTCCGTAATGGTAAAACCCTTAAGGGTGGTTTATGCCTCGAGATCAGCGTCCCTGCGTCGTGATGCAGTGAGCCGCGCAGTTAACGGAGTGAAGCCCCCCCCATCACGCAGGTACTCAGGGGCACCTCCCCAAAATTGTGTCTCGACGCAGGGAGCGACGGCGTGAAAGGGCGAAAATAGGTCTCTGATTGGTCCACTCGACCAGCCTGCTCTGTCCTCGAGTCGAGAGCTACTTCCTTGTTCTAACCTTCGTCGGTCTACGGACTGTGAGCTCTTCATTAAATAAGTTGCCCGTGCTTTTTCGTTTGATTTATTTACACGAACCAAAGACAACACGTGCGCTTGCAAGTTACCACGCTGAAGTTATTTGGACAGTTGAACAGTGGTTCCGAGGTCGAGGAAACATTCCGCTTCGTCCTCGACAAATGAGCCACTTTTTTGTTCCAAACTACCACGGTGACTGCCAGTGCGATCAAACATGCACGTGATATAAAGATGTAATGTTTCATTTTCGTTGTCGTCGAGTCTGTGAAGCCACAAAAACAACCGGCACGTCTAGGTTACTCTTTGTATTGAAGGCAGTTTGAGCGTGGAATGACATCGCGCAGACCGTGCTTCAAAACAGGGCATAAACCAAAATTAACTGCATCATGGCTGCGACAAGCTCACTCTGTGGCGCAAGTAGGAAGCATAACCCGCCCTTTAGACTCCACTATTGTATGATTATCTGACATGGGCTGCCATCTTGAAAGAAACAGTGATACTATACTGTATATGAAGTATAGAATGAGATAAAAGGAAGCTTCTGGTTAATTCCAAAGTTACAAATTTGAATTCTGCATCATGAAAAATGACTGATTTGACACCGATATCACCTATATCAGATAAATCATACAAGTGACGGCTGCCATCTTGAAAATGGGGGCCATCTTGAATATTCATGACAACTTTTCTATTATCCATATCACATTTACCAAGTGGTATGAATGGTAAATATGTCTAAAATATATTATATCCAAGAAAACTGTTGTGGCTGGCGGCCATTTTGGAAAATGGCTGCCATGGCCACCATGTTGAAAATTCACAATGGCTCCATATCCAGTTCTTTTTGGAATGCCTTTGGCTATATGTGTACCAACGATTCCTTTACATTTTGGAGCTAAGCTATTAGACTATGTACAACACCTCTGGGGTGCATTTCTCGAAACCATAGTTTCTAACTTCATTAGCTACTTTGTTGTTTGCAATGCAATTTCCCATCGGCAACTACAGAAGTTGCTAACTGGCTTACAACTATGCTTTCAAGAAACGCACTCCTGTCTTGTCTGTACTAGGGCTGGGCGGTTCGGGAAAAAATGCGTATCACGGTTTTCTTGATGAAAATTAATATCACAGTTTTGATGAAAATTAATATCACGGTTCTCCGCACGATTTTTTTCATAAGTGGCGATTTTCCCCCACATCTCAATGTTTCTGAGGAAAAGGCTGAAATAAAATTTAAAAACAAGATAAAATCCTGAATTCTAATTAATCTCCATTTCCACTTTAATCACTTTTTTGGGGGAAAAAACTAAAAAAAAAACCCTTCTCTCATCAAAAAATTAGCTTGTGTAGGTGAAAACCGTTATCACGTTTTTAACGGTATACCGCCCAGCCCTAGTCTGTACTGTATGTCAGTGGATTTATAC
The DNA here is from genome assembly GCF_034702125.1 of Engraulis encrasicolus. NCBI lineage: Eukaryota > Metazoa > Chordata > Actinopteri > Clupeiformes > Engraulidae > Engraulis > Engraulis encrasicolus. The sequence continues at coordinate 24,181,061 of NC_085866.1, read as the reverse complement.
ACTATCACCGCTATCTTTCTCTCTACCTGTTGTTTTACTTCATGTTCTGTCCCTGTCTTTCTCAATGTTCACTGACTACTCCCATTTTCCTTCACACACACACACACACACACACACACACACACACACACACACACACACACACACACACACACACACACACACACACACACACACACACACAGAGACACACACACAGAGACACAGACACAGACACAGACACACACACAGAGACACAGACACAGACACAGACACAGACACAGACACAGACACAGACACACACACACACACACACACACACACACAGACACACACAGACACACACACACACACTTTAGTACTTTTATTTGGATCGCCACACAGGGAAGGATTCAACATTAATACAGATGAATACAGATTCAAACATTAATGGAAATATTCTGCACGCACGCACGCACGCACACACACATTCTCTCTCTCACATGCACGCACACACGAACATACACATACACACACACACGCACACTCAGTTGACCTGACTTTGCCCATGGCCCCCCCTCCCCTCGTCCCCATGGTCCCAGCAGGTGCTTGCTGGAAGTAGGTTTGTGTTACAAGCCCCAGGCGCTCCCCTCTGGGGCCACAGCCCTGCGTAAACACACACACACTCTCATAAAAACACACACACACACACACACACACACACACACACACACACACACACACACACACACACACACACACACACACACACACACACACACACACACACACACACACACACACACACACACACACACACACACAGAGGTATGCAATCACACTCTCACACACACACACACACTTACATTCTCTCTCTCACACACACACACATACACACTCTTTCACACAGATGCACACATGCACACACGCACACGCACACGCACGCGCACGCACACCTTCTGCAACAGCCGCCACAGTACAGCACAGCAGTGCTGGCTAGAGCTCCAGCTAGAGAGAGAGAGAGTGGGAGAGTGGGAGAGCTACAGATAGAGCTAGAGCCACAGCCACAGACAGGCATGAACTTGGGATGACCCCGCCAAGCAAAGTCCCTGCCGAGTTCACCCAGAGGCCAGCTCCCATTCTTCCCTTTCCTTTCCTCTCCCTCCCTCTCTCCCGCTCTCCTTTTCCTTCTCTCTCGCTCTCTCTCTATCCCTCTCTTTCTCGTGCTTGCTCACTCTCTCTCTCCCTCTTCTTCTCTCTCTCTCTCACACTACACATCTCTATCCCTTTCTACCTTGCTTGCTCTCTTTCTTTGCTCTCTTCCACACACTGTGTTGCTTTCTCTCTCTCTCTCTCTCTCTCTCTCTCTCTCTCTCTCTCTCTCTCTCTCTCCTCTCTCTCTCTCTCTCTCTCTCTCTCTCTCTCTCTCTCTCTCTCTCTCTCTCTCTCTCTCTCTCTCTCTCTCTCTCTCTCTCTCTCTCTCTCTCTCTCTCTCTCTCCCTGTATCTTGTATCCTTCTTTCAATCTTGTTCACTCATTCTTTCATAAATCCTCCCTTCCTCCCCACCCACCTACTACCTCTCATTTCTCTCTCTCTCTCTCTCTCTCTCTCTCTCTCTCTCTCTCTCTCTCTCTCTCTCTCTCTCTCTCTCTCGTTCTCTCGCTCTCTCGTTCTCTCGTTCTCTCTCGAAACCAAACCAATAAACCCACCAGATCAGAGTATCGGGGGAGGGAAGAGGGTAGAGAATGCTTTCAAGTTTACGGCCCCTCCACCACCTCGTTCAAACTATTGCCCCCTAAATGTCCGATTCCCTGGTGGTGTCCTCTGCACACAGTGTGCGTGTGCGTGTGTGTGTGTGTGTGTGTGTGTGTGTGTGTGTGTGTGTGTGTGTGTGCGCGCGCGCGTGTGTGCGCGCGTGTGTGCGCGCGCGTGTGTGTGCGCGTGTGTGTGTGAGCGCGTGTGTGTGTCTGTGTGTCTGTGTCTGTGTGTCTGTGTGTGTCTGTGTGTGTGTGTCTGTGTGTGTGTGTCTGTGTGTGTGTGTGTGTGTGTGTGTGTGTGTGTCTGTGTGTCTGTGTGTGTGTGTCTGTGTGTGTGTGTCTGTGTGTGTGTGTGTGTGTGTCTGTGTGTGTGTCTGTGTGTGTGTTTGTATGTGTGTGTGTATGTGTGTTTGTATGTGTTTGTATGTGTGTTTGTGCGCGTGTCAACTAGCATTTGTG
>NC_085866.1:24158886-24173886 GCF_034702125.1 Engraulis encrasicolus | reverse complement strand
GCCTGCTGGGACTGATGGGGCTAAGCCAAGCCAAAAGGGCTGTGTCACTCTATACTTTATACTGTTAGCCACTGAACATGACCACGCACCTGGAATAGGGGACAGGATTAAGAATGAGGACAACGAATGAGGGACACCCATGCCAAAGGGCTATGTCTCTCTACTCTACTGTATACTCGGGGACAGGAATCAGAACAAGAATCAAGAAGAATAATGAGTGCTGCCGAGGGATGAGGACATCCGTGCCAAAGAAGGGCTGTGTCTCTGTTTTATGCTTCTTAAAGGTTTTATATCCTCATTTTTTATATATATATTTCCCCCTATGCTTCATACTCTAAGCCAGTGTTTCCCAAAAGTGGGTCACGGAGGGGTCATGGGTGGGTCGCGGAGCCTTGTTTTAAAAAAAAAGTAATTCTAAAAATAAAAAATCCAACTATTCCTGCAACAATTTACAACTTTTATTTTGATAGGCAAGTGAACTCCGTGTCATCTGTCGTCATAGATACAATCTGAATGTTTATGCGAGATAGATAGCGTGCAACCAGTCATTGAATTGACTTGAACGCTAAAAAAATTGGGTCGCGACCGAATGAGAGTGGAACATTGTGGGTCCCAAGACTGTTCCAGTTGAGGAACACTGCTCTAAGCCACTGAACAGATGACCTTTCAGCTAGGATGGAATGGGGACAGGAACCGAGGACAAAGGACAAAAGATGAGACCTGGGGGATGTGGATGTGGACGACCTGGCCAAAGGGCCGTGTCTCCTCTCTGTACTCCATACTCTATCCACTGAGCAGATGATCCACTGCTTGCTCGCCTGGGATGAGGAACAGGAACAAGAACAAGGACAAAGAATGGCTGGGGGACTTGGACAGTCGTGCTTAAGGGGCTGTGTCTCCTCTCCATACTCTACTGAGCAGATGATTGCTTGCTCACCCACAGGGGGGGGGGAGGATGCAGAGCAGCCATGAAGCAGTTTTTTCCAAGAAGAGGGAACACGCGGTGTACTGTGCTGCACTGAGCAGTGCATGAATGGGTGGGAACATCACATTTGGACAACACCTGGGGGACACGCCAGTTGAGAAATGGAAACATTTCTCTAGAAAAATGACTATACTGTATATATTATACTATTGTCCACACACATGCACGCTTGCGAACACACGCAACACACTCATGATCTAACATACACAGACACAGGCACGCATGCACACACACGCACACACGATTTCAATATAACACTGCGTTCCAAGTACGTGTGTTTAATGTACGGCACCCCAGTGATGGTTAGGGGAGGGAAAGCAGACAACAGTAGTGTTGAGCGGCCAAAAGAAAATGTGCATAGGAGACGAGAAAACGCGATACATGATATAGTATACACACAGAGCCAGCTGACTGATGCTGGATTCCCAGAACGGAACGACGATGAATAAGTATCCACAATTAACATGCGGACAGGCAGTCAACTCAAGCTGTGCGCTGACTTTCTTTTGTTTATGGCAAATTTTGGGGGAAATCCGATGTACTGAGCGGAGAGTTGAGCCAAAGGTCTTGCGTCTCGACTATACTCTGGTGACTCCGATGCACATGCTCGGCCAGTAGGAGCTAGGAAGAGCCCGAAGAGCTGTGAAACACTTTTTCCGAGAAGTGTGAACACAGTGTGTGCAAACTGAGTGTGTGTGCATGTGTGTGTGTGTGTGTGTGTGTGTGTGTGTGTGTGTGGTGGGGTGGGGTGGAGTGTTGGATGATGGGTGGTGTGGGACACATCTTTGTGTGTTTGTGTTTTTCCGGACTGCTTCTGTTGCCATAGCTATCTGGCTATATGCATCACCTCGAGCGCCTGTCTGTCTGTCTTTCTGCCTGTCTGTCTGTCTGTTGGTTGCAGGGCCTGGAAAGAACAGGCAAGTGCGATCGTCATGACCAACATGCTCCAGTGTACAGTACATCACATGAAGTTTTCACTCTGACATTACAGAATTCTCTGGAAGACGCTGCGCTGCTGGAAACTTCTCTGTAAGAAGTTTTCTGCGTCATGAGTTGGGGACAGAATATCATTAATCAATCCATAATTACATCAATAGATCAAACACCTAAATACAGAGAATGGTTCACATGTGTTGGCAGACACGACTGTTCCATGCTGTGAGCTGACTCCTGTGGGGTCTGGCCACTGACAGCTGTACCACTGACATTCACATCATTAACCCATTTTAGCCTGGAGCGACATATACGCTGCATTAGGGCTTTTGAGATTTGGGCGCTTTCATTAAAAATGTGGGTATGTTAGAGCTGAATGAATACATGCTAATGCAAAATGAGGGGCTCAGCTTTTAAATGCAACTTATTTCATGTTTTTATGTGCTTTGGAGGCGGAGATATTTATGTTTTAATAGGCAGATGGCACCTTTTCCCCAAAAGGGCTTAGGCTAAAAGGAGTTGTTTGATTTCTGTTAACCTTTATATTACATTACATTACACTCGGCTGACACTTTAATCCAAAGCCACTATGTTATTTACAAGATACTGGTCTGTCTGTCTGTCACAGGGCCTGGAAAGAACAGGCTTGTGCCCGTCGTGACCAACATGCTCCAATGTACACTTTGTACATTTTCACTCTGACATTACGGATTTCTCTGGAAGATGCTGCTGGAGACATCTCTGGAAATAGTTTTCTGCGTCATGAGTGGAGGATAGAATATCATTAATCAATCCATGGTTACATCAAAAGATCATGCAAGGCAAGGATGAACCACACAGCGATGAGCTCCTTTTTAATCCATTTTTCATCTCGGGCCACCGTCACAATCACGAAAATAAAGATGGATTAAAAGGGTGCTCATCAGTGTGTGCTTCATCCTTGACTTCCATGAACTATGAACCATGAACTATGAACTATGAACCATGAACGCGGCTAAAATAAATTGAGAAGTACATCAATAGATCAAACACTTAAATAGAGATAATAGCTCCCACGTTCGCAGACATGTTTTAACCCACGTGGGGTCCTCTGGGGTCTGGCCACTGACAACTGTACCACTGGCATTCACATGATTACATAATTAGAAACGGGTTAGCAGATATCTGTAAGCCTTTATATTACATTACATTACATTACACATTACAGTACATCAGGTATCACCAACGTGGTGTCCGTGGGCGCCAGGTAGCCCTCCAGGAGCTTCTGAGGTGCCCACCAAGGATGTTAATAAACAGTGACGACTACAAGATTTTAGTCACAGTTAATGTTTTTCTTAATTTGATTATAGGTTATAGAGAAATAAGCTCATATTTAAATTATCATTCAATCATATTGTGACTTGGGAATGATGTCAAGACAGAGGATTTTGAATAAAAGTAGCCCTTGGGTAGCCTTTGGTAGCCCTCAGTAGCCCTCAGACCCAGAAAGGTTGGGGACCCCTGCAGTACATTATGCTTAGCTGACGCTTCAATCCGAAGCGAACTATAATTATTTATATTTACAGGGTATTGGTTACAGTTCCTGGAGCAATGTGGTTATGTGCCTTGCTCACTTCAGCCATGGATGGAGGTGTAGGGAGATGTGAGGATGAAATTCGAACCTGCAACCCTCCCCCACCTCCCTTACCATTAGGCCAAGGCTGCCCACCTGTACCCAGATCACTGTACTGTACATTCTACCATCTTAAAACCCAGTTATACTACATCTGCAATCCATTATTCACCAAAACACCAGCTATCAGCTTCTTTGGGATAGAGCAAGGCCCACAAACATGGTATGGCACGGGCAAATTTTCCAAAAAGCAAACCCATTGTGTAACATATCGGTGTGTAGAGTCGGTGCATGCAACTAAAAAGTATCACTGGAGCGATGGCAAGTGCGTGGGATTGCAGAACTTCTGTTTCACGGCGCTGTGTGGGCTAGTTAGCGCTTTTATCTCTCTATCTCCCTCTCTCAGAGCATTCTTGAGAAGATACTCAGCACAGTCAGACACAACAGCCTAGTTATGCTGGAGAATGGTGCAAGGCACTTTGGCAGGTCAGTCCACTGTCTGTGTGTGTGTGTGTGTGTGTGTGTGTGTGTGTGTGTGTGTGTGTGTGTGTGTGTGTGTGTGTGTGTGTGTGTGTGTGTGTGTGTGTGTGTGTGCACGCGCACGTGTATGCATGTATGTGTATGTGTGCGCGCTTGTGTGTGTCTGTGTGTGTGTGTGTGTGTGTGTGTGTGTATGCGTGCACGTGTGCGTGAGTGTGTGTGAGAGCGCGTGTGTGTGTGAGCGCGTGTGTGTGAGCGCGTGTGTGTGAGCGCGCGTGTGTGTGTGTGTGTGTGTGTGTGTGTGTGTGTGTGTGTGTGTGTGTGTGTGTGTGTGTGTGTGCGTGTGTGCGTGTGTGCGCGTGCAGGTGTGTGTGTGTGCGCATCTCTGTGCTGGGTCAGCAACACTGCCCACACGTCCTTGGCCCAAAACAAACCCTCTGCACAAAAACTAAACAGTTTATACTTCTCGTCATTCACCTAAGTGAATGCTTTTACCCACAGAGAGCAGCAGTGGAGAGAGAGAGACGGTGTAGATTTTATCTGTGTGAGTGTGTTTGTGTGTGGGCTCCCCCAGGAAGTAGATGGATTGCGGGAAGAGGGTTTTGCACAATGTCATACTGTTGTTACAAACTGGTCCAGCAAGGTGCTACTGACACCCACGAGAGGGATATAAAACCCAGAGAGAGAGAGAACACAGAGTGCTCTGCATGAGGCACTCAGCACAGCACAGCACAGCAAGACTCCGTACGACCAGACTGTGTGGTGTGCTAGAAAGCTATAAAATAAAATTACAGCAGATACAGCGAGCCAGTAAAGTGAAGTGTATTTAGGGTGCTATTACAGTATTAAAGTGATACTGCCCTATTTTTAGAAATAAGCTTATTTTACACCTCTCCTTGAGTTAAATGATTTAATATTACCTTTCTCCTGTGCTTTCACCCATTCTCTGAGTATGGCAGTACAAATTTTACCTCTAAGCCAGCGGTAAACATTGAGTCCTATGAGACCAGCTAGTCGCCAGCTGGTCTCATAGAACTAAATGTTAATGGCTAGCTTGGCGGTAAAATTTGCACTGCCATACTCAGAGAACAGCAGGAAGGGGACAGACATGGCTCAATGGTAAGAGCGCTGGCCTTTTAATCAGAGGGTTGCGGGTCCAAATCCAATCCTTACCTTGAGCAAGGCACCTAAAACTCACATTGCTCCAGGGCCTGTAACCAATACCCTGTACCTAACTGTAAAATCGGTTTGGATAAGCGTCAGCTAAGTGTAATGTAATGTAAAAATGTATAGGAGAAAGGTAAAACTCAATCATTTAACTCAAGGGAAGGTGTAATATGAGCTTATATCCAAAAAATAGGACAGTATCACTTTAAACCTAGCCTAGCCTTGCCATCTGTAAGCTTCCACTCAATCAAGGTTATGGTATCTGTAAGACCAGGCTTTAATAATAATAATTAGGGCTGTCCCGACTATTCGACGTAATCGATTACGTCGATTGCGTAAATAAGTCGGCGTGTTCAACATACCGTCGTTTACGTGATTTGCGCAAAAAAAAGTGACTTGCGCGAGCCGCGAGGTACGTGCTAAACAGAAGCGACGAAAATGGCAGAGGCTGAAAGCCTAGGGTGTCAGTGTCAGACGAAGATGAAGGTGCAGTGGCAGTGCACCACTAATCAGCCCAATGAAAAAAAGTGATTTGTGCGAGCCGCGAGGTAGCCTACGTGCTGAAAACAGAAGTGGAGAAAATGACAGGGGCTGCACGTCCGAGAGTGTCAGTGTCAAACAAAGATGAAGGTAACAGTGGCACCACTTATCAGCCCAATAAACGGACAAAGACATCTAAAGTGTGGCGATATTTTAAAGACAAGGCACAAGACCTGGTTGTGTTTCTGTAGGAGACTATATTTATTGAGGAAGTGAAAGTTTTTCAGACCGAGACGCGCGGTATATTTCACACTGCTTTATACTGTCGCTATGCTGGCGGCGTGCATAGCAACGACAGGGAGATAAAGCAATGATTCGTAATGTGCCTGTTATAGACGCAATATTCAACATCTTTAGGGTGACAGTGGTCGGGGTGTTTGTAGAAGAGCTTGTATACAAAGTTAAAAAGTAAATGAAGACAACAGAAGTGTGCATATTCCGGCCAACAGCGTGAGATGTGGAGAAGTGAGAGGAATGCATGCCTGATTCAGGTCTCTTCCCTTCTCCTCCACGGACGGTGCACGAAGTTCACCTCGCACTATTCAATATTGTTTGTGCCGACTGCAGGTCTAAATAAATAGTAATATTATTCTAATAATATAATAAGTCATAATTATGTCGTGCTGCAATTACTAACTGGGTCTATATTAGCGACAGAAAGGGGATAGGGACCAGCAGGGTTTTGGTGCGTCAACAGAATGACATGGACAGAGTAGCCTCGACGTTCTTTCCTTGCAGGCTACTCATAATCTCTGGTAGCCTTTACCCTAACCTATAGTGGCCCATATTTGTTTCCACTTTCCTAATACTGTATAAATTGGGCCTCTTTATACATCAGTAAATGTAGGCTAATAAGCTTACTTGATTTGAACTGAAACAAAAATATATTATATTAGGCCTGTATTATAGTTTTTTGTTTTTGTTTTTTTTTAAGAAATCATTGTCCTAATAGGCCCTAGGTGCACTCTGCTTTATTTGTCTGTTATTTTTCAGGTCAAAATTAAGTGGCATATCACAGTTTTTCCCTTCCAATTTTTTTTTTTAAATAATCGCGACTATTCGAAAAAAATAGTTGATAGAATAATCGGGAGGAAAATAATCTTTAGGGACAGCCCTAGTAATAATAATAATAATAATAATAATAAAATAATACTTTCGTTTTATATAGTGCCTTTCAAAACACCCAAGGTCACTTTACATAATATCAGTGTAAGTGTTTGTAAATTGTTAAAACTCGTCCTTCCTTAATAGCGTCGTATGCAAAAATCACTTTTGTTTGCTATGTTTTCCGATGCATGTCAGTCAGATATGTACTGTATATCAACCAACCAAGTCTCAAGGCACATGTGCAGGCGGCCAGACGGCCAGACTCTGCATTATACTCGGCTAGTCAAGCACTTTGATTAACTGTTGCTGATATACAGGTATGTGTGTGCGTGTCTGTCTGTCTGTGCACGTGTGCGGCTGTCGACCAAGCCATGTGTTACCTTGTCGCCATGCATCATGTGAGGTCTTCAGTCTACAGTATCAAGGCACATGTGGAGGTGAGGTGTGTGTGTAGTGTATGGGTATGTGCATGAGTATGAGTGCACATCATTGCATGTTACCTTGGGTGGTGGAGTTGGAGACGTGTGTGTGTGTATGTGTGTGTGTGTGTGTGTGTGTGTGTGTGTGTGTGTGTGTGTGTGTGTGTGTGTGTGTGTGTGTGTGTGTGTGTGTGTGTGTGTGTGTGTGTGTGTGTGTGTGTGTGTGTGTGTATGTATGTATGTGTGTGTGTGTGTGTGTGTGTGTGTGTGTGTGTGTGTGCGCGTGTGTGTGTGTGCGCATGTGCACAGGGCCACTGACAGCTTTTGCTGGGCCCAGGACAAAGTCATCTGAATTGGGCCCCCCACCCACCCAATACAAACAATGTAATGAGAACCCAATTCTAGGCCCCCTCTTTCCGTGAGTGAGTGAGTGAGTGAGTGAGTGAGTGAGTGAGTGAGTGAGTGAGTGAGTGAGTGAGTGAGTGAGTGAGTGAGTGAGTGAGTGAGTGAGTGAGAGAGAGTGTGAGCGTGTGTGTGTGAGTGTAAGGCCTCTGACCTTGGCTGCGGAGTTGGAGACGCCGTGTGTGACGTTGCGTATGAGGCCGCCCACGTTGCCGTACTTGATGAGCTCGGAGACGCCCTCGGTCACGTCGTTCAGCAGCCCCATGGGGTTACCCAGGAAGTCCACCGAGCCCAAGATCTGGGCTGCCTGGCTGATCAGCTCCTGTGGATACAGCAAACACATATGGGTGAGGAGGACGCACACACATTACATACAAGCACATTTCACATCACACACACACACACGCGCACTCGCATGCGCGCACACACACACGCACACACACTCATTACATACACAGTCATTTCCCATCACAGACGTTTCCCATCACACACACACGCGCGCGCGCGCAGACACACACACACACGCGGATAAGGGCAAACACACACATTACATACACACACACACACACACACGGATAAGAGCAAACACACACATTACAACAGAGACACACACACACACACCCCGAGCCCAGGATCTGGGCCGCCTGGCTGATCAGCTCCTGCACATATAAACACACATGGACAAAGGCACAGACACGCACACTAGAACATAATGTATGACACACACACACGCGCGCGCGCACACACACACACATGCGCAAAAACACACACACACATGCGCAAAAACACACACACACATGCGCAAAAACACACACACACACACACACACACACACACACACACACACACACACACACACACACACACACACACACACACACACACACACACACACACACACACACACACACGGCATATAAACACACATGCGCACAGACACCATGCACACACACCCACACACATCCATACGCACATACACATTCACAGGTAGACACACATGTGCACAGACACACATACACACACATACACATACGCCAGGCATCAGGCTGAACTTTTTACATACACACACGCCGACTTTGTTTTCATCATACCTTATCAGTGTTTACACAGTATTTGGGGGCATATGTTCATCTCGACTCAGAAAAAAAAACCTCCCGGCAACCGAAACGTTGTGAGTTAGTAACTGAATACATTCAGGAGCTTTCCATACAAAATGCTGTAATCCTCCAACGTGCTTGCCTTGGTCTTAATGTCTTACTTTAGCCTAAGTCTACGCAGCGCGGCGGGGCCCTGCTGAGCCTAAATCAACAACACATGTCCAGATCCTCACTTGTAAGTGATTTATTAGTCGGGATATCAGGTATGCCGTGTTGACCTTTGTTTGATTTCTTCCATCCCATTTTCTAGGCAAGAGAGAGAGAGAGGCCTAGAAAGAGGCCTGTGTCTGTGTGTGCTTGTGCCTGTGTGTGCTTGTGTGTGTGTGTAACTGTGTGTGTGTGTGTGTGTGTGTGTGTGTGTGTGTGTGTGTGTGTGTGTGTGTGTGTGTGTGTGTGTGTGTGTGTGTGTGTGTGGCACATTTTATCAGAGCTCCTGAGCTCTTGAGGGGGGGTGGGGGTGGGGAGAAGCGAGTTAGATGTGATGTTGGGACTGTAAGCACCACGCTGAAGGATCGGAGTTGATCGGAGTTGAGCAGCACAGAGCAGAGTGGAGCTACAGCTTAGAGTGCAGACAGCACACAGCAGTTAAAGAAAACCAGCTGTGGAGCCTAGCTAGCGGTAGGTCTTGTGGGTTATTTTCCCCCTTTTATTTCTTTACTTGTTTCTTTTTTCTCTTTTTTTACTTATTCTCTATAGGGTTCTCTCTCTCTCTCTCTCTCTCTCTCTCTCTCTCTCTCTCTCTCTCTCTCACTGTCTCCTCTCTGTTGGGTTCACACCGTTGAGCTCACCTAACTAAAGTTCTCTCTCTCTCAGCGCTGAGCTCACCTCTCTAAAGTTCTCTCTCTCTCTTTCTCTGTCTCTCTCTCTCGCCATATTTCTCTTTCTTCATCACTCTATCTCTCTCTCTCTCTCTTGTTCACAGCGCAAAGCTCACCTCTCTAAAGTTCTCTCTCTCTCTCTCGCGCTCTCTCTCGCGCTCTCTCTCTCTCTTTCGTTCACAGTGCTGGGCTCATCTCTCTAAAGTTCTCTCTCTCTCTCTCTCTCTCTCTTCTCTCTCTCTCTCTCTCTCTCTCTCTCTCTCTCTCTCTCTCTCTCTCTCTCTCTCTCTAGCTCACCTCTCTGAAGTGCTTGAGGATGTCGTTGATGATAATCTCCTGTGTCTCGTAGGGGTGCACGCGGGTGTAAGGGTACATGTTGATGATGGCGTCCTCGAAGCGGATCAGGGGGATGCCCAGGGTGCCCTTCAGAGCCTAAATAAACACAAACAACAACAATAAATCAACAACAACATGGTGAACAACAATAGGGTACCAAAAACGCAGCATTAGAGTAACAGTAAAATGAAGCAAATCAGAGCTGGGGGGGGGGGGGTTCTGGGGGGCAGGGGGCCCTCCAGAGCCTTCAGAGACTATGGGACACAATCAGAAAGACAAACAAAAAAACAAACAACAGAATCACTAAATGAAGGAGAGCAATAGAGTACATAACACAAGCATCACAGTAGCAATAACAGCAAAACTTTCAGAGGTGACATAAATTTAAGCATCAATGAATTATACACTATATGTAACCTACTACTAAGTGGTAGACAAAAATAAACAAAGCAACGAACAGACGTATCACTAGATGATGGAAAACAATATGATTCAAACCACACCATAACTGCACCAGAGAGCACAGCATTTGGAAGGTACAAAAAAGAGCATCAATGAATTAGAAATAAGAACTTCCCCATCATGTTTTAAAAATAAATTAAAAACAGCTTTATTTTCACCAGCCTTTGGTTATTTACTATCTATAATACAATATAGAACATTTTTTTTATTTTCTCTTCTCCCTCCCTTTCTTTACTCTTTATCACATTGAAAGACAGTTATGTATGATAATGTGCTATATAAATAACATTGATTGATATTGATTGATTGATTGATTGAATGACAGTGTGATGTTTAAATAGGGACAAGATCATAACATTGGAAGGGAACAGCCTGTCCATGGAAAAACAGCAACAAACAACAACATCACAGCAAGACTGAGAACAACGCTGAGAGGGTACAAAACCGGCAGCAACACTGTAACAGAGCAAAAACTTTCAGAAGGTTCAAAAACAAAACATCAAACGTTGACATAGCTTGCAAAGACAGACAAAGTTGCAGAGTAATAAAAGTGCGGAGCACAATATGAAGAGGGCCCAAAACCAAAGCATCACGGGATGATGCAACATAAACTTCAGAGTGTTCAACAACAAAGCATGGTTGGGCATGATACAGCTTACAATTTGGAGACAACGGCACCATAACAAAAGATCACTGGACAATAATACTCTGCTCTGCTCACACAACACAAGGCTAAAAAAAAGCCGAACCACTTGCAACAAATGCAAATGGGCCCTTTGAAAGGCCTTAGTTATGCTATGCATGGAAGCAAGAACTGGGTCCTCATTATATTGTTTGAAGGGCTGCAATTTCTCTTTAACACCAGCCAATATGGTGCGTAGTAGGTGTTGACCTTACTAGCTTTCTTTTCTACCGGACAAACTTAATTTTCTCAAGCATTTGGCTGGTTGGCAGGTGTTCATTTAGTTAGTATGTACAAAGTAGGGGTCCTTTCAGATGAATTTTGTCCTGGGCCTGGCCGAAGTTTGCCTGGTTACCACCAGACCTAATCACAAGTGTCTTTCAGATCGAAACCATTGTGTAGAACGTAAGGCAGTATGGGTGTTCCCAGGCTAGGCCGAAGTGGTCAGCGCCCCTGATGCTATGCTATGCTAGGCCTCGGTGGCATGAGGATTGCTGCAATCTGCCTGTGCTGCTGTGGGTGCCGCTGCTGCTGCATTTAGGTCTCTCCGTTCTCAGCTGATGGGTGGGAGTGGCACAGCACAGCCTCCCGGACAGATTATCCTCCAGCATGGGAACAAATGGATAAAAAGATCATAATAATAAACATTTTTTTCGCTACACAAGGCCGCAGATAGAATGAGCTTATGGGCATGGAAAAAAAATGATTTAAAACTCTCTTTATTCTCATTCTGACAGGGGCCAGTACAGAGGACTCAGTGCATCCCCTTGTGTTAGACGAAGGAACTGTACAAGTTGCATATATTGGTCATGAATAACCTGGCTTGGAAAAACCTGGCTAACCTGTAATAGAAAACTAGTAAGGTTAATACCCACTGCTGGCCATATTGGTTGGTGATTTAAAAAAAAAAACAGAATACACAGCCCTGCATACAAGATAATGATGGCCCAATTTTGGGCCCCCTCTCATTTGTCGGCTTTCAATTCGAAATTCACACAAGATGGTTAAGCATCTGATTTTAATCATACTGCTGTCAAGGTTTGTGCACTCCTTATGTCTACTTTGTTCATACTGTATGAAACCCACACACTTTCATCAACGCATAGCTTCAGAGGAGAGGGAGGGAGGGAGATAAGACAATTGGCTTTTCAGTTCAAACCCTACTCTCGCCAGACCCTCGAGTATTTACACTCAGCTTTGTGAGCTCACTCAAGGGTCTGTAGTAGAACAATTAAGTGAGGGAGAGAGAACCTACAGTAATTGACTGGTGAGTTCAGGTATTAGAGGTACTTAGACAAGAGCAAGGCCTTTGTCCTTTTAGATCCAACAATCAAAGCAATGTCACACAATTTTTGCCTTTGGTTGAAAGGCAAACCGTGGCTATCTATGTCTAAAGTGCCCTTGAGCAAGGCACTTGAGCAACCCCACTTTCCTCCAGGGACTATAACCAATATACCCTGTAAATAACTTTGGACAAAAGCATCAGCTAAGTGTAATGTAATGTAATCCTGAAGCCTTTATGGCTGATTCTTGTACCTTGAGGTCTGGCGGTAGCTTGTGGGAGGTGAAGACGCTGAGTTTGACCTGCGGGAGGCTGATCTTGAGGTTCTCAAAGTAGTAGCGCTTTGGAGTGCCCACGTCCTCAGGACTCTTCTCATGGAGATTCTCATCCAACTTCTCCAGCTCTGCAGACAGGCAAATGTAGATGTAGACACAGACAAATAGACAGACAGACACAAAGACAGACAGACAGGCAGATAGACGCATAGACAGACAGACAGACAAACAAAGAGGCAGAAAGAGAGATTATAGACATGGCCACACACACACATACACGCACACACACACACAACAAATACCCATTCATTTCACACACGCACAGACACAGTTCAACTTTTATACAGCTGTCAAGGTTTGTCTGGCTCATTCTAAATATGCCCAAACAAATACATTTTCTTACTCGTGACAATGGACAGAAACTGCTATGTTAACTTAACTGTATTGATTTGTAAACCAACCTTCCGTTTGGCCATATCCGAAGAAAGTGAGCAGCTTGAGCAGAAGCTTCTCCTCAATGATGACGGTGAATCTGCGGGCAGTCACCATCAGATGCTGCAAAGACAAGAACAAAAGCAAAACACATGCTTTTACACTTCATAATACCCTCAAAAACACATCAATCACTGTTTAAAGTACCTTTCAAATCAAGGCACGCAGCCCCTCAACTGAACCGACCCATTGCAGGGGAGTGAGCTCCATCCCGGCAGCCGTTTTGAAGCAACTCAAGCAGAAAAACAATTGCATTGAATTGCTTCACACTTGGGAGCACTCAGGTACATTGCCCCCCCACACACACACAGACAAACAGACACAGACGCGCACAGACAGACAGACAGACAGACAGACACACAAACAGCAAGAAAAAGACAAGCTTGACATATACTGGTACAAGGTCATCCTTACAAGCAAATGTATCACATGTCCCCATCCTCCACCAAGATGTCCACTTAAGAAAGCGAGCCCGGCACCTTTGACCACAACCACAAAGGCTTGCTGCATAAATACTTACAGGTATAATGACTACAGGATAGCTGTAGGTCTTGCACTTTAATGCCTGTCCTGTCTGTGTCTATGCATGGGATAGTGGGAAACGTACGTTATTTTGATTACTTTGTATGCGCAGGGGTGAAGGCATGTGTGAGGACACTTGACAATACAGCTGACTTTAACTTTGACCTTTAGCCCGAGGAGTATTCCATAACCCTAGCCAAGTTAACATGTATGAAGTGGTGAATCTGCTAATAGAGTGCACACACGTGTGGTTCAGTTAAAGGTGCACCGTGTAATATTTTAGTAGTTTATTTCCAGAATACAGGCTGCCCATTTACAAATGTTACATTTTTCGCTAATATTAATCACCACCATCAAATCAATAGACGTATTCATTATGACTGGAAAATTGCACTTTGCATAGATGAAAAGGGGGATCTTCTCCAGCTCTACTATTTTGAAATTCCAGAAATAGCTGCAAAAATACTGTACTTTGGTCATACTAGTAAATATTAGTTTATTATCTAATAAACATTTATAAAAAAGATTACATTTGGCAATAGGCAGCACAGTTTCAATGAGCAGCATATTTGTATAATTTTGATTCCTTTGCATGTCCAGCTTGTGTGAAGAAATGTAACAATACAGTATAAGATGTCCCCTAAAGTGTCCACTATGACCTTGATCTCACCTTGAAGAGGTCGGTCAGCATGAGGTTGCTGGGCACCTTGACAGCGTTGACCTGCAGCGCGGGGCCCGTGTCCACTATGCTGGTCTCACTGGAGAGTGGAGTTACGCACATCATCACCGGCTGAGTGGTGCCTAGCAACTGGTTATCCACCTGGCAACAGAGAGCATGCACGTAAGGGCAGAGGAGGCAGAGCATGAGTGGGATGAGTGGGGAGAGATAGAGAGAGATGGAGAGATGGAGAAAGAGACAGATGGAGAGAGAGATGGAGATGGAGAGATGGAGAAAGAGAGTGAGACGGAGAGATGGAGAAAGAAAGAGCGATGGAGAGAGAGATGGAGATGGAAAGAGATGGAGAGAGAGCGAGAGAGAGCGTAAGAGAGTGTGTGTGTGTGTGTGTGTGTGTGTGTGTGTGTGTGTGTGTGTGTGTGTGTGTGTGTGTGTGTGTGTGTGTGTGTGTGTGTGTGTGTGTGTGTATGAGTGAATCAGTTGTCCCCGGAATCTGTTTGTATTGCTATCAGAGGTCAGAGAGGCAATACAGACAGATACAATTGTGATAACAGGTGAGAGAGAGAGAGAGAGAGAGAGAGAGAGAGAGTGACAGAGAGAGAGAGAGAGTGACAGAGAGAGAGAGAGCGAGAGAGAGAGAGAGCGCACGTCCT
>NC_085866.1:24128886-24153886 GCF_034702125.1 Engraulis encrasicolus | reverse complement strand
GTGCGGGAACATGTTTTTTGATGGGACATTGCGAGAGGTGGACAGGAAGCGAATTGGGAGACAGACGGGGATGGGTCGGCAAAGGACACGGGCCGGGAATCGAACCCGGGTCAGCCGCATGGCAGGGAGGTCCCTACCGGTTGGCCACGGGAGGACCATGCATGAATATGGTTATACAATGTGTTTGTCAATGTCATCTTTGACATGTTTGAGGTCTTTGGCTCCAGGCTCTGATGAGAGCAGAGCGGAGTGGAGGCCCTCACCTGCACCACCAGGCGGGGCAGGCCACAGGTCAACATGCCCGAGCTGAAGTGCCATGTCTGGGTCGTACTACGCCGGGAGTCTGGCCTCCGCAACATCAGAGGCTCATAGCTGAGAGAGAGAGAGAGAGAAAGAGAGAGAGAGAGAGAGAGAGAGAGAGAGAGAGAGAGAGAGAGAGAGAGAGAGAGAGAGAGAGAGAGAGAGAGAGAGAGAGAGAGAGAGAGAGAGAGAGAGAGAGATGATGATGAAAGAGCGGGAAAAACAATAAAACAAGTGCTAAGGAGTCAGACAATGAGTAACACAGTAATATAGGCCAGGGATCCCTACTTTGGGGAAGTGGGAGGTTATTAGTTCAATGATGATAACATCACTGTTGTGTGGGCGTCAACAGCTATTAATCACGAAATGACATAAAACACAAAGACACACGATAAGAGTTTATGTTTTTGGCCTTTTAACATGAGTAACCCACAACACTCCCCACAACACTCAACACTGGCCGATGGTACACTCCAGACACAACACCATACCACACACACACACACAGACACACACAGACACACACAGACACACACACAGACATGGCCACAGTTCCTCTCCAACGTAACACAACTCTTAGTCATAGACTCTTTGTTTTAAACACAACAGTGGCACCACAGTTTGTGATTCACTGTCATCCAGGCAATATACGTCAAGAGAGATCAGTGGGCAATAAACTTCCTCAAACAAAGCAAAAAAAAACTTCCTCCTTAGATCAACAGTAAGCAAAACACTTTCTCAAACAATACATCACTTGGTCACCAATCACCAGGTCAGCAATCCCAGCAACCTCCGACTGACATGACTAGTGGTGTGCATCAGCACTGCCCTTGCGATTCAATTCTATTATGATTATGAATACAAATACAATTCTGGAGGTAACGATTTGATTCTCATCGATTCAGTCAAATTATACGATGCACTGCAAGGCATTACATTTCTACTGAAAACATGGCAATTTTTTTCATCACTCATGAGGCAATCAGATACTGAACAACATTTCATTGGCCTTTGTGTCCATCAGCCCTGCAGCTATCAATGCTTTGAAGTGCTTTCATTTCATTTTAAAGTTCATTTGCTCCGCGAATGCCCACTTAAGTAATTGAAACTTGAAAAAAATATGCTGCATTGATTATGGCATTTGTAAAAATCGATTATTGAATTGTCCTGCCCCATACTGCAATACATTGACGGATTATTGTTAACACCACCAGACCTCACCAAAGAAGCCATGATCTAATGGTCTAATAAGAGTCGTTTTTATTCAGAAGGTTGCAGGTTCGAATTCTTCATCATGCATGGCTGAAGTGCCCTTCAGCAAGACACTTTACTATTCAGTGCTCCAGGAACTGTAACCAACACCCTGTACCTAAATAACTGTAAGTCACTTTACACAAAGGTGTCTTCTAAGTGTAATGTAACATAATGATTCACAGTCATCCAGGTCATACGAGTTAAAAAAGAGAACAGTTCTAAGCAAAGAACTTCAGTAAACAAAATACAGTATACCCTGACCAAGTCAGTAAACCTGGTAACCTGAGACTGACCTGTTATCTGTGACAGCAGCCAATCCGGCGATGTCAAGCACGAGGGATGAGTCGAGAGGGCGGGGCTGGGCGGGTTTGCTCTGAGGGGGGGAGGAGCCTTCGTGGCACAGCATCCCTGTACCCGTCATACGCCACAGCTGGGAACGCTTGCCAGGCTCCTAAATATGTGTACAAAAGAGGAAGCATTCACACACACAAACACACACACACACACACACACACACACACACACACACACACACACACACACACACACACACACACACACACACACACACACACACACACACACACAGACATGCACACACACAATGGAGACAAAAGACATGGACAACTGGTATGTGTGTGTGTGTGTGTGTGTGTGTGTGTGTGTGTGTGTGTGTGTGTGTGTGTGTGTGTGTGTGTGTCTGTGCGCGCACGCGTGCGTGCGTGCGTGCTTGTGTGGAAAATAGCTATGAGTTTAACTTCACAGATAGCAACACTGATATTTCCAAAAAGTTTGAGAGAGAGAGAGAGAGAGAGAGAGAGAGAGAGAGAGAGAGAGAGAGAGAGAGAGAGAGAGAGAGAGAGAGAGAGAGAGAGAGAGAGAGAGAGAGAGAGAGAGAGAGAGAAAGACAAAGACAAACAGACTAAGAAAAATGTTCATATGTTCAGATGTTAAATTATTAAAGACTCTGAGCCAGGTGGTAACAAATCTCCTCTTTCTTTGGGGAGCTCTACAGAAGGGCATTCAGCCTTCATTCATAATAAATGATAACAATAACTTTAGCTTTATATAAAAGTGCCTTTCAAGTAAGCTAAGGTCACCCAAGCATTGCCCACCTTCTTCTTGAGGATGACTCTCTGTGTCAAATATTGTTGGACTATCGATATCGAGGTAGCATGCTGTTATCGAGTATCAATTTTTTTCTGATATCGTGCAGCACTACTTTCAAGTAAGCCAAGGTCACCCAAGGTCATTCACGCTGCCCACCTTCTTCTTGAGGATGACTCTATGTGTCAAATATCGTTGAAATATCGTTATCGAGGTCTTGCATGCTGTTATCGAGTATCGTTTTTTTTTCCGATATCGTGCAGCCCTACTTTCAAGTAACCCAAATATTCACGCTGCCCACCTTCTTCTTGAGGATGACACTCTGCGTCAAATATCTTTGAAATATTATTGAGGTGCATGCTTTTAATCGAGTTCGATTATTTTTTTAATATCGTGCAGCCCTACTTTCAAGTAAGCCAAGGTCACCCAAGTATTCATGCTGCAGTACCCACCTTCTTCTTGAGGATGACTCTCTGTGTCTTGGTCTCCACGTCCAGCACCAGCTCTGAGCAGCTCACCACACGCTTCTTCCCCACCGGCCTCTTCCCTGCATCCCTAAGGACAAAACAAACATCAAATATTAATGGGTTAGCCTGAGGGGGAATGAGTGTGTGAATCAATGAGCGCTGTGTGTGTGTGTGTGTGTGTGTGTGTGTGTGCGTGCGTGCGTGCGTGCGTGCGTCTGGGAATTTCTGTGCGTGGCCGTACTTGCATATGTTTACATGTATGAGGGTTTTGCTTTCTCTCACCATGTCCTCTTTACATGGCCAAAATAACAATGAAAAAAAAAACAAAACAAAAAAACAAACATACTTGAGCTGACAAGGGGAGCTTGAGCTGAATTACAACAGGATTATCTTGTGTACGTCTACATTACCAGTAAACTCTCATTAACTCTGTTGAAATCACAAACGGTCCGCAGGGGAAGGTCACTGACACACGAATGTGACGCAAAATGAGGGGTAAGTTTACAAATTCTTTATTCGATAAGTCTGATAAGACCCCCAGCTGTTAAGATACAATCTGCTTTCATTTATATAAAGCTCTGTCTACAAACTTCCTTCTAAAGCCCAAGACCTTTAGCTTTATTACAAGCCTCAATGGCTCTACAACACATACATGAAGGATGAAATGGCACTTCATTTTATGGAAGTATTTAAATGACATCAGCAGTGAACTAATCTACTACACTGAGCTAATCTACTACACTGAGTACAAGTCAGTGTGTACAACAAGTAATGAGTGGGGTGTTTACTGTGAAAATGGTTGTATAACGCAACGAAGAACATGTTATACAGTACATCAGTAAATTAAAGGGACACTGTGCAGGAAATGTTTTTCTAGTATTTTCTAGTGTGGTCCAAGTACAGTCATTTTTGCAGCTAAAAACGGCTATTTTTGGAAATTCAAAATGACAGACCATGGAGAAGCTCCCCCTTTTCATGTATGAAAAGAGCATTTTTTCCGATCATAGTGAATACTTAAAATTTGATGGTGGTGGTAAGTATTAATGAAAAAGGTAACATTAGTGAATGGGCAGCATGAATTCTGGAAAGAAACAACTAAAAATCTCACACAGTGTCCCTTTAATGTAATGTAATGTACAGTATGCTGCTATTCACTATGAGAAGATGAAGGTGTCAGCGATGCTGATGAAGTTCTAGTAGTAGAACTTATACTCGTAATGTAATGTATTGTAATGTACTGTAGTGTACTATAATGCATGCTGTGCTGCGTGCTGTGCTGCTACCCACTGTGAGAAGGTGAGGGTGATTGCAATGTAGATGAAGTTCCCGTAGTACAACTTGTTGTAAACATATGCATAATGTGATCTAATATACAGGGGTTGGACAAAATATCTGAGACACCTGTCATTTTAGGAACTGCTGCGTTACGGTGTTCACCGAATCATGGCTGAACGACGGCATACCCGATTCGGCTTTACAACTGGAACAACTAACGTGCCACCGAGCGGACAGAGCCCTTGCAGAGAAGAAACGAGGGGGAGGAATATGTGTCTACACACATGATGCTTGGTGCAATAATGCTACGGTAGTACAGAGGCACTGCTCTCCACGAGTGGAGTTCATGATCATCAAGTGCCGACCCTTCTATCTACCCAGAGAAATATCCGCTATCCTATTAGTCGCCGTCTACCTCGCACCCAGCAACAACAACAGCGTCAAAAGCGAGGCACTGAACGAGCTGCATCGGGGCATCAGTGAACAACAAGATGCACACCCAGATGCCTTCACAGTGGTACTAGGAGATTTCAACCACGGAAATCTCAAAACAGTACTTCCAAAATTTCATCAACATGTCAACTTCCCAACAAGAGAACAAAACACCCTGGACCTCGTTTACACAAATCAGAAGAGAGCATACAAGGCAAAGCCCATCCCCCACATTGGATCATCAGACCACACAACAATTCTCCTACTGCCAGCTTACAGACAAAGGGCAAAACTCACCAAACCAGTTCAGAAGGAGGTGAGGAAAATGGCCTGAGGGAGCCATCTCACGACTACAGGACTGTTTTGAAACCACAGACTGGGACATTTTCAAAACAGCTGCCACCCACAGCAATCACATTGACATTGAGGAGTACACAGACACCGTGACCTCCTACATCACAAAATGCATCGATGATGTTACAGAAATAAAACACATCACCACCAGGGCCAACCAGAAGCCATGGTTCACAGGAGACGTTCACCGACTGCTGAGGGCCAGAGACAAAGCCTTCAGAGCAGGAGACGTAGCTGGCCTAAAGACAGCAAGGGCAAACCTGTCCCAGGGCATCAGGAAAGCAAAAAAGGAATACTCAGACAAAATAACAACACACTTCAAAGACAGCAGAGATGCACAGAGCCTGTGGCAGGGCATACAGGCCATCACGGACTATAAGCCTGCACCACGAAGCTGTGACAACAACACCTCTCTGCTAAACGACCTGAACAGTTTCTTTGCCCGCTTTGAAGCACAAAATGACACTCACCCACAGAAAACTCCCCCTCCCCCCCATGATCAACCCCTTTACCTGTCCTCTGCCAGTGTTAAGAGGGACACTGGCCACCATCAACCCACGCAAAGCAGCTGGCCCAGACAACATACCAGGCCGAGTGTTGAAGGATTGTGCAGAAGAGCTGAAGGATGTCTTCACAGACATCTTTAACATCTCTCTGGAGCAAGCAGTCATCCCATCACTTTTCAAAGCTGCTACCATCATACCTGTGCCGAAGAAATCATCACCATCATGCTTCAATGACTACCGTCCTGTAGCACTGACGCCCATAATCATGAAGTGCTTCGAACGGCTAGTCCTGTCACACATCAAAGCCACCCTACCCCCCACCCTAGACCCCTACCAGTTCGCATACCGAGCCAAGCGATCCACGGAGGATGCAATTTGCTCTGCCCTCCATCCAGCCCTCACCCACTTGGACAATAAAGACTCATATGTGAGAATGCTGTTCATTGACTTCAGTTCAGCATTCAATACCATAATACCACAACAAATCATCAGAAAACTGGACAAACTAGGTTTCAGCACCTCCCTCTGCAACTGGCTGCTGGACTTCCTGATGCAAAGACCACAAGCAGTACGGGTAGGGAACAACACCTCGAGCACCCTGACCCTGAGCACGGGGGCTCCGCAAGGTTGTGTTCTCAGCCCCCTGCTGTTCACGCTGCTGACACACGACTGCACAACGACCCACAGCACTAACCATCTAGTGAAGTTTGCGGATGATACAACACTGGTGGGCCTCATCACCAAGGGCGATGAGACTCACTACAGAGAAGAAGTAGACCTGCTGGCCAGATGGTGCAAAGACAACAACCTCCTGCTGAATGTCAACAAGACCAAGGAGATTGTTGTCAACTTCCAAAGGGTCCAAAAACAACTGCCACCACTGACCATCGACGGCGATGCTGTGGAGAGAGTGAGCAGCACCAAGTTCCTTGGAGTGCACATCAGCGACGACCTCTCTTGGACCACCAACACTACATCACTGGCGAAGAAGGCCCATCAGCGTCTCTACTTCCTGCGCAAACTAAAGAAGGCAAGTGCTACACCCTCCATCATGACAACATTCTACAGAGGAACCATAGAGAGCGTCGTGTCCAACTGCATCACAGTGTGGGGAGGAAGCTGCACGGAGAAAAACAGGAAGACACTCCAGCGTGTTGTGAACACAGCGAAGAAGATCATTGGAGTACCACTCCCCTCCCTGCAGGACATTTACACCACACGCCTCACCCGGAAAGCACTGATGATCATCAAAGACACAAGCCACCCTGCACACAAACTGTTCAGCCTCCTGCCCTCTGGAAAGAGGTACAGGCGCCTCCGTTCCCGTACCACCCAGCTGGCGAGCAGCACAATGCACCAAGCGATCAAGATGCTGAACACTCAACCCACTCTCCCTCCACTGTCAGCCTCTAGCCAGCAAGGCCACTGACAACCCCCCCCCCCCATCCCCCACCACCATATCTGCGACTGAACATTCCACCTGCACTACTATACTTGTGACTGAACTTTCAACCTGCACTAACTCAAAACATGCGCACACACACACACACACACACACACACACACACACACACACACACACACAAGCACACTGCACTTTCTGCACTAAACCCAAACATACACACACTGACACACACTGACACACACACACACACACACACACACAGACACACGAACACACACACAGACGCACACCGCACCTTCTACCTGCACTAAACACATACACACACACACACACACACACACACACTGCTGCCGGTGTACTTGACAGACCTTTTTTAATATTTATTTTTCTTCAAAATGCTACTATTACCATGTCAGAACGCTATAAAGGACTTTTTTAGGAAAAGCACAAAAGCACAACAATACCTCTTAATGTATGTCCTCTACAAGTCTTCTGTTGTCCAGTCTTGCACTTTAAATGTCTGTATGAGCACTGTCTATGTCCATACTGTCTTAAGTCCATGTATAAGTACTGTCTATGTCTATACTGTCTATGTCCTTACCTAGATTAGTCTATGTCTGTATGGGAAAGCAAGAAATGTAATTTCAAATTCTTTGTATGACCAGTGCATGTAAAGAAATTGACAATAAAACCTACTTGACTTGACTTGACTTGATTTTAGTGTTGGAAGTTTCATGGCTCAAGTGGACCAGCCTGTTGGCTAATCTTCATTAATGGCACATTGCACCAGTAAAGTGAAGTATGAAGGTTCAACTAGCGGGGAAGGGCACAGTTTTGCTCAAAAATTTGCAATGCACACAACATTGTGGGTGACATGTCAGAGTGACATGCCATTCAAACCGAGACAGCAAGTCTTTGTGATGTATCAAGAGCCACAGTATCCAAGGTAATGTCTGCATACCACCAGGAAGGATGAACCATATCCAACAGGATTAACTGTGGCTGCAAGAGGACCTAAATTGCACTAAAATGACAGGTGTCTCAGTTATTTTGTCCACCCCCTATATAATGTTATGTAATATTACATCGCGCTACTACTCACTGTGGGAAGGTGAAGGTGGCGGCGATGTAGATGAAGTTCTCGTAGTACAGCTTGTTGCACTCGTAATGTAATGTAATATAATATATTGTAATATAATCTAATGTGTTGTATGCTGCATGGTGCTACTCACTACTATATAATGCAATATATTGTAATATACTGTATTGTAATATAATGTACATGTGTGCTGCTACTCACTGTGAGAAGGTGAAGGTGGCGGCGATGTAGATGAAGTTCTCGTAGTACAGCTTGTTGTACTCGCGGAAGAAGTTCATGTCGGCGGTGACCTCTGAGGACCCCGCGCCTTTGACAGTGAGCGTCAGGTAAGGGGGCAGCGTGGGCTCGTCACAGGCGTAGTCGAGCTCCGAGCCTGCCTTCACTTCCGTGTGCAGCCGGATGTCGGCCACGCCATGCTGCCAGAACTGGATAGGCACCTGGAGAAGGAGGGGAGAGGAGGAGGAGAGGGGGATAGGAGGGGAGAGGGGGAGGAGAGGAGAGGAGATGAGAGGACAGGAGGAGAGGAGAGGAGG
The DNA here is from genome assembly GCF_034702125.1 of Engraulis encrasicolus. Classification (NCBI taxonomy): domain Eukaryota; kingdom Metazoa; phylum Chordata; class Actinopteri; order Clupeiformes; family Engraulidae; genus Engraulis; species Engraulis encrasicolus. The sequence goes on along the minus strand of NC_085866.1, from coordinate 24,145,154 downwards.
GGAGAAGAGAGAGGCGAGGAGGGGATGGGAGAGGAAGGGAGAGAGGAGGAGGGGAGAGGAGAGCAGGGAATAGAGGAGAGGAGAGGAGAGAGGGGGGAAGGGAGGGGAGGGAAGGCGAGAGGAGAGTAGTGGAGAGGAGAGAAGGAGGCAAGGTGAGGAGAGGAGGAGAGGTGAGGTGAGGAGAGGAAGGGAAAGGGGAAGGAGAGGAGAGGGAAGAGGAGAGGGGAGAGATGAGGAGAGGAGAGGAGAGGAGAAGAGAGGAGAGCAGAGGGGAGAGGAGGGGACGGGAGAGGAGAGGAGAAGAGAGGAGAGCAGAGGGGAGAGGAAGGGACAGGAGAGGAGAGGAGAGAGTAGGGGACGGAAGAGGAGGGGAGGAGAGGAAGGGAGAGGAGGGGAAGGGCGGGAGCACCGGAGAAGAGAGGTGTTTGAGAGGAGAATGGGAGACGAGAGAAGAGGAGGAGAGGAGAGGAAACAAGAGGAGAGCAGGGGAGGAGAGGAGACGAGAGGGGGACACATACGTGTAGCAAATAAATTAGCCCTTTTGAACATCTTCATCTACATTATACAAGGGGGGGGGGGTGTCTTGCCTTTATTGGATAGGACAGGTTGAGAGGAGACAGGAAAACAGCGGGAGAGAGAGGCAGTGGAGGATAGGGAAACGACCTTGGGCCGCAATCTGACCCGGGTCTCCAGCACAACAGGCAGTTCCCTTGCCATTGGAGCCAACACCGGAGGCATGCGTCATTACTTATAAGTCATGGGTATGTGGACTCTATGTATACACGGACACATGCAATGTGTGGATTCTATGTACACACAGACACACACACACACTTGGGTGTCTCAAGCATAAACAATGTCCGATAACCTGCAGAATAGCTAGGATAAAATACTCCCTCTGAAGAGGTCTGAAGTGTTGCTGCTTTGAATTGTTAACCCATTGATGCCTGATGTTGCGTTGCGCAACATTGGCCCTTGCGCCTGGAGCTGCATTACCCAACATTCAGGCTCATGAGATTTGAGACAACTTGATTAAAAATCTCTGTTTGTTTGAGATGAATGAACAAATTCTAATGAAAGATGAGGGTCTAAGCGTTTAAATGCAACTTAGTGCATATTTGTATGTGCTTCAGAAGCTGAGATATTTAGATTTTTATAGGCTGAGGGCAGCTTTTTCTAAAAAGGGCTCAGGCATTCAGCACCCTTTTTTGCAGGTGTCTTAGGCGTCAATGGGTTAATGAACGGTCTTGTGCAGTGCAGTGAGGAAGCCGGTTGCGGTTGCGTGGCCTTACATCAGAGATGTTGTCCACGCGGAATGGAGGGGGCAGGTGGTCAGTGTCGCTGAAGGCAATCTGGTAGGTGGCTCCTTTCAGGCTGATCTCCGCTCGCAGGAAGAAGCAGTTACCTAGGGTGTCCCTGCAACACACAACAAGAGACTTGTTAAGGAGAAAAATACACTTCATAATTATGCACAGAAAAAAAAAATCAATGATAAGCACGATGATACCATTTCTCAAGGTTGGGGCTTTGAAACTAAGACTTGAGATGGTCATATAAAGCCTCATTCACACACGTCGCTGCTAATTACTCGCTCAGCGAGGGAAGTCAATAGAATATGTTCCAGCGAGACGAGTAGGTGAGTAGGCGAGGAGTGTACAAGCGCTGCGATGTAGGCGGGTTCCGAGTTGAAAATATTTCAACTTCGAGCGAGGCGAGTAAGCGAGTAACCAATTGGAATGCAGAGTTTGCTACGTCTCGCATGTGCATTGGCAGTTAAAGCCACGGGAACGTTTAGCGAACGTTCCATGAAAAAGTGGCGAGCGAACGAGAAACTAGTAACTAGCAGCGACGTGTGTGGATGTAGCTTAAGTGTTCAATCAGCAGATTGCATTCACCATCAAAACAATATACTTTAACCAATGAAACAGTTGTTGAGGATCCGTGTAGACTACATTGTATACCACATACTGTACAATATACTGTACGTGTATTCCCTACAATCACACAAAGGACAACAATACATTGACAAGACTGCTGCGAGAATATGATGGACGGATTACTGGGTAGCTACCTCATGTTGACGTGGAAGGATTTGGGCTTGTTGACCTCGAAGCCCCCAGACCAGGTGCAGGTGGCGTTGTCCATGAGGCGCACGCACAGCAGCTGGTCGTAGTCGTTACGGGGCCAGTGGAACACCACACTGGAGCCAGGCAGGGTGGAGATGTAGCCCTCGGGGTTCGACGTACCCTGAAATGCAAAAAAGGTAACTTTTAGAACTCGTGACACAAGAAATCCTTCAAATATCAAAAGTTGTGTCAGAAAAAGGGTAGACTTTGACACTTTACATGGCGGGAATCCGAACTAAAACTGGAGTCAGGTAAGGCTCAGACTACTAGGCCTCAGGTATAACAAAGTAATAGACATATCGAACATACTGCCAGCTTTGAGTGAAGGACACAAGACCTAATACTTTGCACTGGTATCATAAGGATTGAAATAAACCTGGTTTCAATGTTGCCTTAAAAAAACACCAAGAAGCCAAATATGGGTTGAGAGTTCAGAATAAAATACTAAATACGCTAGCTGGAACTGAATAAAAAATACATTAAGACTTCAAACGCATTTAATATTAGGACATAACAGTCTTACTGGGCACGAGCCTGAATAAAACTTCAGCGAGATAAAATATTGAGCTGTAACTGCGTGAGATAGCTGTATGCCCAGCAGGGAAGCAGGGGTAGAGTTGGAGAGGAAATGAGTAAAAGGGAGACAGAAAACGGAAAACAAGGTCACAACATCCTCGAAAATTAAGATGACAAAAGCAGCAGAACAAGCACGACTGACGCCAGAGAGTACATTCACATCTTTTCAATTCCCTCGAGCAAAGAAAAATAGCAGATTACTGTGAAATCTGTACGTAGATCCATTGAGTTAATTCCATTAACCTATTAAGACGTAACAGGTCTAAAAAAAAATTAACAGAATTGTCAACTGTGTTAAAGATGAAATATGCATAGATGCTGCACCCCATCTTAAAAGCAAATACCAACAGACGAGTTTCCCGGGTCTTAATGTGCTAATATGGAATATGACCGGGGCATTTCTAATGTCAAATAAATGAATGGCTCGTGTGGAGTGTAATGTGGCGTTAGTAGGGCACTGACCTTTCCTCTGGCAAATTCCCTCTGTGAAAAGGCCAGCTTATGCGAGGAGCGATTGTCGAGCAGGTAGCGCGGGGCGAATGTCACAATGTGCGTGTCACGATATCGGCCTTTCCCTTTACGCACATTAATACCTAGAGGGGAAACAAGCACAGGATGAAACTTAGCTTCCATTTGAGGAGAGATCATTAGGTGCAATTGAAATCAATCTGGTAAAATGTTATTGTTGCCAGCCAAGTTCATGGGGCGAAAGGAGGACAGTAGAGATTCAGAGAGTGAAATGATCCCTAGATATGGCAGCTAATTAACCCATTGATGCCTAAAGCACTTGCAAAGGCTGCTGAATGCCTAAGCCATTTTTTAAGAAAAGTTGCCCTCAGCCTATAAAAAACTAAATATCTCAGCCCCTGAAGCACATAAAAACATGCCATGAGTTGCATTTCAACGCTAAGACCCTCATCTTGCATTAACAAACATAACATGAGTGTTACTTTCTCAGTCTAGATAGGCCGTCTCTGCTATACTTTTTTTCATTAAGATTTGTGTTATGTTCAATGATGGGCAACATGGATTCATTACTTTAGTATCCATTGCTACATATTCCAAATGACCTGGTTTTACCTGTCTAAATTCAAGCAGGTGATTATTCAACCAGTCAGTCAATCACCTGGTTGTATTGGACAGGTAAAACCAGATCGTGCTGCACTAGATTTTAAGCATAACTAATGAAAATGGCGAATTACAATTAAGTAGAGTACAATGCAATTACAGAGTAGTTATTGCCACCAGTGATGCGCGGGTCGACGAAAAAACAAGACACACCCGACCGCTTTTTTCCCTAGTCCGCCCGCTTGCCCTGCCCGCAAGAAATATTCATGAAAAATATTGACCTGGACCGCTTCCCGCCCCGCCTTTGAAAATAGTAGCCGTGCGTCTTTATGAACACCCTAGCGTCATTGGCAAAGCACAATCACGTCAATAAAGGTCTTAAAAAAGGAATTTGCGTCAAGAACAAGACAGCTGTGCATTTCAACAGGACATGTTGGATTTTTGAACCGAGGCCGTGCAATGACGACTGCCGACTGTCACCTGTTTATTTCGGTAACATCGTCGTTTGGATACATGGAGGAAATTAATCTGTAGGTTGGTGAGCAGACGGAGCCAGCCGTCAAGTGGATTGCCTCGTAGTCATGGTACGACACAGGAAATGAAAACAAACTCTCTAAGCAACACATGCGTTCGAAACCATTACAATTGTATAAGGAATATGTAGGCTATATCCATCACTGCACTGTTTAGAGAGCACCCTCTGTGTTCTTCAAAATGCACTCAATGGTTGCACCTGCTGCACCAGTTGCGCGCAGAAGATATTCGGCCGACGCAGGAGCCTCATTAAGTCTCCTGCAGAGCGCGTGGCACCATCGTAGTTATTCAGCCATATAAACTTTGATCTATTTCGCAAAAATGTCCCTGTCTGCTAAAGTAAACTATAGCCTATTGGCTAGCCTATAGCCTACTTTAAAATTCGGCATCATTTCAAAGGTCCTGACCGACCGCACCCGACCCGAATTTCATTAAAAATAATATTTCATAACCCGTGCCTGCGGTCGACCGCAGTTAATTGCAAGCGCCCGCTGCTTTCGGGTCAGCCCGCGCATCACTGATTGCCACCCCTGGTTATGATTTTTTTCCGCATTGAATTACTGTACTGAATTACTGTAACACACAAAGTGAGTCATTTTTCTAGAATACCTTAGAATAAAGGATATAAAACATTTTTACATGATGATAAGCAGACGCTGTAAATAACGAGAAAACACATTGACATTTCAACCTAGCCTAGTAAACTCGCCCCACCCGCCAGCGGCCAAAATTATTTTTGCCCGCGAGTGGGTCAAGCCTCGGACAATGCCCCAGACCCTGAAACTGGCTGGCCGATAACAATGCAATCTTTGGATGCAACGCGGACAGGGTTTTGAGGGAGTGACGACCAATGGCCAGTAGGCAGACAAAATTTGAAAAACAACAGGTTGTTTCCATCAACAATCTTCTGATGTGTCATTCATCGGGGCCAGACTAAATTATCAATTTAATCTCACATTTAGTCTGGTTTATCAGGCTAATGAACATTAACAGATTGATGAGTAGTGTCAGTCTCAGTTCTTGCCTATGTTGTAGATGAGGCCGGGCCTCAGGCCGTGCTGGATGACCTTCACCGCCCGCACGCCACTGCCTCCATCCAGGGAGAAGCCCTGGCACCAGCCTGGCACCCCGTCCGGATGGATGGCTTTGCCTATACGCATGGTGCACCTGTGACAGGCCGGGAGAGATAGGCAGAGACAGAGGGATTGGAGCGAGGAGGAGGGGGAATGATAAATAGAGAAAAACAGATAAAGAGTGAGAGAGACGGACCGAGAGAATGATACAAGGAATGTTAAACAGACAGGGACAGAGAGAGAGAGAGAGAGAGAGAGAGAGAGAGAGAGAGAGAGAGAGAGAGAGAGCGACAGGCATCGATACAGAGATGGAGCGAGGGAGTACAAAGTCCAACATTGCAGAGAAAAACAAGTGGATGTGGCAGACGAAGAAAGAGACAGAGCGAGAGATAGATAGAGAAGGAGGACAGATGGTTACAGTGAAGGAATACAGATGCCAAACCTGCTGGCGGGCCACCTGAAGCGAGCAGGCTAAAGAAACACCATGAAGGCAGGAGGAGAGGAGGAGGAGGAGGAGGAGGAGGAGGAGGAATGACAACTAGATAGACACCGCCACTCCTGTCACAAGTAGCCAAGCATGCAGTCTATCTCTTCTCTCCATCTCCATCTCCATCTCCTCTCCCACTCACTCACTCACGCTCGGATGAAAACAGGAGCGTAAACAATTTAGACTTAAACAGATGTAGCACAGCCACACACACACATGCACACAAGCTTACACAAGCTTACACACGCACGCACGCACGCACACACAGAGGCAGAGGTAGATGGATGGATGGGTAGGTATATGTATGTGGGTTGGAACACACGAGGCAACAACACAGACACTCACACGCGCACACACACACACACAGACACACAAACACACAGACACACAAAAACGCCGACACACACAAAAACGCCGACACACACACGCCGACACACACACGCCGACACACACACGCCGACACACACACGCCGACACACACACGCCGACACACACACGCCGACACACACACTCCGACACACACACGCCGATAGATACACAAACGCAGACACACACACGCCGACACACACACTCCGACACACACACGCCGATAGATACACAAACGCAGACACACAAACGCAGACACACAAACGCAGACACACACACTCAGACACACACACTCAGACACACACACAGACGCACACACACGCAGACACACACACACACGCAGACACACACACACAGACACACACACACACACACACACGCGCAGACACACGCGCAGACACACACGCACACACGCGCAGACACAGACACAGACACAGACACAGACACACACACACACACACACACACACACACACACACACACACACACACACACACACACACACACACACACACACACACACACACACACATTCTCTGGCTCCTACTCACATGTTGGGCTGCTCCTTGTCTGTGTAGCAGAAGAGGAGAGGGCTGAGACTGCGTGCCATCTCGTGCTCCTCAAACTGGCCTGAGGCGTCAGCCTTGGTGTTATCCTGACGGAAGATGAGGGGGAGGCCTGCAGTCCCAACACAAACACACACACATGTGCACACACAAACACACACGCGCGCGCACCGACACACACACACACACACACACACACACACTCCAGTGTGCACCGACACAGACACAGACACAGACACAGACACAGACACAGACACAGACACACACACAGACACCCACACCCACACCCACACCCACACCCACACCCACACCCACACACACACACACACACACACACACACACACACAAACACACACACACACACACACACACACACACACACACACACACACACACACACACACACACACACGAGAGAGATTCATCTTAGTATTCCCTTTGCTCACCCACGTGATGCTTCAGGCCTACAGAGAGGTGGCTCCTGATAGGAGGCTGGGTGGCCTACAGGTGCCTACCAATAACCAATGACGGGGTGAAGTGAAGTGTGTCATGAAATGTCCAAAGTGTCTTGGACATCAAATACAACAGGCAACAGTGTGTGTGTGTGTGTGTGTGTGTGTGTGTGTGTGTGTGTGTGTGTGTGTGTGTGTGTGTGTGTGTGTGTGTGTGTGTGTGTGTGTGTGTGTGCGTTTGTCTCTGTGTGTATGTATGTATTTGTCTGTGTGTGCGTGTGGGTGTGCGTATGCGTGTGCGTGTGCGTGCCTGAGCGTGTTTGTGTATGCATGTGGACCCTACCGGTCTTGTTGATGAGCCAGTATGGTGATGATATGAGGATTTTGAGCATGTGTCTGTGTGTGCATGTGTCTGTGTGTGCATGTGTCTGTGTGTGCATGTGTCTGTGTGTGCATGTGTGTGTGTGTCTGTGTGTGTATGTGTGTGTATGCCTGTGTGTGTGTGTGTGTGAGTGCGTATGCAGTGTTTCCCATACATTGAGGAAACTATGGCGGCCCGCCATAGTTTAAATTTGGCCGCCATAGTTTCCGAAAATGTAAAAAATAAAAAAAAAAAAAAAAAAAATTTTTTTTTATTTTTTTATACGATTTCCGTGTTTGTTAAAAGATTTACGATTTCCTTCGCATTTTCCTCCTGGAGTAAATACATCCTATAGAGAAAACCACAAGTGCTTGAAAGAGAGAAGGATCAAAAGCCTTGTCAAGTTGTTGTAGTTAACTTGGGTTCGGGAGCAATAAAAAAAAAAAAACCTTCCGAGAAGGGACAGTTGGGATGAGTTTACTAACACTCCCCAGGCTTTGTTTTACAGTTGTAATGAGTTAGGTGACAGGCCTTCATTGACAAGGCAGAGGAGACATCGGGCTGCATATAGAAATGAATGTGTAATGAATGTGAATATAGACATAAATGTGTAATATGTTGTTCAGCCCTTTTAATGGGAGGAATTTTGAAAAACTGGCCCTGGCACCAGCACCCCTCATGTAGAATGTGTGTGTGGGGAAAAGGCATAGCCTACCCTCTTAGACCCTTTTTGTTTATGCGTTAACAATTTCACAGCAATCTTAAATTCTTATCTCTGCTCCTATTTTGTTTTATTATTTTTTTCATTACATAGACCCCTGCATGTGTATTATGTAGCCTTATTTCTCAAAATATAAATGGCTGAAATGTAGGCGTAGGCCTATAGTTTCTCCATGCGCCAATGTCATACTGTAGTCATTGTTTTGCCATTTTGCATTTACACTGCGTGAATAACCCCCCCCCAAAAAGGCCCGTGAAAAGACCCCCCCCCCCGGACAAAAAAAATCCCGGCTGCCCCCATAGTTTCCAAAATTTCTGTGGGAAACACTGGTATGCGTGTGTTCCCCACCAGTCTTGTTGATGAGCCAGTATGGTGATGATATGAGGATTTTGAGCATGTGTCTGTGTGTGCATGCGTCTGTATGTCTCTTTGTGTGTATGTGTGTGTATGCCTGTGTGTGTGCTAGTGTGTATGCGTGTGTTCCCCACCGGTCTTGTTGATGAGCCAGTAGGGTGACGAGATGAGGATCTTGAGCGCCCCCTGTGCCCGCAGGATGATGCGGATGGTCAGGCACAGCAGCCTCTTGTTGGCGTCGTACAGCCGCATGCGCACCACGTAGTTCTGGGTACCGGGAGGGATCAGAAGCTCCTTACACACCGGGAAGTTCTCCAGCAACACCCCTGGGATAGATGGATGGATACAGAGAGAGAGAGAGAGAGAGAGAGAGAGAGAGAGAGAGAGAGAGAGAGAGAGAGAGAGAGAACGAGTGTGTAAGAGAGCAAAAGAGGAGAAGGGGAGAAAGAGCGACAGACACACACACGCACGCACGCACGCACGCACGCACGCACGCACGCACACACAAATAAAAACTGAATTCAGAACCATGCCACCAAAGCATAGAAAAGGTGAGCTTTGCCACCATAATCACACCTTATAATCAAAGGCATGTGAACAAATGATCTGGAAGCATCAAACAAAACAAAAAAACAAACAAACAAACAAACTCCCTATAGAACACCCCAGGCACAGGCTTTGAACTAAAATATGCAAGAAAAAAACCCTCAGAGCAGCATGCACACACACACTAACAATCTCTTTTGAACAAACAAACACACAGAGGCAGTCAACTATTTGTTCTACAACGTGGTGCTGTTAACAAATCAAACATACACCCACCAACTTTTACACACGTGCAACCCACAGACACAGAAAAACATGTGCACATTCAAACGCATGAAGGACAAGCACACAGACACACGCTGGGTTGATCCCTCTCTCTCTCTTTCTCTCTCTCTCACACACACACACACACACACACATGCACGCATACACCCACCCACACACACACACACACACACACACACACACACACACACACACACACACACACACACACACACACACACACACACACACACACACACACACACACACACAAGCTCTCTCTCACACTCTCTCCATCTCACTCACTTCTCACTCACTCACTCTCACACTCACTCTCACACTCACACCCCTACTCACCGAGCTCCATGTTCTGAGAGGTGTCTGCGGCGTGCAGCACGGCCTCCTTGCCGGGCTTCATGGTGCCCTTGATGGAGGTGCCCTTGATGTAGTAGTTGAGGTCGCAGGGCAGCAGGTTGGCCAGCACCAGCGTGGGCAGCAGGTAGATGGTGTGGCCCGGCTGACGGTAGATCTGCTTGGCAGCGCCCGCCACCGCCTTGGCCGGCTGCTGCTCCGGGTAGTTCTCCTTCTTGATCACCACACAGAACCTACACAACAGGTGAATGAAGTCAAGTCAAGTCAAGTCAATTTCATTGAGAATGAAGACAAGGGAGTCACCACACAGAACCTACCGAACAGAACAGGGGAATGAAGGGAGGGGGAAATAGTCACAAACACTAGAAATGCAGAACAGGAGAATTAAGGATTGGGGAAATAGTCACAAAAACTAGAAATGCACTCAGAGAGTGCAGACCTCCGCCAAGGAAACTGTTTGTTAGTTCTCCTTCTTAAAGGATAGTTCCGGCGTAAAATGAAAGTTTCACCATCGCTTTCCCATGCCACATAATGTATCTAATGATGAGCCATTCCGGGCAATACCGCGCCGTTATGGAGTTAGCTAATTTTAAGCTTTTTGGTGAAAAACGCATCACGGCGGGGCCAAGTATAGGCCTATTATTTTCTGATGTTTCCCCGCTATAAACAACTTCAAAAACGCTACACACTTCATCACAAAGGTCTCGTCAATCAAACCGAGGCACAGAGAAGATCATCGGACCACACTGGCCAGTGTTTTCAGAGGTGTCTCACTGTTGCAACTCTCTGACCCGGATGCAGGCTACTCAATCAGGTGGCTAAGTAGGCTAAACATGGTCCGCGGTTCTTACACCGGCTGCGACCGTAAAATGAAAAGCTGGAACCCCGACCATTTTCACCGACTGCCACTGTCTAAACCAGCCATATTACGGGAATGGCTAATAGCATTAGAAGTGGACGAAACTGACATAAAAGCCCTGAGGGATCGCTACTACCGTGTGTGGAGGGAGCATTTCGAGGATGATGGCTACATGAAGAGTAAGGGAGATGGAACACCTAAACGAAACCGTCTAAAGAGGAATGCTGTGCCAAAAAGGCGCATGGCTATGGAGGTATGTTTGAACTGAGAGAGAGAAACGTGTAAATGTGTCTGGCGCATGAATCTTGACTGTCTGTGAATCTGTGAAACTGGTTGCAACACTGCGCGTCTTTGCCAGCAAGCACTCTGTTTTGGGAAGGCATAGCCTACAGGTGCAGTAAATGTAGCCCACTACAGGAGATAAATACACTGTCAAAACAAACTAGCGCGGGATGGCAAGTGAAATTGTGAAATTGTGCGACCAGAGGCATTCGATGTGGTAGATGTCATGCTGGAGTAGTTTCAGTGAAGTAGTTCTAGACTCTAATTGACGAGGGCGTGCGAGGTCAGATGGACCATTACGCAACGGAGGAGGGCTGGAGGAATTTTATAAAGTCGTACTAGAAGTGCTCTTACAGATGTAAGTACACCACCAGTGGTGTATTATTACAACGCTGAATCCATGTTATATTATACCCTGTTGTAATTACTTTGTAAGAGTAGTCTGCCTACCTGTACTCTCCATGCAACTCTTCAAATCTGCTGCCTGCACACACTAGCGATCCCTCCGGGTTTTTACGTCAGTTTCGTCCACTTCTAATGCTATTAGCCATTCCCGTAATATGGCTGGTTTAGACAGTGGCAGTCGGTGAAAACGGTCGGGGTTCCAGCTTTTCATTTTACGGTCGCAGCCGGTGTATGAACCGCGGACCATGTTTAGCCTGCCTAGCCACCTGATTGAATAGCCTGCATCCGGGTCAGAGAGTTGCAACAGTGAGACACCTCTGAAAACACTGGCCAGTGAAAGACTGTGTGGTCCGATGACCTTCTCTGTGCCTCGGTTTGATTGACGAGACCTTTGTGATGAAGTGTGTAGAAGCAACGCACGGTGTTCTGTACGGCGCCTCCTCGCAGAATGCTGTTTTCGCGATTAAAACAAACTTTTCAGTGTGATGACAACCATCACACCTATTTTATAGCTCATTTGAAAGAGGAGGTTGTCGTCTTCAAAATAAGACCAACTAGAATTGCGGTGGTTAATGTATGGGTTGATTGATTAAATCAAATAGGTAACAGTATTCCGAACACATCTGACCAAATAAGTAACAGTACTCCGTACAACTTCATTACATTAAAACGGTGCACTACCAATGGTTTTCATGACCGATCTAATGTGTATGTGTTTGTGAAGTGCTAAACTAATTGTTATTCGTTCCATGAAGAGTTTAAGTGAATATAACACGGTACAAATAACATAGCAACTGCGTATGGAAGTGCCGTTCTTGGCTGCAATGGAGCTTGTTGCAACAAGGTTGCAACAAGCTACTTCCGGCTAGCATGCATGTTGCTTTCAAAGTTATCTTTACCGTGTTGTAGTCATTCAAACTCTGTTTTGAAGGGATAGTTTGACAACAAACAAACACACCAACATTATAATTGCATGAAAACCATTGCTAATGCAGCATTTTAAGGTAAATCAGATGTACGGAATACTGTTACTTATTTGTTCAGGCCGACGGAAGCTAGCGGCTCATGGCTAACCGGCACTTGGCACAAATAATCAATCCATACATTAACCACAATGCTCCACTGTAAGTCGATGTGGTCTTATTTTGAAGACGACAACCTCCTCTTTCACATGAGCCATTCAATACGTGTGATGGTTGCCATCACACCAAATGGCATTGTTTTGATTGCGGAAACGCCATTCTGCGAGGTGGCGCTGTACGGAACACTGTGCGTTACTTCTAGCGTTTTTGAAGTTGTTTATAGCGGGGAAACATCAGAAAATAATAGGCTTATAATTGGCCCCGCCGTGATGCATTGGCTGCGTTTTTCACCAAAAAGCTTAAAATTAGCTAACTCTATAATGGCACGGCATTGGCCGGAATGGCTCATCATTAGATACATTATGTGGCATGGGAAAGCGATGGTGAAACTTTCATTTTACGCCGGAACTATCCTTTAATCACCACACAGAACCTACAGAACAAAACAGGAGAATCAAGTCAAGTCAAGTTAATTTTATTTATAACTTTTATTTATAAATACAACAGAGGCAGCTGTCCAAAGTGCTGGACATGTAAGAGGACTTGAAACCATAGAACACACAGAACCTACAGAACAGCAGAATGAAGGGGGAAATAGTCACAAACAAACTAGAAATGTACTCAAGAGAGTTCAGACCTCCACTAAGGAAACCGATAAACCAGATTAAATGTGAGATTGAATGTGTAATTTAGTCTGGCCCCGATGAATGACACATCGAGAGATTGTTGATGGAAACAACCTGTTGTTTTTCAAACTGTGTCTGTGCCTATTGGCCAACGCTTTGCATCCAAATATTCAAAACAAATCAAAGCAAGTCTCCTGCGTTGTGATTGGCCAACCAGATTCAGGGCATTGGGGTATTGTCCAAGGCTAGAAAATAGTCACAAAAACTAGAAATGCACTCAGAGAGTGCAGACCCCCGCCAAGGAAGCTGTTTGCTAGAGCATTTGACTAGTTACGCCCCAAGTCTTCCTGCCTGTCTGGAGTTAGAAACTGGAATGTCAAATAAACCAAAATGTAATCACTTCTTCCTTTTGTAATTTCGTTTTCAAAGTTTTTTTGTAAAACTCCACAACGTTTCATCCAAATCCATTCATAACTTTTTGAATGATCCTGCTGACAGACAGACAAACCAACATGACCGAAAACAGAACCTCTGTTGGGAGGTAATTATTTTAAAATATTTGTGAAATTAGTTATTTCAAAAGCATTACTGGCAAATAGCATCCCAGCACTTTCAAATTTCAATGTGTATGAACCAGTGAATAATCTCTGTTGATTAATTAAACCAATCACTATCTATCCACACTGTGTGTGCACATGCCCTTATGAAATTTGCTGCATCATACACGGAATTGCTTTGCAACCCCAGCAGTTATGCTTGATGAACTTGGCTGACCCCTTTGCAACTTTCTATCCAAGTTATTATAACAGCTCCAAAAAACTTTGCCCTCTGAGATTTGAGGCCATAAACTCTTAAAAATGGCTTACAGCGCACTTTTCTAATGCAGAAGCACTAACGCTGAACGCTCTGGAGAGAACATCTGCGTCATAGTCACCACAATACACCACAGCAGACCCGGGGCACCATGACCATGGCTCCCTCATGATCTCGGAATGAGACTGCAACTTTGGCAGGTCATCCAAACTGTAAAACTGCCACCACTAATTCAACCCACATACCCAACCACCCACTTCTCTATTTGGCTGTGTAAACAGATTAAATTGTGAGAGTCATTGTATGTGTGTGTTCGTGTGTGTATGTGTGTATGCACAAACGCGCGCACACACACACACACTAGGCTAATATTACTAGGGCTGGGCGATTCACCCTGAAAAAAAAATCTAGATTTTTTCATTGCCAAACTCGATTCACGATTCACGATTCGATTCAATACCCCCCCCCCCCCCCCAAAAAAAAAATAAAAAAATTGTTGAGCTCTCTAGGCCCCAACGTGGTGTGTGTGAGAGAGAGAGAGAGAGAGAGAGAGAGAGAGAGACAGAGAGACAGAGAGAGACAGAGAGAGACAGACAGAGAGACAGACAGAGAGATTGACAGAGAGATTGAGAAGTAGGCTCTGTTTGTGTGGCGATGCCTCTGGTGTGTGTGAGTGAAGCCTACTCGGACTGGACCAGTTTATATGGACATGGGGTAGCCTATAGCAGAGGTTTTCAAAGTGGGGCCTGGGGACGCCTGGGGGGGCGTGAGAGGATGCCAGGGGGGCCGTGGCAGATTGGCAGGGAAAATATAGCAAAATTAATGGAATGACCTAAGTAGCCAAAATAAACCAAAAATAGGCTTAAATCCCAAAGGAATATTTTTTTTCTTTACAATATTTATTTATTGTGCTTTCTGTAGTACCTGAATGGTCTTAGGAATACACAAACTTTATCAAGGTGTGAGACTGGGTGCACAGAAAAAAAGTGTGGCACGTCCCATGTCAGGGGGGGGCTTGGCTGTATCTACCTGTATGTGGAGGGCTCATAGTAAAGTTTGGGAACTCCAGGCCAAAATAGCCTGATGTAATTTATCTCAGGAACATTGTAATAGAAATTACCAATTGGGATTACATTGAAACATCTCAGAGAAAGAACAAAACATGTGAGGGGTAAACACTCAGGCACTGTTGAGATTTGTCGTCACGTGCCATCCATCCCCACAATATATTAATGATGCATTATAGTACAGATGTATGGAGGCTCTTGTCCCAGATGAACAAATTTAGCAATTGCCAGCTGGTTTCCCATCAGAGCCCATAGTAATGCGTCTGAATACATGTCGATGCATCTGTACACTGCTGCGTTAACACAGCGAAAACATTTTGGAGCAACGCCCTAAAACAATGCTTACTTCAAGACGGTAACGTTTGCAAGCCTCAGTAGATTAGATATCGCGTTTCATGCATTTAATCAGACATCAGCGCATTCGCACAGGATTAGAACCAGTTTTACTGCCGGTAATTTATCCAGACTGCAACAGGTGGTAAAACTCTCGGCGAAGTTTACCGATATCGCCGCTATCTTTACTGACATGGCGCGTTCAGACGCGGTTACTTTACCACAAGTCTCCTAACTAGTCCCGTCCGAGTAGGGCTTTGGAGAGAGGGGGAGAGAGAGCGCGCGAGAGACAGAGTGCTCCGGTTGCTTGGGTGTGTGTGTGTGAGAGAGAGAGAGAGAGAGAGAGAGAGAGAGAGAGGGACAGAGAGAGAACGAGTGGAAGAGAGAGAGAGAGGAGAGAGAGAGAGAGAGAGAGAGGAGAGAGAGAGAGAGAGAGAGAGAGAGAGAGAGAGAGAGAGAGAGAGAGAGAGAGAGAGAGAGAGAGAGATTCATTTCAACTCACATATGTTGGTTAAGATAATATAGACGAGGAAGCAGCGCATCCAAAACTTTAAGCATGTGTTGAAAACCTCTCTTCTCTCAATAAATTGGAAGCATATCGTAGTAGGTAGTTCTAGCCTGCATCCGTGATTGCTTTCCACCCTGCGCCACTCTTGTGGTAGGGGTAGAGTAGTTTGTTTAGCATTTTCTCCGCGAGATGTTTTCGTTTCAAATATTGAAACATGCCTGTAGTCCGGCTGCTACGACGTACAGCTTATGACAACACTGTCATTCACAATTTACAAAGTGGTAGGTTGTTTAATTCATCATTGGCAAAACGATAGGAGGTAGTGTCTCCTTTTTTGAACAGGAGCCCGTATTCCTCACCCGTTTCACTATATTTCTGTCAAACCATTTCACTCACCACGTTTGTTTGTGCATGTAATGGGGGAGG